>NC_051862.1:131928523-132253523 GCF_015732765.1 Culex quinquefasciatus | reverse complement strand
TTTCTTGTGTAATGTCACTATTTTAGTCTAAATTTAGGTAAAATTGCATCATACAAGAGGTAAAATTCAAACTTCAAAAAATTACACCTTCCAAATTTACACAATTTTTACTGTGTATTACTTTTTCAATACTTTTTTAATAGTACTTTATCATAATTTTTTTTTTATGATTTTCGGTCAGTACGCCCACCGAAACCAGAAATTTGTTACATTCTAATACATAAGCCCCTTTCATAAATTGGTCCTGAAATGTTAATAAATTTTAGTAAAAAAATTAGATTTAACTTGAAATAAAACATCATCATTTATATGCCTTTACACTATATTTCACTTAATTCTAATACAATTTGGTATGTTTTCTCACAATATCAATAATACTCACTATGCTTGCTAGTTGTATAAGATATAAGAACAGTTTTCACTTTCTTTTGTTTAGATTCTTCTGTTAACAATAATCACACAAACATGCACGCTCAAAAGTAACCAAGGCTTAAAAGTGTAACTTGGTTTGCAAAAAAAAAAATACTTTGGAATGTTTTACTTTTTTTTCTCAAAGGGAGGGAATGTCCATGGGTTGCTCTCAAATGCTTCAACAGAGCAAACTAATGGTGCCATTGTCACCCCCAACCAGCAGCATCCGGTTCAGCGGCAGCAGCGCAAAGCTGGTCAACACGCCGCGGAACGTTTCCGAGCGGAGCTTCACATACGAGTGGGTGGTGTCCATGCTGATAGCTCCGTATACGCCGATCCGATTCGTGGGCGTTCCCACGATCAGCTCGGGCCCGTTGTTGACCAGGCAGTGGACCGGCTCCTGGCGGTTTCTGTTGGGGGAGGGGGGTTGGATGTTTGAGGATTGGTTTGTTAGGTGGTTTCGGGTACTTACTTCAAGTTGAATTGCAAGTTCCCGGTGTTTGGGTTCCAGACGCTCACGGAATAGTCCAAGCTGGTGCTAATCAGCTGACCTTCGCTGGGCGCCAGTAGCTGCAGCAGGTCGCTGTCGTTGGCCCGCCACGAGGACACGATGAAGCCGGTGCGCCCATCCAGCACGGTAATGTGTCCGGAGCTGAGTCCAACGGCTATCCAGTTGCCCGAGGGTGAGACGGCGATGGACCGGACGGAACCTACGGGGGCGTTCGAAACGCGCCACTCGTGGCAGTAGCGGAACGTCCGGGCGTCGATCATCTTGACGCAGCTGTCGGCGGTCCCGGCCAGGACCAGGCAGCTTGGCGAGGGGAACGTTTTGACCACGGACACCGGAGTGTACTTTGGCACGTCCAGCTGGCCGATTTGGGAGCCCACGAAGGGATCCCACAGGTGCACGCCGGAATCGCACGAAATGGTCAGCCTGGAAGAGGATGACATTACAGTAAGCAGAACAATAAGGATTACAAAAAAAAACTCACCTCAATGACTCCAGGAACGCCAGAGAGTGCACCGACTTCCGGTGGTTGGTGTAGGTGAATTGACAGGACGAAACTTTGCTTCCGTCACCCTCGCTCCTTAACGACCACAGCTTGACCGTTTTGTCCTTGGACGCCGAAATGAAGCTGTTTTCGTTGTCCAGCGCCAGCACAGACTTGATGGAATTGGTATGACCACAATATGATTGCAGCTTGATTTGCTTCAAATTGAACCGGTAGTCCTTGTCCGATCGGCCGATCTCGTGCTCCCAATAGGCCAACCAGTTGCCTCGCAGGTTCCGGGAGCTGTTGACTTGATCCAGACGGTACGCTACCATTCCCAGGAGTTCCTTCTGGTCTTGCTCAATTTTGTTCGAGTCCGAGCGCACCTCGATGCGGTTCCCGATGATGTTTGATCCAAACGTGTTTCCAGCGGTCAAGGACTCCAATTGTCCTTCCTCCTCGCAGAGTTCTGCGTCCAGCTTGAACCCGTCCCGTTCGTCTCGTCCGTAGTCCGGCTGTTGGTACTCGTGGCACATGTTCAAAATGAGTCCCATGTTCTTGAGCGTTTGGGACATTTCCTGCTGGCCGAGGTAGTTCAGGAAGGGCAAGAAGCTGGTGTAGGCAAGACTGGCTGAAAACACGTCCCGAATCTCCTCAAGCGCTTTAACGCGGATTGGATTTTGCGGGGCGTTATCTGCAGCTTCCGGCAGATTGAAGGCAAGCATGCTTGGGGGAGTGTAGCTGTCTAGCGGTTCCGGACCCTTCGCTCGAACCTGGCGAATCTCTTGACCGCGGACGGCCAGTTCACGGGTTCCACCCTCACGACGGATTTCAACGTAGTGGGAGTCCTCCGTTCCCGAGCTGGTTGGGCTGGAGTCCGGTTGACGGATCAGCTCGCGCAGATGATCGTTGTTCCCGAAGGCTTTCTCAAAAATCAGGAAGAATCTCTGCAGAGCAGGAACGCAGATGTGCTCACGGGTCATTTCTCGCCCAATCCGGATCGATATCACGTACAGAGTGTCGATGAGCTTCCCTGCCAAAACGGACCTCGCGAGGAACCCGCTGGGCATGACAAACTTGGTCGATTCGAGCAGCCGCACGATCGGATGAATGATCGAGCGAAGCAGAAAATCCTGAAGTTGTTCCATGACGGTGCTATCGTTGAGAAACGGGATGAGACACTTGACCAGCTGCAGCGAGCTGATCAGGGCACCTTCCAGCGATGGTGTGATCTTCTTGCGGCACAGCGCAATAAGTTCGCTTGCATGCGGGAAATACTGGAGCAGGATGAACTGATCGCCAAACAAAGCCGAGATCGAAGTCAGACATTCCAGAACTCTTTGAGCGGCGTCGTCCCCGACAACACATCCACTGGCGATGGTGAAGTAATTCAAACTCCCAACCGGTCGCTGACTGCTGGAGTGTGTTTCATTGGGCATGAGATTCTCGTGTCCAACGTAGCACAGCGTGAGCATCTTTAGCAGGTTCCGTGTGAGGTAGCGTGCCGTTAGCACTGGACCCAATCGATGTGACAACCAGATCAAACTCTCCGAACTCATCTCTGAAATACGCGTCGATCGCGTCTTCCCCGACTCCAAAGCTTTCGAGAGATTCTGCGCAGTGGTTACATTTCCGGCACCACTCTTCCCGGGAGTTTCCGGCTGCTTCTCTTCACGTGGCGTTTTAGACAAAAACTCCAGCGAATCGATGCTCTTCTTGCTGCCAATTTCGCACCCGATCGAGTTGAACTCGATGCTGCGGCGTAGTGAGGACGGGATTGGGATGGTTGGCGATTTCGGATCGTCCCGCGCGTCGGGATCCGTTGTGGTGACCGTCGCCAGGTTGAGCTGTTCGTAGCTCGGATCATCCTCCAGTGCGTCCTCGATTGCTTCCTCCGCCTGCGAGTGGTTCAACGGCAGGTCAAAGCTTCCCGTATCCCCCTTCATGTCCAAGTCATCGATGATCTTTTTCATCACCGTGTCCACCTCGGTATCGCTCAGCTCGTCACCTCCACCGACGCTGATTACCGTCGTGTACTTCTTCGGCTGAGCCGTTGACTGATCGTCGTCGAAGGTGAACATTTCCTCGTTGGTTTCATCAAGTGGGAGATTCTGGGCCAAAGTAGGAGATGACAGCGTTTTGTCCGACGCGTCCGGTGACACTAGCGTGTTGGAGATCGACATGGAGTCCGGTCCTGCGGGCACGCCATCCACACTGCTGTCGCTATTCAGCTTGAAACTGCGATAGGAGCGAGACTTTTTGAACTCTCCTACCGGCGGGTTCTCGTGGAAGTGGTACGGTTGGTTGAGATCCGCATCCTTGTAACCACCGACGGCTTCCACGAGGGGTGCGATGAAGTGCTCCAAGAAAGTTCGCAACCCAAAGCGCACGATCAACTTCAGGAGGAAGCTGTGGTGGTACAGCTTGACGGATTTGCGAGATTTGAAGGAGGAGTTGCGGGTGAACTTGAGCGATCCCTGATCGCTGTTCGAAGATTGGTGCTGAGGTTGAGTGATTTTTGTCTCGGCATCTTCCGATTCGTACAGAAGCAAGATCGGCTGGAGCAAGTGCTTCTGGGTGGCCTTCATTCCCAGCGCCGTTGCGATCGGGTCAAACAGATTCCATGCGGCCAAGATGGACGTGTCGTCCGCCTTGATCAGCTCGATGAAGTGAGGTAGCAAAAGTTCCACGATCGAGTACTGCTCCTGTCCGTAGGGTTCCAGCAAACCGTCGGTCAAGGCGACACAGCTGTTGATCTTGCATTCGGCGATGCGGCGACGGAAGTCGATCCTGATCTTGTCGATGCTGACGAACCGAGCGCAGTTTGTTCCGTCGCAGTCGAAGAAGGTGTAGAGATCCAGAAGGCTAGCGCATTCGTCAAAGTGGCTTATGCTCTTTACCGCTTGGTAGACTCGGAGATACTCCGGTGGGAAGGGAATCAGGAGGTTGGCAAGTAGTGGCTGCAGGAACTGGTGTGGTGAAGGTTGTGGCAATCCCTTTTCGGTTACGATCGCGTCCATTTCCAGAGTATCAATTCCAAGTAGCAGTTTCACTGCGTACTGAACGCAAAGCGGAAGGGCTTTGAAGTCTTTTTTGAGAAGCTTCAAACAGGATTCCAGCCTGCTGTCAAAGTCCTGCGGAAGGCAGCTTCCGAGTGGTCTCAGCTTTGCTGCCAGACAGATCTCCACGATCAAACATCCCAGAACCTTTAGATCTTTAGTGCGCACGTCAAGCAACAGTTGTTTGAACGTGTGCTTCGAGCTGACCTGCTGTTGCTGGTGGTTCTGAGACTTCAAGTTCTGCATCATTTTACGATCTTTCATCAGCGAAGCCTCGTACGTTTCCGAAAACAATCTGTTTGTGAAGGAGTTGCTCTCAAAACTAGCTTCCCGCTCGTAGCTTCCCCATATCTCCAACTCTTCATCCAGTGGCTTGTCCTTAACCGCACTCTCCGAAGAAGCCATCGAAGATTGGAATGTCTTGCTGACAAATATCCCCAAATTCTCAACGGCATTCAGTTGTGCCACCGGGTTGTAGTTCCGGGGAAGGACAAGCACGGCTGGGGGCTTGCTGGACGCTGCTTGCACGCTCATATGGTAGCTAGTTGAGCGTTCCATCGATTCCGCCTTGAAGCTGCTTGCGCTGCGCAGGTTCTGCGAGGAGTAGCGTGCATCACGCGGTGACGATGCGTACTCTGGGTAGAATCCCGTCTCGGAACCGCCACTGCCGCCCGGCTGTGAGAGATCTTCCGAGCTGCGGGTCATCCGTCTGCGGACTTCCTGATTGGTGTGAAGTCTCGGAGGAGTTTTTCCGTTCCAGACGGTAGAGAACTGCTTCGTCGGATGTGGGTTGGTGAACAGCTGGACGACACCGCGCTGGCAGAGATTCTGGTGCTTGTCGACGAGCGAGAGGCATACGTTCTTCGACTTAACGGCTGATGATCCGGTCAACTTGTAGCCGAAGGTGAGATCGATCCAGTGGTGCAGCTTTTCCGACACTACTTGGCTTTCCAGCGCTTCGCGGTGCTTTGCGACAAAGTCTTCCGGACAGGTTGCCCAGATGGGGACTTCGAGGTCGGGGAGATCTTCGTGGATACTTTTGAACACGGATGGGTCAGTGAAGAACTCCGGGATGCACTCGTCTGGGGTCCACTCCTGGAGGCGTTGGATCGACACGGGGTATTCGGCTGGGACCCAGATCGGGCGGATGTACTTGCAGAGAACCGGTTTGGGGGTTCGCCGAGCCATGTACACGTAGTAGGTGATTTCGGAAAGGACATCCGAAACGTGGTGAGGAACGGTTCCGTCCGTTCCGGACGCCGCTTGGAATGTAAGATCAAGCTGGATGTCTCCCTTGTTGAGCCGATACTTGGACTTTTTCAAGTCTCGCCAGATTTGTCCGTTTCGGGTGGAGAAATCGGTTATCCACGGCATGATGTGGTGATGTTCAGGACAACCAATTCGCCTTCCGGCGAGGTTATTCAGTATCGTGAGGTAATCAAAGTTGGACAACTGTCCGTGACACCACGCTTCGCAGTAATCTTTTAGGGAATACTTCAAATCCAAACCTCTCATCAAACGGACTTTTGTGTCTCTTGCGAGAACGTTCCGACGGGAACTTTGCTCGTCCAGGTGCCGTTGGATCTCATCGTCAAACTCGAGCAGATTTACCTCCAAGTTGGGAATGACCCGTAACCAAAGATTCTCCGTCAAGTAAATATCACCTAAGCCAATATTGCCCAAGTTAAGCCCACGATCGTGCAGCGACTTCATCAGGTTCAACAACTGATAGATGAGGAACAGTGGTTTATTGTGAGATTTCTCCAGAACCGCCGGACTGTACGTGACACAATCCAGCAGATTGTTCTCGATAAACGGATCGAAAATAACAAACAGATTCATGTTGGTTTCGATTGCGACCAGCACCGGATACAGGTTGGCGTGTCCCTGCACTCCCAACCCGCCGTAATCCGGTGCGCTGCCCAGCTCCTCGTCCACCCGTACGATCCGACAGCCGTAAGCCCGGGACAGGGACTCCCGCAGGACGTAATCGTACGGTAGCAGGGCCGCTGATATGTTGTTGCTCTCCTGTTGCTTCTTTGTACTGTTGGTTACGGTGATTGATGGCGCTCCGATGCTTCCGGACGATCCCCCACTGTCGAAACTTCCTACCTGGGCGCTTGTGAGCGAGTGATGGTTCCCGCCGGCGATCGCAGAGCTCGCTGGGCCTTGGGGCCGAGATCCGGCGTACTTCCGGTAGGCGGCCTTCCAGAGATTCTTGTGGTTGGTTTGAGCGACGTACTGCAGCAGCTGGGAGTAGTGCAGCGGATCTTCGTTGTCCGTCGGGACTGCATCGGTGCCGCTGCTGGTGCTGCTAGCCGTCGTGAGATTCGTAAGGAATTTGTTGCGTGGTAGTGGGATCACCTTGCTCGGGTGCTTCTTGTAGACCTGTGGAAGGGGATTTAGTAAGTGATGCTTTGAGAAGTTGTGTTTAAAATAACGTTGAGTTTTTAAATAAAAACTATACATGTTCCGAACCCATTGTAAACCTCTTTCACAGTTTCAGGATTCGGGCAACCATATCAGTATGGTCTAATTAAACGGACTTGTTAAAATCGTTCCTTTCCCTTTTTTTGCGCAACAGTCTTAGAGCCAATGTTGAATAGCACAATGTATAAGCTGTTGACTTGACACAACCCAAAATTGTCTTGATCCAAGGTATGTTAAATGTATGATCCCCAACTTGGCAACTAGGTCCTGAAGTAGGGTAGAGTAGTCATCAATGAGACACGGGGAACAATGATAAAATGGCTCTCATAAGTCGTAGTTTCAACCAATCAGGCTCATATTTGGGGGAAAGGTGTGTCTGCTGGATACACGTCTGCCATATAAGTGGCTTTGGTTATGGACGCTCCCTTGAAAAGTAATTCATAAATGTTTGATTCTGGGGTGTAAAAGTAAATCATGGACAAAAAATACTTTTTCGCTCGTAGGCTGCCATTTACACCAAAACTAATATTTCTTCAAATGTCTTCCGAAGTTCCATAGGGATTAAGTTGGGCTACAATGTCCTTTCATTAGATTTGGCCAAAATTTAGAATACAGCCAGAATCCAGGACTGTCTCATTGTTCCCCACTCATTTCAACCCATGGGTAACAATGAGACACTTTGATTTTTCTTCAATAAACTTTTCAAAATCGATGGAAATCTTTCAAAACATGAATTAAAAGTGATTTTTGGCATATTTATAGAGTTTAAACTTCATTTAACCAAAAATACAAAGTTATTTGGTATTAATATATGGATTTTATAAAATTTAAATACTTTTTAGTGTAACTTTTGTTATTAAAAGTTTCATGTTGGCAAAATTGCTCTAAAATGTTCAAGGCAAATCACCTGCAATGGAACAATACAAAAACATGATGTTTTGCTAGAAAAATGTTGATTTTCGTAGAGTGTCTCATTGTTCCCCAGCTGTCTCATTGTTCCTGCCAAGTGCGTCTACAATGAGACAGTTGAATAACTCTGGCTGTAGATGTCGGATCGATCTCATATTTTGGTCAATGATAGAACACATTAAAAGAAAGATAATGCAACTAAAAGCTCATTAAGACATGCTGGTGAAAAAATTAGAAAAATCATTGAAAGTTGAAAACCAAAAGTGTCTCATTGATGACTACCCTACCCTACACGTGAGCCCAAATTTTAGTGCTACAAATACAACGGTGCACAGATTAATATGATTTTTTTCTTCTCTCCCCAAGCGCCGGTAATTTTTAACGGGTGTAGGGTCACTTCACATAGACGCCCTTGCTCCCATCACGCCACTGAGGTTACGGAGCAACTAGAAATTAATAAACATGCCCCCAGCTGAACCTTCATTAGAGAAACAGGCAATCCACAATTTACAACGTCACACAATCCAAGGTAGCCCTCAAAAGTCAAGTCAGTTTGTCCAGGAAACCGTGATCATGCTAAAAACACCGTCCAGGTATCGTGGCCATAGAGGACTACCGATCTAATCAGTGTTCTGTACATCGTCATCTTCGTGCGGCGTTGCACTCGATCCGAAGTAGGCACGATTCCCAGCAAAAATACGAGTCCGGATCTCTTTGCTGGTGTCGTTGTCGGCGGTTACCAGCGATCCCAAGTACACAAATTCGCTCACCTCCACCAACTCATCATCATCCACAGCTAGAATGGTGAGACTTGGGGGGCCGACGTCCTTCGAACCCAGTTCTCTCATGTACATCGGCTTCGTCGTATTCATGCCCAGCCGTGCACGTCTTGCTTGTACCTTCAGTCGGGTGTAGACATCTTTCACCGTCATGCCCCTCGTTTCGATTTCCACGTTCCATTGATCATTTTTCGTGCTTCCAGAACATCTCGAAGTCATAACTCAACTGCACTCTCCTACAGTTTTCGCCACCAATTCGACATCTAAACAAACCGTGCCTATGTATTAGTTCGATGCAGAAGCACGTGTTTTCTGCTCTGCTAGTATTGGTAATACCAATTTCTCCATCTGAAAACATAAACATACTCGTCCCCCTGCAGAAATGGCAATCAAAATAAACATAAAGTGCTCCAACAACTCCAACAAAGACGTAAAAGAAAACCGAAGTCTTTTGTGTTACGAAACCATCTTTGTTGGCGTTGCTGAAATCGACTTCAACCTACTGAACAGTTGATGCTCGTGCCAAAACTTACGCTAACGTAGACCCGCGACCAGGCACTGCTGGGTCCTCCCTTGGGCCACTCCAGAGCCGACTGCTGGAAGTTGTACAGCAGAAAGTCCGTCCCGGGTTTGGCACCCTGCGAAATCCCACGCAGCCACTGTTTGTGGGCCAGCAGCTGAAATCGGCGCTGGCATCGCGTCTCCCGGATGTGACGCTTCGGAATGTTGAGGTCCTGGATTATTGCTTCCATTTTCTTTTGCGATTGTTGAGCAGCAGATGTTTCTACGAAAGAAGGTTCAAAGTCAGACTTGTTTGGCGATTCAACAAAGAAACGCACCGATAACAAACGAAAAAGAGAAAATGTGGCTTCTTTCTAGTGGTGGCGAATCGAGGACAGTCGGACGGGGTGAAAGCCCGCTAGAAAGAATTCATCGCAGCTCTCGAAACTGGCCACGTCGAACCGAACGAGCACCCCGTCGGACACGGAACGCAAAGCAACAACCTAGAGACAGCACTTTAGAAACGAAAAAATCACTTAAATTAAGGGAAAACACGATTTTTGCACTGGCTCCAGAAAATTTTGCTGACAGAAAGAAAAAAGTATTGCACAAATTTGACGTTTTATGGAGAGCGTGCAAATGTATGGAAGTGTAAAGTTTGTTTACGCTGCCCTCACGCACACCGATGGTGTTACGTACGCGAACAGCTGATCGGGGCTCATCGACCAAAGTGAGGTGGCGGGAAAATGTTATGCATTATTGTGATTAAATGTTAGGCAGTTTGAGCCGACAGTGTATAATTTCAATTTGCCTATTTACCTCATCGAGGAAATAAATGTTAACAACAATAAATAATCGAATCATGAAACACTCAATACACCACCATTATAGTCACCATCTTGGATTTAAAAGTTCTAAGTCACTTTAGCGTGTATCAAAAAAATTTCCGTACAGCCCTGTACGGAATCATTATTCGCTATTATAATCCCTAAATTTTTAATAAAGTGCCAACTTTAATATATCAATCGACGCGGGAAAATGTCCTCATTATACGACCCTTACATTGATTTTCCAAAAAAATGTAATAAAAAAAATGTCAAAAATAATTTACTAATAAAAGTCTTAAATTCAGGCCAAAAAATTGTCCGTACACCTCGTTAATCTACTAGGTTTGATTGAATTTTGATAAATCAATTAATTAAATGTTGTTATTTTGTCATTTTAAAGTGCCTCCAACACACTTGAAGCGTTTTTAAACTTTTGATTTACTACAAAACTGCATGAAAATAATTACAGTGATATTTTTGTTTAAATTAAAAAGAATTTAGCTATAAAATTGTTTAAAATATTTTAAATTTCATATATTTTAGCTGTTTTACCAATAAAATACAAATCAAACCTTCAGACTCAGAGCAGAAACTTGCTAGAGAAACCACAAAAGATCTGGGGTCGTTAATGTGAATGGTTTGCTTTGATTTTTATGCTTTAAAAAAAATCAGTTTTAAACATATATATTTTTCACATTATGAATAAGAATATTTTTAGAATTTCAAAAAATGCAAGGCTTGACGAAGTAAAAATTAAAGCGAAACAAAATTTTTGGCGGTAGGTAACATCAAACATTTTCAAAACATTTCTAAATCAACCCAAACATGCTAAAAATTATTATAAACGCAAGGAAGTGCAATTTAATTTGGTTCGAGCTGATTGCACCAAAATTTATATTGATTTTTTTATGTTTTTCGAAAAAAAATTGTTTTGTTCCCTGATTTTTTGGGCCAACTATGACTGATGACCATTTTCGTCAATTTTCGCAAAACCACCTATTCCAACAAATCTAAACTCCCCGTCATTTCAATTGATTTTAGCTGCCTTATACCCAAAAGAATGGTGATAAGTTGTCCTTTAAAGAGCAATTCCTGCTTAAATCAGGATTTTTTTCTGGTACTTTTGTAATCGACCTTCTTCCTTTTCAATGAAACGTTTTAGACATTTTATCCTAGGCTTATATAATACGTTTTTATCAGCCCGGGAGCATGTTGACAGCTCCCATACAAACTGAGCGTACCCCTTTTTGAGGGCCCAGTGGGCCTAAGATGGCGGCCGTTGATATTATCTAGCCAAACATCTGAAAATGGCAAATAGTTTAAATAAATATATTTTTTGCCTTGTTTCGGTTTTAAACGACAAAAAAAGCATTCTGGAATCATTTTCTTGAAAAAAATGTTTAGAGATGCGTCACGTTAAAATATTAGTCTTGAAAAGTTGGAGGGAGCGTACTGCAAAAGTCGTCACGAAAAAAAAGTTTCCCATGCAAATTTTGAGTTGCGTATTTAATGGTCAGAATCCGACGAGGCCCACTTGCCATCTGTCGGTGGATACGCGCAACTCACGAAAACTGTCATGTTAGGAGACGGCTGATTTTTATGTATATGAAGCCAGTTGCACTCGAAAATTACATTTGAAAAGGGCGTAAGTTATTCAAATATTTTTTTGTAATTTGTAATTTAAACATGACTGTAACTAAAACCCGTTGCATTGTATCAAAAAGTGTACAAAAACAAATTTGTAGGAAATTGGACGGCTTTTGTTAAAAAAATTACACGCCACTTTTACGAGATTATTTGATTAAATGTTTAAAAGTAAAATTTTAAGGTGATGTCACGATTTTTTTTTCGATCAAAATGTTTGAGGAAATATCCTAAGATGTTACAAAAAGGCTCACGAAAAATGCAGGATGGTTATCTCTCCTAAAAAATACAAAAATCATATACTAAAACTGTTTTTTTGAAAAGTGGTATAAACGTTGAAATTTTCAAAAACCGATAGTGGGAATCTATTTCCCAGACAATTTTACAAAAAAGTCTCCATATTGACCATTGGCCTATGTCCAAGCCTTGTAAAGATACAGCGGTTTTAAAAATAAAAATGATGAAAAAATAGTTTTTTTTTGGTTTTTGCCAATTTCTATATGACAACTTGATTTTTCAGTCTCGAAGATATTTTTACCGGAAAGCTCGTCCAATTTCCCGTAAGTTTACCTTTGACAACTTTTCAATTCGACTAGTTTTAATATTTATGTAAGCTTATTGACTATCCAGGTTTCTACCGCACTGAAAAAAAATCTATATTTAGTTATGAGCAATGTTATCAAGCTTATATCTGCAAGCCCATGCTTCCAATTAAAATGTTCTTCGAGGCAAACTTATGGGAAATCGGACGAGCTTTCCGGTAAAAATATTTTCGAGACTGAAAAATCAAGTCTGTCATATTGAAATTGCCAAAAACCACCAAAAAACTATTTTTTCATCATTTCTATTTTTTAAACCGCTGTTTCTGGATGGGACTAGACTACGTTTTCCACTTTTCCTCCAACGAAACCGACTACTTTATCGACATCATTTTGCTGGGCGAGATAGGACGCTGTCTATTTTTAGACGATGACTCAGCACTTTTCCACTTTTGCACTTAAAAAACCAGATGGCAGCACGATGTAACGCCACGTCCCTATAGAGTAGCGTGGTTCACGTTTCTATGAAAAAGACAAAAGTTGTTATTTTGTCTTGCATCAACCGGAATTTCGTTCTTTTATGTCCCCAGAAGCACTCCTGAAAATTTGAGCCCATTTGGTAAGGTCTAGGAGCTCCAGTTTTAATTTGAAATTTATATGGGATTTTGATTTATTTTCCATGGGAAACTATCTTTTACATTGTATTAGGATTTTTATAAATCGATGAAATGCCTTGATTCTTATAGTAGGAGATAGGTTTGAACTGGGAACAACTTTGTAGAACATACCAACATGCTAGGAAGTGACCCTTTAAAGATACAGATACTTTTAGATGGTGGCTGGCCCCTTCAAAAGCCACCATCTAAAAGTATCTGTATATTTAAAGGGTCACTTCCTAGCATGTTGGTATGTTCTACAAAGTTGTTCCCCAGTTCAAAACCTATCTCCTACTATAAGAATCAAGGCATTTCATCGATTTATAAAAAAAATCCTAATACAATGTAAAAAAAGATAGTTTCCCATGGAAAATAAATCAAAATCCCATATAAATTTCAAATTAAAACTGGAGCTCCTAGACCTTACCAAATGGGCTCAAATTTTCAGGAGTGCTTCTGGGGACATAAAAGAACGAAATTCCGGTTGATGCAAGACAAAATAACAACTTTTGTCTTTTTCATAGAAACGTGAACCACGCTACTATAGAGTTATCTACGTGCGCATGTATTGCGTGTTTGTACACGAAGGGTTTTTAGGTTAAAATTTGTACCCGCCAGCAAAAACAAATGGTAAGCTAGTGTGCGTGTTATTGGGCTTAGATAGGTCTATAGAACTATCTAAGCCTACTCTCACGCACACTAGCACACCATTTGTTTTGCTGACGGATACAAAATTTAACCTCAATCTTTTTCGTGTACGTACACGCAATACATGCGTACGTAGATTACGTATTGGGTTGAGTTAGAGCAATATGTGTTCGAACAACAACACAATTCTGATGGGACATTGTATTTCCACCAAGGGTCCTGATTAGAGAACCTTCAAAGAGAAATGACATGGCACTCAAACACAACAAAACTCGCTCTCCCGTCTCTTTCCCACTCATGTGCTTTTAAACGAAGGAACTCAATTTTGACAAGCAATTCAAGCGCTGCACTGAGTGACGACGCTTCTCTCTCAGGATCTCTAATTCCTACCGTTTGTCACTTCCAAACCAATCGCTACCGAACACTCTATCTTTGCTCCCCCTCTCATTCCAATCGGGTAGAGAACCTGAGAGAGAAGCGTCGTCCCTCAGTGCAGTGCTTAAATTACTTGCCAAAATTGAGTTCCTTCGTTTAAAAGCAGATGAGCGGGAAAGAGACGGGAGAGCGAGTTTTGTTGTGTTTGAATGCCATGTCATTTCTCTTTGAAGGTTTTCTAGTTCAGAGAGATTGATTTCGTAAAGTCGCTCAAAGTTGACTGAGAATAGTTAGCGATCGAAGCTTCAATCATTTAAGAAATTGCTTAAAAACAATGATAAAAATAATATTTTGCAGTTTTGTTGTTTACAGAAGATCAAAGACACATGTGGCAGCAATTTATACCATACCAAATTCTAATTGGCGGCTAACTGTGGTAGTGCAGGCAAAATGAGCACCGTGCTAGTATTTTTTTGGCTCTCTCCTCTCTGAGCATATTTGGTTATAACTCAGGTTGACGGACGGAGTAGGAAAAGAATTCACGAAGTAGGGGAACTATACTCTGTTTCAGCCTATTTCTATTATCGGCCTATCATCACATTGATCATGAATTACAGCTTTCATGAAGTGTTTTTGACTGTTCCAAATCAATAAATAGCTCAAATAAAAGTGAGCAAGTGACTCTCCATTGTTGATACATCTGAAAATATTGATTTAATAGAGGAAAACGGCAAAAGTGATGAGAATTGGTCGAACGGCTTAGAGTGATTAAAACGGGTATTTTTCCCCTATTTGTTTCGCTGAGTGAAGCGATCGAGTAAGCCACTGGCCGCCAGCCTGTGGTGTTCGCTCGCGAATGGTTGCGCGCTCCGGGCGGTAAAGATTCGTTCGGTGATGAGTGAGTGATTTCTGATCTTTGAACTGGAAATCAGGACCCTTGATTCCCACGAATGCTCTGGATGCTATTTATCGTGGTTATAGCGCCACAACTCGCTTTCTGTAACAGTATTCCTGATTCCAGTTCAAGTTTACCAAGTCGTCCTGGCTTTTTGGCTAGCATTTTTGCTTCGCAATACAAAGGACGGGGGATCAAACCCCGCCTCGAGCATCTTTGATTTTTCGTTCATATATATCATTTAAAATTTCTGTGTACTTAACTTTCTCGTTGGGAGCAGATGGGAATCGAACCCAGAACCATTCGATTACAAAGCGAACACCATCATCAGTCAGCCGCGACCGCTCCTCGATTCCAAGATATTATTTTTTGAAAGTCCGGGTTTTTCAATGCGACACGCGAAAAAACGGGGAAATGGCGAAATCGGCAAAAATATTGCTTTTTTCACTAAAACTGCGATAACTTCAAAATTTCAGCGATGGCCTTCACATGTTTTGGTTCCATGAGTTTATTAAAATTTAGCTTAATTTCCTTCGAAATTTTAAAATATATTCCATCTTTGTCGGGAGATCATATAGTCGTCAGCAAATGTGCGGACGAACGATAACTCACTTTCCTTCTTCCTTATCTTTCGGCGTTGAAACGTTGAAGCTCCCTGTATTTATGGCTCCGATGTGAACATATTACAAGGTAAAATCCAGCAAGGTTGAACTTGATGAAAACAGCGATTTTGTTGGTAAAGTTCCACTCAACGCAATAATCAGACTAGCATTCTTTCTTCGTGACTTGTAACTTGCTGTCGTTATCAGCTTCATTTTTTGTGACTAAAAAGAAAGTTCTAATCGGGTCACGCTTATCTCATTGTCCAGAACTTCTGTTCAAACGATCACTCTTGTTGAGCTTTAATCGATCAGTGTTTCTACAGTGGCAGTACCAACCGAGCTGTTGTCACCCTCGGAGTATCGCATTTCACTTAACCAGGTTAGCAGTGCAACATTGTTTTCTACAAATCACTGTGTGATAGTTGTAATATTTACTTCGCTGATGGAATGGTAACGCTGAAGCCATGAGAAACTTCGTCGTAGTGCCGGGCCCGAGATACAATCTAAAAATAATCACTGCTATCAACTAGCGTCAGTTTATCTACAAGTGAAGCCTATCATGAGGCGGGTGTGATCGCGTAGAAAGTTACGTTCTAGATATAAGAGCAATTAGTTGCAGCTGGTGCACCTTTCGATCCGGTAGTGGCCGAAGTAGAGTAGAGAGTGAAGTGATGATCCAGAACCAAGATGAAAGTGAGCCCCTGTTGGCGAAGGGCACGTACGGAAGTATCGAACCGTCACCGCTTCCGGGACCGTCGGAGTGGACTTTGTACGGTGATAGTTCCGGGAAGAAGCGTAGTGAGTGGTGCGATCGACTGTCGAAAGGTATGGTGAACACATCTAATTTCGGAGTTTTTATACCATAGATTTTGTTCAAAATAGGTATATTACTATTTATTACTGTTATTGTTTTATTCTCTCAATGACAAACTGAGTTCGAGTGATTCGTTGAAACACATTGAATTTTTCTTACCTCCCATATTATAACAGCGGCTTTGACTCGCGAAACGGTTGTCCGACGAGACTCTAATTGATACATAAATTAAATAAGTTTTACCGGTCGATCGCCGTAGGGAAGAAGAACTCCGCAAGATTTCGAGCCAATAAACGTCCGCGATGTGTTTGTTTATGCTGAGAGAATATCAATGGCCCCGTTTTGTTGTAGTATGGTTGTTCTGTCACGTGACATGCCATAATGGCGGGCGCTCAGCCATAAAGCATGCGCGCAGGCTCGTGAGTCAACTGTAATTTCCCGTAATGCTGCGACGTGTCTTCCTCTAATTGCCCGGCATCTAACAACTTCCATAGCTCAGTGAACTGTTCGATAACCTCTCAATATTCCGCAAACGTTTGATCTTGAAATTCTGCTCAGCAAATCGGCGGCGATAAAACAAACTGTTTATCTTCCTTTTGATAGTCACTCAACTGTGTTGGATGAGTTATGGCACGGTTGTTTATGTGGATGACGACGATGAGTTCATAAAAATGCCAACGGCCTGCGCGACACGATTTCGATTCGGAAGTGCGTACCTGCCAGTCCATACCTGCAGTTTGGCGGCAGTCAGGTTCGCCTTAAAATTACACTGTGGACAAGCTGTTTTAACATAAACATTGAAACATATTTGTAATGGCATTATTTTAAAATTAAAATTTTTGTTCTAGGTGAGATGAAAAAATGACCTCTCTGGGTCGAAAAGTAAATAGAACTCTCCATAAAATGACTTGTATCAAGATTTTAGACAGTTGAATACGGGAAATGGCAACGTTTTGCCTTCCTCACATTACTGAGGAATGGCTATAAAATCACTCGAAAAATGAACTTCTTAATTTGACAACCTAGACCCACCTTCACGTATACATATCGACTCAGAATCATGTTCTGAGCAAATGTCTGTGTGGATGTGTGTAGGTGGGTGGACAACAAAATTGTCACTCGATTATCTCCGGACTGGATGAACGGATTTTGATCGTATTAGTCTCATTCGATCCGTCTTGGGGTCTCATAGGTCTCTATTTAAAATCAGCAAGTTTAGCAAAGTACTTCAAATGTTATGCTGAAAAAACGATTTTGGCGTATGTTCGGAAGATTGTAAAAAGGGTGGTTTTTGCAAGAAAACCTATCATGTTATACATTTCCAATGAGCCCAACACATTAAAGATCTGACAACCTTATCAAAAGTTATTAGCACTTAAGTGTTATTTATACTCTTTTTGAAGGCCGGATCTCAGATATTTCAATGAAAATGATTTTTTCGACCTGTTGTAAGTTAGATAATCAAAAGATCTTAATAAAAAAAGATAATCAAAGGATCTGACAACCCTATCAAAAGTTATTAGCACTTAAGTGTTATTTATACACTTTTTCGATGCCGGATCTCGGATATTTCAATGAAATGATTTCCGGGTTTATCATGCGACCTGTCGTTAGTTAGATAATCGAAAGACCTTTCAAATGAGCCTAAAAAATTGAGGATCTGTTAGCCCTATCAAGAGTTATCAGCACTTAAGTGTTATTTATACACTTTTTGGAGGCCGGATTTCAGATATTGTGATAGAAAAATTGTCTGAATCTTTCATGTGAACTATCGTTGGAAAGGTTTTTTATCAGACCTTGCTGATGAGCTAGAAATATTGAAGGTCTGCGAACCCTATCAAAAGAAATGAGAGATAAAGTTGATTTGTTAGACATGTTAAGAGGGAATGATGCTATTTTCACTGAATGTATTGACTTTATGGATTTGAGGAAGGCAACAACCACCTAAAGGTGGATTAAGTAACGTTTTTAAAACTATTTTTACCTTTTTATAATAAAACGTACTTTTTTTCGGAAATTTCAGTATGCCATCACATCGGGCGTCCAATTTTACACAAAAGTCCCTTTGAAATCCGGTTTCTATCGCTTCGAGCTACAAATCACTGAAAAACGTGTATTAGTGTAAATCATGCAAATTGAAAGGAATCGTACCGCTCTAAGGTTACGAGATATCGAAATATGGACCTCGGATTCGTTATCATATATCCTTTAGGTTATTGCAAATTGTATATCAACCGTTAAAAAAGGATCACGCCTTTTTGAAATGTTAGTCTTGATTAGAAAATTTTGAAAATAATATTTTCGAAATGATCGGAATGTTTCAAATTTTAACATTGTAAATCGGACCATTAGTTGCTGAGTTATCGACATTAGAAAATGATAGGTTGTTTGGGTGAGACTTAGCAAACATCAATTTCCTGTTTTTAAACCTTTGCATGGCAATATCTAAGCAACTAAGGTTCGTATCAGAGCAATTCTCTACGAAATCGGTCTTTTTTCTTCAATTTTAATTTTGGTATTTTTTAATCCGACTGAAACTTTTTTGGTGCCTTCGGTATGCCCAAAGAAGCCATTTTGCATCATTAGTTTGTCCATATAATTTTCCATACAAATTTCGCAGCTGTCCATACAAAAATGATGTATGAAAATTCAAAAATCTGTATCTTTTGAAGAAATTTTTTGATCGATTTGGTGTCTTCGGCAAAGTTGTAGGTATGGATACGGACTACACTGGAAAAAAAAGATACACGGTGAAAAAAATTTGGTGATTTTTTTATTTAACTTTTCATCACTGAAATTTGATTTGCAAAAAACAATATTTTTAAATTTTTTAATTTTTTGATATGTTTTAGAGGACATAAAATGCCAACTTTTCAGAAATTTCCAGGTTGTGCAAAAAATCATTGACCGAGTTATGAATTTTTTAATCAATACTGATTTTTTCAAAAAATCGAAATATTGGTCGCAAAATTTTTTCAACTTCATATTTCGATGTAAAATCAAATTTGCAATCAAAAAGTACTTTAGTAAAATTTTGATAAAGTGCACCGTTTTCAAGTTAAATCCATATTTAGGTGACTTTTTTGAAAATAGCCGCAGTTTTTCATTTTTTTCAATTAGTGCACATGTTTGCACACTTTTGAAAAAAATATTTTTGAAAAGCTGAGAAAATTCTCTATATTTTGCTTCTTCGGACTTTGTTGATACGACCTTTAGTTGCTGAGATATTGCAATGCAAAGGTTTAAAAACAGGAAAATTGATCTTGTCTAAGTCTCACCCAAACAGCTCACCATTTTTTAATGTCGATATCTCAGCAACTAATGGTCCGATTTTCAATGTTAATATATGAAACATTTGTGAAATTTTCCGATCTTTTCGAAAACATTATTTTCAAAATTTTCAAATCAAGACCAACATTTTAAAAGGGCGTAATATTGAATGTTTGGCCCTTTTGAAATGTTAGTCTTGATTTGAAAATTTTGAAAATAATGTTTTCGAAAAGATCGGAAAATTTCACAAATGTTTCATATATTAACATCGAAAATCGGACCATTAGTTGCTGAGATATCGACATTAAAAAATGGTGGGCTGTTTGGGTGAGACTTAGACAACATCAATTTTCCTGTTTTTAAACCTTTGCATTGCAATATCTCAGCAACTAAAGGTCGTATCAACAAAGTCCGAAGTAGCAAAATATAGAGAATTTTCTCTTCTTTTCAAAAATATTTTTTTCAAAAGTGTGTAAACATGTGCACTAATTTTGAAAAATTAAAAACTGCGACTATTTTCAAAAAAGTTACATAAAAATGGCTATAACTTGAAAACGGTGCACTTTATCAAAATTTCACTACAGTACTTTTTGATTGCAAATTCAATTTTACATCGAAAAATGAAGTTGAAAAATTTTTTCGACCAAAATTTCGATTTTTTAAAAAAATCAGTATTGATTAAAAAATTCATAACTCGGTCAATGATTTTTTGCACAACCTGGAAATTTCTGAAACGTTGGCATTTTATGTCCTCTAAAACATATCAAAAAATAAAAAAAATTAAAAATAGTGTTTTTTTGCAAATCAAGTTTTAGTGATAAAAAGTTAAATAAAAAAATCACCAATTTTTTTTACTGTGTATCATTTTTTTCCAGTGTAGTCCGTGTCCATACCTACAACTTTGCCGAAGATACCAAATCGATCAAAAAATTCATTCAAAAGATACAGATTTTTGAATTTTCATACATCATTTTTGTATGGACAGCTGCGAAATTTGTATGGAAAATTATATGGACAAACTAATGATGCAAAATGGCTTCTTTGGGCATACCGAAGGCACCAAAAAAGTTTCAGTCGGATTAAAAAATACAAAAAAAATCGAATGACCGAAATCCCAGAGAACTGCTCATCAACAAAGTTCAAAAAAGCAAAATATTGAGAATTTTCTCAGCTATTCAAAAATATTTTTTTCAAAAGTGGGAAAACATGTGCACTAATTGAAAAAAATAATAAACTGCGACTATTTTTAAAAAAGTTACCTAAGAATGGCTATAACTTGAAAATGGTGCACTTTATTCTTATTTCACTAGAGTACTTCTTGATTTCAAATTTTATTTAACATCGAAAAATGAGGTTAAAAAATTTTTGTGACCAATATTTCGACATTTCGATCTGTAATGATTCAAACATTCATTACTCGGTCAAAGATTTTTTGCACAACCTGGAAATTTCTGAAAAAATTGCATTTGATGTCCCCTAAAATGAATCAAAAATAAAAAAAAAATAGTGTGTTTTTTGCTAGCTTTTGCATGTTTTAGTGACAAAAAGTTAAATAAAAAATAATCATTTTTTTTAACCGTGCATAATTTTTTACAGTGTAGTCCTTATCCATACCTACAACTTTGCCGAAGACACCAAATCGATCGAAAAATTCCTTCAAAAGATACAGATTTTTGAATTTTCATACATCGCTTTTGTATGGACAGCTGCCAAATTTGTGGGGAAAATTCAATGGACAAACTAATAATGAGTAACTCTCTACGAAATCGGCCGATTTCGACCATTTTTATTTTTTTTTTTTTTGATTTGGCTCAAACTGTGTGAAAAGTTCAGAAAATTTGCTATAAAATTGTCCAAGAGACATTGAAGATTGGACCTCTGGTTGCTGAGATACAGCGGCTTTAAGAAAAAGAAACAGGAAAATTGAAGTTTTCTAAGTCTCTACCGGTGGCATTTTTGGAGACGAGATTTGTCTGACCACGCCTTCCGTCGGACGTGGAAGTAAATGTTGGCCTCGGTCTAACCTAGAGGGTTAGGTCGTTAGCTCAATCCAGGTGTAGGAGTCGTCTACCTGGGTCCTGCCTCAGTGGAGTCGCTGGTAGGTTTCAATGTTAATACATGGATCTTCTTCGATCTTTTCGAAAAAAAAAATTTACTAGCATTTTAAAAGGGCCAAACATTGAATATTACTCCCATTTAAAATGCTAGTCTTGATTAAATGATTTTCAAAAATTTTTTTCGAAAAGATCGGATAATTTCACGAATGTTTCATGTTTTAATATTGAAAATCGGACCATTAGTTGCTGAGATATCGACATTAGAAAATGGTGGGTTGTTTTGGTGAGACTTTAAAAACTTCAATTTCCCTGTTTCTTTTTCTTAAAGCGGCTGTATCTCAACAACCCGAGGTCCAATCTTAAATGTCTCTAAGACAATTTCATAGCAAAATATCTGAACTTTTCATATACAATATTTTCAGAAATGGTCACTCATGGTCACTATTTTCAAAATCGAAAAACTGCAAATATTTCGCTAAAATCAAACTTTTGGTGGCTATATCTTGAAAACAGAGCCTTTTATCAAAAAATCCGTATTGTACTTTTCGATTGGAAATTCAATTTTGCATTAAAAAATTACGTCAAATTTGTTTTTGAATGAAATTTTGATTTTTTTTCCAAAAATCACTATTTTTTCTAAAATTTATAACTTGGCGGCAGATTTTTTGACCATGTGTCTCTATGGCTCAAAAGTTGTTCGATAAAATATATCAAAAAAATTCGAAAATCAAAAAATTTGTTTTTTTGGGAAATTGAGTTTTTGTAATTAAAGATTAGTGCGCTGGAAGTGGGGACGCAAAGTCGTGATTATGCAGGTTAATTTTTCTGTGTGCTTTTGTGTCGCTTTTCGTATGGGGTGAGTGATTGTGGTAATCGAATAATAACATGATTTACTGAATTATTTGTGTCTTGAGCGTAATTTTCGTTAAGTAATTGGTGTTTTTTTGTGATTTTTTTTTGGTGATCTTAATTAATTGTTTTGTGATTTTCAAAGCCCTTCCTATATCATCGTTGATCGGAAGGCACGGCGTCGGGTAAATTGTGTTTAATTTTTTGAATAAGGTTTAATTTTTTATGGTGAAAAAGCCATTTCTATATAATGATCGAAAGACGCACTGACATTTTGGATTAATTAATAGTGGAGTGAAATAATTGTGTGTGAGTGACTTTGTGTATTAATTAAAAAGACCTTCCCATAGCATCGTTGCTCGGATGGCTTGCCGACGGGTCTGTTATGAAAGTCCTCCCCATAGCATCGTAGCTCGGGAGGCATCGAAAAGCCAATACCTTATCCTACTAACCCAAAAAAAATAATAATCACGTGATGCTTGAAGGAGATGCTGTGGATTCAACGGTCACAAGCGGTATCAACAAGTATATAGCGAAAAACTGTGTGCTTGATGAGTCTGCAACTTCAACTATCGGACTAACATTCCTCCCTTTCGTTGAACTGCAGGCTTCTTGGGAGGGCGCCGGTATTGACTAATAAAGTAGGGATCTTCAGAGGTTAAACAGTGAACGGATGGTTGGCTCCCACTGATCATTTTTGATTCATTGTTTAACTTCAGCTGATCTGTCAATAACGGAGTAGCAGCTCATTGGCAGTCAACCATGCTCATGCTCATGCTCATGGTCAATTGATTTTTTGTAATTAAACAATCTTCATTTTTTTGTATTTGTACCTATTTTTTTTCTCAATAGTCCTTAACAATACTTACAACATTGCCGAAGACACCAAATTTATCAGAACATTCACTCAAAAGTTACAGCTATTTGAATATGTACGTACCATTTTTGTATGGACAGCTGCCAAAATTATATGGAGACTTATATGGGTGAACCAATGACACAAAATAGCTTATTTGGTCTTAGGGAAGGCCCCCACAAAGTTTGAGCCAAATCAAAAAATACAAATTAAATCCATTTCCGGTTTAAGTAGAGAATTGCTCTGATGCAAAATGGCTCCTTTGGGCATACCGAAAGCACCATAAAAGTTTCAGCCGGACTTAAAAATATTAAAAAATAAAATTAAAAAAAAAGAAAATACATGTAGATTAGTTCACCAGTTTAAGTAAAATCATCTTACATTTAATAACTTTTATTGAATAATTATTTCAAAATGTAATAGTTAAAAAAATAAAGAAATTAAAGAATCGTGAGAAAATTGAGTAAAACTTGTCTTCATTCATCATCGCTTTTATTTGCACTTTAAACTTAAATCAAATTTAAAGTTTTTTTTCCACAAGAACGTGAATTTGTCGTTGGTAATTTTTATCAATGTTTCTGCACAGCATTTCCCAAACATTTCGTTCTGCACTGTACTTATCACCACACTTTGTCATGATTCATTATCTATTCGCGGCATCGTGGTCAATCGCGATGTTCTCCCACACTGGATGTAAGACTGACTGGCTCGCGAGGTTTTAGAAAATTTTATGCATTCCGCTCGGCACGCGAATCCTTGCGGTCGTGGCGTTTGACTGTTTTGTTAATGTGTTTTTTTTGGTTTGCTTCTATTCCTGTTGCGAGTGGTGCATGACCGATACCAATGCCACCGGAGACACCCCCACAAGTTGGATGCGTGTTTTGGTTCCGGTGGAGTTCTGAGAAAAAAATATGAAGAACTAACTAATAGAAAGATATTTTTGAAACTTCCATTTTTGCTGAAGTAAAATCATTCAAAAACGAATCCACCTTCGCACTTTCCAAAAACTTTTCCCCCCAAAAACTTGCAGCATCTCGGAATCATCCTCCTGGACCGTTTGACGTCCTGTTACGGAACGGCCTTTGAAGTGCAAAGTTCAAAGGATTTTCCGGGCCGCTTTGAAGTGGGTTCCTCTGAGCCACTCGACACAGCAGCAGCTTCTACGAGGACTACGAGGAAAATGAAATTAATTTTCATTTATTATGCGAATCTGTCTGCTGACTGTCTGTCTGCCCGTTAGTGAAGCGGTGTTTTGTTTGTTGGCCGCCACTTCCACGTGGCTGCAGCGGTTTGTTTGTTGTTTGGCGCACGCGACAAACGGATTTCCATTTCATTTGTATTGGGAACATTGTCACAGGTATCGGTGTCGAGCGTGGCGTGAGTGAAATTGATGATTGATTGCAACATGTTTTTAAATTCAACAGTACAGTCCTAATCCATTTATGTGTTATTTGTTAACACGTTATTTGAAGAGAAAAATTTCGTTCGTTATGAAAAAAGAACTTTGGTTATTTCAAATTCCAAAAGTACTCCAAAAATACTTATTTCTCTACAATTTTTAATCCCAACATTAGTATGTACTTAAATTCTTAATATTATGTTATTTCTTATAGGAAACAAAATACAAATCAAGGAGGTTGAACTACTCCTTCATTGACCCACTCCGAGGCTGATGCGTTCTCCATAAACCACATTCTTTACCCCCTCACTCATGCTCGCGCAGTTTTTACTACTCTGCCAAAGATCAGGAATCTCTAGACTCTTCGACAAGTTCGCATCACCACCACAAACACCCCCCCTTGCTCGACTCAGCTCGATCCACCGTTCAACCAAAACGTCATTGGCATTAAAAAGCTCCCCCAAAGTCACACGCGAGTAGCAGACAGAACTCGGGTTTTTATGACCATTTTTAAGTAGTTGACACGCGCATCTGTGGCGAACGTCGCAAAGAAATGTTTGCGAACCAAAACAAACCGTCAAGTTCAATATTTATGCGAGGAAAAATGCCCGCAAGGTTTGGCGCTTTTTTTAAACTGCGCCAGCGAACGCCTACGAATTCCTTTTAAATAACCCTTGGTTACCAACAGTTAGTGCATTTTTGAAAGTTTCTCATTACTTGAACACCTCAAGCTGAGGCAGCGTCCTGATAGCTTTTGCGATGATCTTGAAAAGTTGTTAAATATTGCGAGTAAACTTAAAAGACAAATGTCACACTTGTATTGACGCTTTTACTGACAATTAAAACAGAAGAGTGAATGATGAGCGCATTTCGGACATGAATTAACACGTCTCTCTGGAACACGCGTTATGCTTCGAGTGCATTTAATAGAAATGATCTTTATACGAAATTTAATTAAAATACATTTGCAGCAAGGTGACCTTACTTTCCAAAAGAGAATCATTTGGTCACTAAACAAATCCATGTCAGGGTGAGGTAATGTAATGTTTGTTTGGGTATTTCCAACCTGCAATTCCGCATACTCTTTCTATGACATCAATTGGGTTGATATTTGAAATGGCAGGGATGAGCATTTTGACGTTTTTTTGTCATTTGACGTAGGTTGCAGTTAGGCTAGATTACCCAAGTAACATTTTCAGTTTTGTACCTGTCTTGAGGAGAGATTCAAGTTATCTTAGCTAAAAATGTTCATAAAGTCATTTTATCTCCAGGACAACAATAAATCAGCATTAAACCTGAGTTAAGAGCAAAGTGGACTATTTTAGGAGGTTATCAACCCCTTTTATTAGGAGTAATCTAAAACTCATCTGCTTTGACATGGATTTTTACAACACTCTGCAAGTGTATTTAATTGCTATAATAAAACTTATGCTCAAGCTTCTTAAATTTATAACCGCACAGAAGATATCTTCAAGACTGAAATAAACTATTATTAAAGATGTTTTCTCTCGTTGAAGAATACATTGATTTGTCGAAGGAAAATCAGTTCTAATTTTTATGGCGTTAAATTCAATCATTCTTTATGAAATTAAATCACAAATGGCCGATGGAAAAAGATAACATTGATAACTATATAATAACATCAAAATAATAAATAACTGTGACTTTACGCAGCCGACCTAACCGAAAAATTCTTGCCATAAAAATTTCACTGGTCAGTTTTCTTAGATACCTCGAAAAAATATGAATCGAAGGCATGAATCGTTCAAAATTGCATCGATTTTTTATTTTGATGGACCGATTAATTCTTTTTTTTCTAAAAAATCAACATGGCTTCCATTTTTGGTCATTGCTTTTTCGTGTTAATATGGCTGATCTCATAAAAACTATTCTCTCTTACTCAAAGCAGTTATTAGGGCAATTTTTTTTAAGAAGTTCTTGTACAAGAAACTTTAAGAGCTATGTTTCTTCCGAAGTTCTTGTTCAAGATTAAGCAAGAACATATAGACTGCAGTAAGCTTTAAGGCGATTTTAACCAAGAGCAAAAGGCGTAGTACTGCGACCGTAGCGCATGCGAATTTTAGTTAGATCCGAAAACGTTTTTTATGGTTATTTTTTCATCGTTGGAAAAAAAAAAACAAAATATCAATATTTTTTCATACTATTTATTCATTTATTCGATTGGGATCATCATAAGTTTTCCTCGCATGAAGGAATTTACCGTTGGCACAACAACACTGATTTTTAATAAACAACACTAGACCAACGTAAAAACACCAGCACTCCGCGACGAATTTATCTGCTTCTCGGAACGCCTCATCCAGTTTGTCCTCGAAATGCTCTGACGGACAAACGGATGGCCTACCAGATGTTTTGTGGCTTGTCGATTCTGCGCGTCGGAGAGAGTTTCACCGTAGCTACGGAATCGGCGCCCATGACGATTCTCGTGTTACTCGATCACCACGTGCCGGAAAAAACACCTACTGCCCATGCATGCCAATGGACCAAATCGGCATGTACTCGATCACCCTCGGATAGGTGTACCCCGTTACATCTGCGCTGGAGTCGGAAATGGACGAAAAGTATCACTTGTTTGCCGGGATTACAAACTTTGGTAAAAGTTTCTTCGACACTAAACCGACCGACTGTACAAAAAATTGTGATCTGACAGATCAAGTTCAAATAATCTGGAAATATGCTTTCATAGAACAGAGTAGTTTTAATTTAGCTTCGAAGCAGTTTTGACAATGCTTAATAGATTTATAAATAACCTCTCTGGGATAGCTTTGAGAGAAACAATGAAGTGTGATATAAAACTATGTTCCATGCTCTTTAAGTATTCTTAAAGATATTTTTAAAACTTTCCTATCATAAATCCAGAAAGTTTTGATCTATGTTTTCATAAAACAGAAAAGCAAATTTAAAACCTTTTATAAAACCTGTTAAGAAGTAAAGGCATTTTGCTTGTTACTTGGGTATTGATGTGGTTGAAGTTTACATATGAAATCGTGATATATCAACCAAACAACAAAAAAAAGAAGTCTAAATAATGCGACGCAGTAAACCTAAATTAAACAATTTGAGCATGAGCATGAGTATGAGCATGGTTGACTGCCAATGAGCTGCTACTCCGTTATTGACAGATCAGCTGAAGTTAAACAATGAATCAAAAATGATCAGTGGGAGGCAACCATCCGTTCACTGTTTAACCTCTGAAGATCTCTACTTTATTAGTCAATACCAGCGCCCTCCCAAGAAGCCTGCAGTTCAACGAAAGGGAGGAATGTTAGTCCGATAGTTGAAGTTGCAGACTCATCAAGCACATAGTTTTTCGCTATATACTTGTTGATACCGCTTGAGACCGTTGAATCCACAGCATCTCCTTCAAGCATCACGTGATTATTTTTTTTTGGGTTAGTAGGATAAGGTATTGGCTTTTCGATGCCTCCCGAGCTACGACGCTATGGGGAGGACTTTCATAACAGACCCGTCGGCGAACCTTCCGAGCAACGATGCTATGGGAAGGTCTTTCTGGTTAACACACAAAATCACTCACACACAGTTATTTTGCTCCACTATTAACTCAACGATCCAAATTGTCAGTGCGTTTTTCGTTCATTATATAGAAATGGCTTTTTCACCGCAAAAAAAATAAAACCTTATTCGAAAAATTTAAACACAATCCACCCGACGCCGTGCCTTCCGATCAACGATGATATAGGAAGGGTTTTAAAAATCACAAAAAAAATCACTTTTCACTCCGAATATTTTTTACGACCACGCGCTCCCTTTGTCAATCATGCACTCAACCCTTAATTTAACCTAAATTAAACAATTTAATTTAAAGGTTGAACTAAATTGTAATTTTATGAAATCAAGTTTGGAATTTTTTTTATTTGAATATCTCAATATACCTTAAATGGTGAAAAATATAATTTGAATATAATTTAATTTTGTGGACATTTCATTAGAATAAAGATCAATAGTTTCTAACTGTTTCGAACAGAGAGAATCTTCTGTCTCATTTTACACGATGTCTCCTTTTTGCTCTCACAACCTTCAGCTAATGGAGGTGGCTCGCACTGACAGCGGCTCGACATCCTATCCGCTTGCCTTAGGTTTCTAAAGTATCATAGCACAGTGTCCCAGGTCGTAAAATTAAGTTTTTTTTTTTAAATTTTAATATTTGTATTTTTTAATCCGACTGAAACTTTTTTGGTGCCTTCGATATGCCTAAGCCTACCAACTCTTGCTGAGCAAAAATCCGTATACTTTACCGACATGA
The DNA here is from genome assembly GCF_015732765.1 of Culex quinquefasciatus. NCBI lineage: Eukaryota > Metazoa > Arthropoda > Insecta > Diptera > Culicidae > Culex > Culex quinquefasciatus. Next base: position 132,224,726 of record NC_051862.1, on the reverse strand, counting down.
CACCATGGTATAACAAAAAATGTCAAGGAATTATTTAGATAAATTTGGAATTTTAGAAATAGACATATTTTTGTTAAACGTTTAAAAGTTTACAAAATATCAAGTTTGCTTTTACGAATAATATCGTTGTCAGTGTTTTCACGAAAACATTTCTAGAGCTTTTATTGGAAAGGTCCTATAAATACAAGCACAACACAAGGTTTTCACAAGCTTTAGAAAGCCTTTTGATCTTTTTTTTGGTAAATATATTTTGTAAGGATTTTGAAAAGAGCAACTATTGACAATCAAGTATGAACTGAGGAAAACCCGGAAAATCATTTTCGAACTTAATAATGTCTCTGCACCCAAAATTCAGAGTCGAGATAATCGTTTTCTCAAAATTTATTGAGGGCTCAGTGCCAAAATCGATAGAATAATGGTATCAACTCACACCATCATAACAAATGAGTTCATTCGTTAGTTGAATCAATAAATTTCCAACAAGTGTCATACATCGACTTCTGACTTCTCCTTGGTCACCAAGCTGGGTGGCCGAGGCAGCTAAGTCATTGGATTGGTTTGTCAAAGATCTCTGGTTCGATTCCCGTTATCGACACTTTTGGTTTTTTGTTTGACGGATGAACTTTTTTTGCTAATGAACCTCGAGAGAATAGTTCTATCGCCCATCTCGAGCTGTGTTCTCTGCGTCCGTGAATGGTACCACTATTATCTCGACTCGAGACCATCATTCTTTCGGACTAGCGCTGCCAGTTTTGGGTGTGTATACGATAAAAGGCTTGCCCTTATGTAGATTTTTGAAATAAAGATGCAAATACAAATACAAACATTATGTAAGTTATCTCTTTAAAATCATACTGACAGTTAAATAAAAGCTTTGACCCAATCAAAAAAGCAATGAATTTTTTAAAAAAATGTTCAAATTCCTACAAATCCATATTATGCGAAAAATTCCGTACAAAAAATCCGGCCTGTTTAAAATCCGCGGAGAAGGTCGAAAATCCGTACGGTAAGGAAAAAATCCGTACAGTTGGCAGCTTTAGATATGCCCAAAAAAGCCATTTTGCATCATTAGTTTGTCCATATAATTTTCCATACAAATTTGGTAGCTGTCCAAACAAAAATGATGTACGAAAATTCAAAAATCTGTATCTTTTGAAGGATTTTTTGATCGATTTGGTGTCTTCGGCAAAGTTGTAGGTACGGATACGGACTACACTGAAAAATAATGATACACGGTAAAAAAAAATATGTGATTTTTTATTTTACTTTTTGTCACATAAACTTGATTTGCAAAAAAACCCAATTTTTATTTTTTTTATTTTTTGATATGTTTTAGGGAACATCAAATTCCAACTTTTCAGAAATTTTCAGGTTGTGCAAAAAATCTTTGACCGGATTATGATTTTTTTAATCAATACTGATTTTTCCAAAAAATCGAATTATTGGTCGCAAAAAATTTTGAACTTAATTTTTCGATGTAAAATCAAATTAGCAATCAAAAAGTACTTTAGTGAAATTTTGATTAAGTGCTTCGTGATTTCTTTGAAAATAGTCGCAGTTATTATTTTTTTAAATTAATGCATATGTTTTTTAAATAGCATTCTAAGTCTCGCCCAAACAACCCACCATTTTCAAATGTCGATTTCTCAGCAACTAATGGTCCGATTTACAATTTTAAAATATGAAACATTTGTGAAATCGATCTTTTCGAAAACAACATTTTCAAATCAAGTTAAACAATCAATTTTCCTGTTTATAAACCTTTGCATGGCAATATCTCAGCAAATAAAGGGTTGTATCAACAAAGTTCAAAAACGCAAAATAAAGAGAATTTTCAAAGCTTGATTTTACATCGAAATATGAAGTTGAAAAATTTTTGAGATCAATATTCGGATTTTTTGAAAAAATCAGTATCGATTATCGATTTATTACTAGGTCAAAGATTTTTTGTACAACCTGGAAATTTCTGAAAAGTTGGCATTTTATGTCCCCTAAAACATATAAAAAACGTGTTTTTTTTTCAAAGACAAAAAAATAAATTAAAAATCAAATTTTTTTTACTATGTATCATTTGTTCAGTGTAGTCCTTATCCAAACCTACACCTTTGCCGAAGACTCCAAATCGATCAAAAAATTCCTTCAGAAGATACAGTTTTTTTTTAAATTTTACATATATACAGCAATCCCCCACGAAAACAGCATGATTCGAAAAAAAAGTTCTCCGATCGGGCTCAACATTTTTCTGGGGGTTCCTTGGCCGAAATAATTAGACCCATATTTTTTTGTTTGGCCATTAGGGTGACCTACGCCGTGTTAGGGTGGTCTGAAAAATGGCAATTTTCGTCGATTTTCGCAAAAAACACTTTTTTTCAAAAATCATAGCTCCGCGCCATTTCATCCATCGTTAGTTTGGTTATTTGTGCAAAATAGTAAGAAGTTCCAAAAATCTAGCTTAACATTTGAAAAGGTCGTATGAAAACTTAAAATACTGTTTTGAAGGTCTCGGGACCAAAGAGTCTATGTCTGGAAATATTTTTATCGGATTCCTCGGAAAATTTCACATAGCATATCAAAAAATGGTGAAGTTATGTTTTCAATAATTTGATATACGATATTTTGAAAATATAAACTGGGTTTTTTGACGCGCCGCGTGCAAAAATGGTAAAATGACGAAAACGGGAAAAAAATCGACTTTTTTCACTAAAACTGCGATAACTTCAAAATTTCAGCAATGAACTATACATGTTAGATTACCAAAAGTTGCGTCTTTCAATTACGACACGTATTTCAATTGGGACACACTATTACCCACCGGCCTCGTGGCGCGGTGGTTAGCGGCTTCGGCTGCCGATCCTTAAGTTGCTATGGGGCGCGGGTTCGATTTCCGTCTTATCCTCCTGGCCTTCTATCGGATGGGGAAGTAAAACGTCGGTCCATTTTGCGTAAAAGAGGTTTTGGGTGACTCACCACACATAACCTTCGGACGCCTAGAAATGAGCAGATACTTGCAACAGAGCCCACAAAAGACCCGGGAGTCGTTAAAGCGGATTGCTTTGCTTTTATTACCCAGTTAAAAAATCTATAGCATTATTGCTGTAATTTTTGAATGTTTTCTTTTAAATTTTGTATAAAAAAATTAAAACTAATTAATATAACGAATGTCGACTAATTCTTAAAAGCTGTTTGGTTTGGCTCATATTTGGATGCTGGGTTCATAGTTTAAAAAAAATACAATTTGTTTTGTTGCCGCTGCATGAAGAATCAAAGTTGACAACATTCTTCAAATACTAGAAACCACCTTCACCCGAAGCGTGGACTTATCGTCAAGTGAGCGCTGATAATCCCTCACCCCCGAGGAATCCCAACCTTCTCCTCGCCGTTATCAACAACACCTCCGCCAGACATGTTTAAGAGCCCTCTTGGTTATCTACTATCTTGAAGACCGGCTTGGGACAAACCCCCGCCAATTGTGCCACAAATGCAACCGAAAAAAGTGCTTCTGCCTTAATTGCAGCCCAAAAATTGGCCATTATCGGCAGTTTGGAGTTTATTTTTTGCGGTATCATATTGGGTGGACACTTTTTTTAGGGGGAAGGATTGTATGTTATCAAATCAATAGCAGTATCAATGACCAATGCACAGTTGTCCAACAACAGCTCCAGGGGTATCAATTATTACGAGAGATGTGATCTGTCGTTTGAATTGTGTTATGACCGGGGTTGAATTTGTTTTGTTATCTGGGTGATTCAAATAAACCTTTGTTTCCGTGATCACTCCTTGGAGTAATGCTCTTGTCAGTGTCGGATGTGGCCTTCAGTTGAAGTGAGATAACCACCTTTTGAAAAAAAGAGGGGGTTAATGTGCCAAAACTGTGCAGGTTAAGGTTAGGTATCTGCGGGCATTGCAATCTAACGTTCAACTTGAATCAAGCAAATTTGTATGCTACGTCAAAAGCAACTTAACACGCACGTGACTCAACTAGTATAAACTGCCAGCTCAGTATATGAAGGAGTACCGCGTTGGAGGTGTCTTGCACCCAACTTACCGGTTCACTATCGCTGTTGAAAAAAAAAACGGCGTTTCGGTTTCTGTAGTAGAACCACTTGCTACTAGAAGTTACCCATCGACACATTTCTTCCATGGTCAACACGTAGTCGTCGTCGTCGTAGAACTACTCAGCTGTGCAATTATGCACGACGTACAGCAGGCAGAATCGACCGAGGTTCGAACCGGCGAAAACTAGTAAACTAGACGGATAGTGGTCAGACGGTGGCTAATGTACCCTTCTAGCTTAAGATCACGTACAGGTGCTAAGTGGAGGCGTGCGTCGTAGTCGGTGTTGCTGAAGTTAAAGTTGCGCGTACAACAGAGGAAACAGTGGTTTCGTGTTGCGCGAAGGAACTGACCGGTGGCTATAGGAACGTGCACTACATTTCTTGACAAAGCCATCTCGCATCGACCTCACCAATTGTTTCTACATATAAGACTAGCATCTGGCCAAAATATGAGAACTTTAGGTCAACGGAAAGTGGGGCAAATCGGGACACAAAGTTTTATGGTTCAAAAACGTCAAAAATCTTAAAAATGCTGTAACATGAGAAACTTCACTTTTAAATTTTTTGAATAAAGACTAACATTTCAAAAGGGTCGAACATTCAATATTACTCCCTTTTGAAATGTTAGTCTTGATTAGTTTTTTTAAAATATTGTTTCCGAAAAGATCGGAAAATTTCACGACTGTTTCATGTTTTAACATTGAAAATCGGACCATTAGTTGCTGAGATATCGACAATACAAAATGGTGGGTTGTTTGAGTGAGACTTATAAAATTTCCTGTTCCATTTTCTTTAAGCCGCTGTATCTCAGCAACCAGAGGTCTTATCTTCAATGTCTCTGAGACAATTTTATAGCAAATTTTCTGAACTTTTTATAAAATATATTTTCAGAAATGGTCACTCATGGTCTCTGTTTTTAAAAATCGACAAACTGCATATATTTCGCTAAAATCAAACTTTCGGTGGATATATCTTGAAAATGAGGCCTTTTATCAAAAAATTTGTAAATTACTTTTCTATTGCAAATTCATTTTTACATAAAGAAATGTAGTAAAGTTAGTTTTTTCAAGAAATTTAGATTTTTCCAAAATTCATTATTTAAAAAAAAAATCATAGCTCGGCTGCAGATTTTTTTTACCATACTTCTCTATGGCTCAAAAATTGCGGCTTTTGTCCCCTAAAACATATCACAAAATCTCCAAAATAAAATAATACGTATATCAGGAAAAATCCGCAACTTTTTCCGTGTACCTATTTTTTCTCAATACTGTAAACCGGGGAGGCTTTGATAGGATTTCAATTTAATTTTGCAATATTTCCCAACTGGAAAGGTTTTTGTCAAGATTATTTTTTTTAAACATGTACTGGGGTAGGCCACACTAAGTCCATGCACTATTTATGAAAAAAAGTTTTGTCTATAATGTTTACAAAAATAGTTAAGTTAAAAATTCTCATTATGAATTCCGGGGTGACTTTGATAGTCATAGTTTTTTTTTGTTAAGATCAGATAAAAGGTGATCAAACTTTATTTTGACGTTACAGTATGTAAAAAAAGTATTTACACCCCTTGGGCACTATGCACATTTTGTGATGAAACATGTAACAATTTTAAGTTTGACAGAAACCTAGTACTACGTTTTGTTCAGAAACTCATGCCGAACATTTTGCTACAAAAAGCTCATGAAAAGATGATTTCTATAAAAAAGTTATAAAACAAATACTATTACATAAATAAAAAAGGTGCAAAAAAAGTTTGCACACCTTTCAAAAAATTAACATATATAATGTTATTTGTTGACAAATCACCATAAATCCAGTCTCCCAACTCCAAATAGGCTTCCTTGACTGATCAAAAAAATAAATTTGGATTAAATATAAAGTTTACTAGCTACTTAGTTTGAAAGTTTATATAACTCTGGAAATTCTATATAAAACTTATCTAAACTTAATTTTGCAAACTTTCAATTTAACTAAATGTCAATATATTACCATAGAATTGCTAAATAAACATTTTGGAGTAGGAATAACACCGTTTTGGAGGTCTTTGTATCGCTAGAATAGATTTTTCGTTGAAATTTCGTACCAACCCGGAATTACGTCGTCGGAAAATCCGCCGGCATCCGAACCGGTCCACAATTCACAAGTCAACCTATGTGGCATCGGAAAGGGCATAAAATTTCCGATCTTTTGATACCCATACATCCAGGTTTTCTATAAAACCCACGTTGTTAAATACCTGGGCAAAAAGTAAGTTTGATCCACGAGAACAAAAATTACGAAATTCCATACATTTTTGGCAGGTTGCTCAAACGAAACCATAACAACATTTTTGCCTAGGTATTTAAAAACGTGGGTTTTATAGAAAACCTGGATGTATGGGTATCAAAAGATCGGAAATTTTATGCCCTTTCCGATGCCACATAGGTTGACTTGTGAATTGTGGACCGGCTCGGATGCCGGCGGATTTTCCGACGACGTAATTCCGGGTTGGTACGAAATTCCAACGAAAAATCTATTCTAGCGATACAAAGACCCCCAACACGGTGTTATACCCACTCCAGAATGTTTAAATAGCAATTTTATGGTAATATATTGACATTTAGTTAAATTGAAAGTTTGCAAAATTAAGTTAAGATAAGTTTTATATAGAATTTCCAGAGTTACATATACTTTTATACTAAGTAGTTAGTAAACTTTATATTCAATCCAAATTATTTTTTTAATCAGTCAAGGATGCCTATTTGGAGTTGGGAGACTGGATTTATTATGATTTGTCAATAAATAACATTTTTAATGTTAATTTTTCGAAAGGTGTACAAACTTTTTTTGCACCTTTTTTATTTTTGTAATAGTATTTGTTATATAACTTTTTATAGAAAACATCTTTTCATGAGCTTTTTGTAGCAAAATTTTCGGCATGAGTTTCTGAACAAAACGTAGTACTAGGTTTCTGTCAAACTTTAAATTGTTACATGTTTCATCACAAAATGTGCATAGTGCCCAAGGGGTGTAAATACTTTTTTTTACATACTGTATATGTACCATCAGTAAGGTTGCTGACATAGTTCTTAAGAAAAAAACAATGTTTATAATTAGTTAACTAAATTTGTAAGCTTTTTAACAAAATACATATAAATTTTAGGTAAAATTGCTAATAAGTCGGAATTTTGCCTGAAATTCGTTAAATCTAGTATTGTTTATAAAATTATCAATATATATTTATAGCATTTTAAACTGAATTCGAAGCACGAATCACAAGTTTTCACATTTTATATCAAATTTGTTCAACTGTAAATTTGGAGATTTTTTTGAATTATGTTTCAAAAACACATATTTTTTAATATTTACAAAATTATTTTACCTTCTCCCAGTGGAAAATTTTCCAAAGAATCCGAAAATGCATTCCATTTTCCGATTCAAAATCATGTTCATTGAGAAAAACATGTCACTTTGAGAAGTTTGGAATAATGCCTTTCATCAACATTTTATTAATAATAGTTAACTAACTTTTTAAACTTTTCAAAATATTATGAGAAGTTCTTCCTGAGGTACTTTTAGTACTTCTCTACCACGGTCAATATGATTCCAAACCATTCCGTACGTATTCAATTTGTATTCTTCATTTTGCGGAAAAATCTCAAACCTATCAAAGTCACCCAGGTTATCAAAGGCACCCCGTTTTACGGTAGTCCTCAACAATACCTATAACTTTGCCGAAGACTTGGCGATCGGAAAATTTACTCAAAAGCAACAACTGTTCGAATATTTACGTTTCATTTTTGTAAGGACAACAGCCAAAATTGTATGAAAACTTGTATGAGTGAACCAATGTCACAAAATAGATTATTTGATCATAGGGAAGGTCCTCACGAAGTTTGAGCCAAATAAAAAAAAAATAAAAATGGTCAAAATCGGTTGATTTCGTAGAGAATTGCTCATTAGGGTGAAATAGCAAAATCAATTTTCCAGCACAGCAATTTTTCAGTTCCTTTTACGGTCCTTAACAACTCCCCAAAGTTTGGGAATGATTGGTTTAATCCTCACTTTGCACAAAGCGATTCAATTTTCTATGGAATATGTATGGAAAAACATTTTTTTGGATTTTGATATTTACAAAATCCACGTTTCACGCTATACAAAAATCGAATTCATATTCCCTAAAAGAAGATACAGCGTCCTCAAAACTCGTCTAAAACGTGATTTTCGAGCAAAAATACGTTTTAGACGAGTTTTGAACACGCTGTATCTTTTTTTTTAGGAGCAAGTTAGCACCATACTCTCTTGGGGAAAGTTGTTGAGCACCTTGCAGAGCATCCGAATATGAATACGGTTTTAGTACAGCGTGAAATGTGGATTTTATAAAAATTATAATCAAAAAAAAAAGTTTTTCCCATACAAATTTATATGGAAAATTGAATCGCTTTGCGCAAAGTGACGACTAAATCAATCGTTGCAAAATTTTTGGGATATGTTTAGGACATCAAAAGGAACTGAAAAAATGCTGTGCTTGCTAAATTTGGACAACTTTATTTTTTTTCTTACAACCATATTACTTTCTTTTGCTCATGTCTCTCGATTTTTGACAGTTAAGTTACGAGAAATAGCGTCGATTGAACTATTTTGTTTATGAACCATATGTTTTTTTTCGCAATTTTGAGTACGTCATCAAATCGGGCTTCCAATTTTACAACAAAAAAAAGTCCCTATAACACCAATTTTGTATCTATTTGAAATGGTAATTAACAACGATTTAAAAGAATGATTCCAAGCTTTTTACGCTATTACATTATTTTTTGAATGAAGAAAAAGATGAAACATGTATATAATTTTAAGCATATATTATTATTATTATATAGAAACAAATAGAATCACAAAGTGCTTTGTACATAGGCCGATTTTTAAAGCTTTTGAGTGCTGAAAGCAGGCGTGACTGAATGGTTACGCTGTTTGCTTTGCAAGCAGATGTTCATGGGTTCGATTCACATCTTATCCAACCTTCCATCGGATGTGGAAGTAAAACGTAGGCTCCGACCTTAGTTGTGGTTATACCGTTAAGTCATTCCACATGTAGGAGTCGTCTCCCTGGCATAAGTACAAACAACACACCAACCCAAGCCTGCTCCGGTGGAATCGCTGGTCGGCGGTTTAAGGTGGATTTTGGATGTCCTTCCCATTCAAGCCTTCGGACTCCTATGCTCGTGCAGAAACTTGCAATAGAGACCACAAACGACCTGTGGGTTGTTAGTTATAGGGGTGGTTTGTTTTTGTTTGTTTGTGTGCTGAAATATTATTTTTTGTGGCAGATCCCTCACGCCTTCAAATTTGCCAATATTCGCATATTTCCTTTTCCTTCACATTTCACGCACGAGCTCGCACCTTCAAAGAGCGCCGAAGAGGTGTGAGCAAAAACAGCCGGAATCTCCAACTCTGGCATACCAACCCATTCAACAATAAGCTAAACTCTACTGATAAAAAAAACCCACTTCAACAACAACTTGCCATTCTCTCCAGCAGCGTCGCGACGCTCTTCCAAAGCTAAGCAACAGCCGCGATCAACCACAGCTTGCTCTCACTCTCGCTTTGCTACTATCAGCGCAGCTCGAGTAGTTGCTGGCGTCGTTTCCGTTTTCCTCTCACCTGCCCAACGAGACTGAGTTGAGGTAGTCGCTCTTACTCTCCGTCCGAGCCCCAAAACACAGACAAGCAGACCAGAGTTCGGACGCAGCTGCCAAATCGTATAAATGCGCCAGAAGGCTATCGGTTGCGGTTTAATTCCTGCGCAAACGTCTCGCCTGACGGTTGGACGGACACATTCGCGAAACTCCAAGCGGGTCGTGCTCGAAACGCGAAGAACTCGGTCCGCGGTTGCTCGGAAAATTCTGTGGGGTTTGTGACTGTGACTGTGAGCACGTGGTGACCTCTGTGTGAGGTCCCTTTATCCCCATTTGGGGAAGAGTTGTTCCAGGAGGTTGGTGACCACCTCAAGATCGTTGGAGTTTCAGAACCAAATTAGATTTAATACACCAGGTCGAAACACCGGCGTCATCATGTTGAGCGGCTGGCAGTTGACAGTGTCAAAATGTGAGTAAATTCGCGCTGCTGAGATGTGATGCCCACGTGGGCTACCCTCGGTGGACGGCGGCGTTGGTGATGGACGTGACGATATGAAAATTACCTTCATCACAAGCCTAATGATCGGTTCGTTACAGTTGTTGTGCTGTGATTACGGGGTGGGCAAGTTTTGTTGATTTAGCTATTTTGTTGCAAGCGGGAAAGCTTTCCTTACGTGATTATTGATAATTCTCATCCTGATAAAAAAACACGTTATTTTGGATTGGATTCAAAAGGCAATAACTTAGATATATAAAGTGAAAACCATGGTTTCAATGATGAATGAAAAAGTGTATAAAAATGCACATTTTTTTGTTGATTAGTGCAATTGTTTTACAATCATTAGTTTTCCAAATATTCAAGTTTTGACGATGTGTTTTGTCCATAATCCTGATCGTAACATTTAGTGAAAAATACATTTTCCGAAAAATGGTGATGCTTTGGAGCTTTGATGTCTTGAGGAGAGTTGTTGCAAATAGTATGGAGCGATTAGGGTGATTTTAAAAACCTAACTTTTCAGGATTTTTTTTTGGGAATTTTGCTGTCTTCTAAAAAGTCAACTTTGTCAAAGTCACTAAAATTTTATCTCGTAATCTACGTCTTCCACGACTGATTTTAGAGAAAGCAACTAAGGCCTTTGCCAATATTTTTCAAAGATTATGACGCCCCCCTCTTTCAAAATTGGTCCACAAAATCAGGGGGCAACAAATTTAAAAAATGCCTTGATGCATTGATAATTATATTTAGCATGTTTGGGCACATTAAAAAATGTTTGAACTTTCATAAAACTACAATGTACAGCGACGCAAAAAAAAAATCTCGCAAAATTTAAATTTTCGTCAATACTCAGAATATTTGGAAATTAATGATTGCAAAACAACTGGACAGGTGTATCATTTGTTATCCGAGCATTCGTTGGTGAAGGTTGTCTGAATCAACATGACTCGTCGCGTCCCGGCGCAAAACGCCGGCAATATTGCCCTACCTGCGGCTCAAGCAGGCAAAAAAGTGGGAATTTCCAAAAGGAAGGTTGAGGCCTCAACTGATGGCCAAAAACCGGGAATTTCCAAAAGGAAGGTGCTTTTGGAAGTGACATCGAACAGCAAAAAGACGAAAAAGAGCGACGGTACTGTACCGATGGATGAGGAGGAGGAGAACTCTTCGTCGCACGAGGAGCAGCTATTGAAGAACAACAAGTTTGCTGGACTGCCTGACGAGGACCAGGTAGCGGAAGCAAAGGAGAATGAAGTGAAACAGCGAAAGGAGAAACTGCCTTTTTATGTGAGGCAATCAGCAGCAACGATCGACTTTCGTGCGGGGCTGGTTGAACTCATCAAGTCTGGGAAAGTCCTAGGCAACATTCGTCTGTGTCAGGACGGATTTAAGGTGCTGGTGCAATCCAGGCAGCACTATCAACTGGTCAAGGATTACTTGACCGAAAACGAGGCGGAGTACTTTACCCATGATGTCGTCATGGATAAGCCGTACAAAATCGTCGTCAGAGGTCTGTACGACATGCCAGTGGAGGAATTAGCTGCCGAGCTAAAAGTTTTGAAACTGGATGTGTTGGCCGTGCACAAAATGAGCCGACGCAACAAAGACATCAAGTACCGTGACCAGCTCTACCTGCTGCATTTGGCTAAGGGATCGACGACGCTTCCTGAGCTGAAGGCAATTCGAGCGGTTTTCAACATTATCGTGTCGTGGGAGCGATACCGACCAGTGCATCGTGACGTCACACAATGCTTCAACTGCCTGGGCTTCGGGCACGGAGGTAAGAACTGCCACCTGAAGCGTCGTTGCGCCAAATGTGGTACCGATGCGCACATCACATCCCAGTGCATCCAAGATTCGCTGGTGAAGTGCCTCAACTGCAACGGTGAGCACTCGTCAACCGACCGAAAGTGCCCCAAGAGAGCTGAGTTCGTGAAAATTCGGCAGCAAGCATCGACGAAGAATCAGCCTCAGCGTCGTAGAACTCCTCCAGCCCTGGTGGAGCAAAATTTCCACCTCTTCAACCGCGACGCCAGGTCCCGAACTTGGCACCGTTGCCGTTGGATCCCAGGAAGAGAGCTGAGATGAATCATCCACGGCCGGGTTCCAGCCAGGAGCCGAGACCGCCACCACCGGGCTTCAGCCAGGAGCCAAGACCAACCCAAGAACCAGCAGTTGAGGAAAATGGTAATGATCTTTACACCTCAACCGAACTCCTCAATATTTTCAAACAGATGTCCGCTGCACTGCGTGGATGCAAAACCAAGACCCAGCAGATTGAAGTGCTGACCTCGTTCGTCATCCAGTATGGATCGTAGGTCCTCAAGCTGCTGAATTGGAACGCTTGCTCCATTAGGAGGAAGAATTTAGAGCTGGTGGATTTTCTTCGCGAGAAGGAGATCGACGTAGCTGCCATCACGGAAACTCATCTGAAGCCCGGTGAAAAAGTTTATCTGCAAAACTACAAGATCGCGACGCAGCTCGATAGGACCACCTCTGGAGGAGGAGGTGTGCTTGTCGCTGTTCATCGTGATCTCAAGCCACGCCGGCTGCCACACTTTAAGCTGGACATCATCGAGGCCGTTGGAGTGGAAATTCCCACTTCGGTTGGCCCAGTACTCTTCATTGCTGCATACTGCCCACGTCAGGTGAATTCCAGAGATGGTTCAGCAGCAAAACTGAAGAGCGATATCCAGAAGCTGACACGGCGGAGCGCAAAGTACATCATCGCTGGTGACCTCAACGCGAAGCATGAAGTTTGGGGCAACAGCAGGAGGAATCGGAACGGAGTGATTCTGCACAACGATCTGCAAAACGGATACTACAACGTTGTGAGTCCAGATCGTCCAACGAGGGTGGCTCGGTCTGGGAATCACTCAATCATCGACTTCTTCATTACCAATATGGCTGAGAACGTGGCTCATCCTGAGGTGTTTGAAGAGTTGAGTTCTGATCACTATCCGGTGGTTGTGGAGGTTGGAGCTTCCGTTACTCCGCAGCGGCAACCAACCCGGAAAGATTACCACAACGTTGACTGGCAGCAGTTTCAGCAAGTGGTCGACAGCAACATCGACTATGATCAACACCCGGAAACTTCTGCCGATATTGATCGTTCGCTGGAGGTGATCCAGCAGGCTATCAACCAAGCAGAGGCTGCCAACGTTCGGGAGGTTCCTGTTAATTTTAAGGTAACTGATATTGACGTAGATACTAAACACTTGATTAGACTTAGGAATGTTTATAGGAGACAATATCAACGGACTGGGGACTATGACAAAAGATTTCAGTTAACAATTTGAACAAAATCATACAAGACCGACTTGACAATATCAGAAATCAAGAATTTTCAAAACATGTAAGCCAGCTTGGGAATTATTCAAAACCATTTTGGAAACTTTCAAAAGTTCTTAAAAACAAACCAAAGCCTATTCCTCCTCTTATTGTTGAGGATTCTCGTTTGATTACATCCGAGGAAAAGGCAAATGCACTTGGGCTTCATTTTGTTAGTTCTCATAATCTTGGCGCTTCCATGACCAGCCGTAAAGAAACATCAGTTGCCAATAGTATTTCAACAATTAATAACTCTACCTTTGAATTTCCTGCAGATTCCCATGTTTCTGGTGAGGAAGTCAAAGTTGCAGTAAAACAAATGAAAAATATGAAAGCTCCAGGCTTTGATAACATTTTAATCTAGTGTTGAAAAAACAGAGTGATCAGTTCTTTCAACATCTAGCCAATATTTTCAATAAATGTTTGCAACTTGGTTACTTCCCCACCAATTGGAAACTGGGCAAAGTCATACCAATTTTGAAGCCTCAAAAGATCCAACATCGCCAACAAGTTATCGTCCCATTAGTCTTTTGAGTAGTCTGTCCAAACTCTTTGAGAAGGTCATCTATTCAAGGCTTTTGGATTTTACCAACGATAATAATATAATTTTGAATGAGCAGTTTGGCTTCCGAAAGGGACATAATACTGCTCATCAGCTTACGAGAGTAACTAAAATCATCAAGCAGAACAAGCTTGAGTCTAAATCAACTGCTATGGCTTTGTTGGATGTTGAGAAGGCTTTTGACAATGTTTGGCATGATGGTTTGATACATAAACTGTATTTATACGGTTTTCCAATGTATCTTATCAAAATTATCCAGCACTATCTTTCGGAGAGATCGTTCAGGGTTTTTCTGAATGGGATTGCTTCTGGATTATTCAACATTGATGCTGGGGTTCCCAAGGAAGTATTCTTGGCCCACTTCTGTACAATATTTTTACATCTGATTTGCCTACTCTTCCTGGTAATGGTGTGTTGTCACTTTTTGCTGATGACACTGCCGTTATTTATAAGGGTAAAATAACCAGATATTTAGTTGGCCGCCTTCAGAAGGGTCTTGACGTTCTTTCCGAATACTTTGGCGACTGGAAAATTCGCATAAATGCAGCCAAAACTCAAACCATCATTTTTCCACTTTCCAAATCGGCCAGATTTGCCCCAAAGGATGATGTTTTGATAAAATGAATGATGTTTCGATACCCTGGTCAAAGGAAGTTGTCTATTTAGGTCTCATACTTGACTCGAAACTATTGTTTCGGCAGCATGTAGATAAAATATTGAACAAGTGCAGCATTCTCATCAGGTGTTTGTATCCTTTAATTAACAGAAAATCAAAGCTATCTTTGAAAAATAAGCTAGCAGTTTACAAACAAATAATTTACCCCGTTATTGAGTATGCAGTACCTGTTTGGGAGTGTTGCGCTAGAACTCATAAATTGAAGCTCCAGCGTGTCCAAAACAAGGTACTCAAAATGGTTTTGAATGTTCCTGGCTGGACAAGATCAAGTGAGGTTCATGAATTAGCAGAAGTAAAAATGTTGGATCAGAAGATTCAAGAAAAATGTTTGAAATTCAGGGAAAAATGTGCTATATCTGAATACCCCTTGATTCAAGGATTGGTTTAGTTTATGGTAAGATAAAGTTAGTTTTAGGTTAGGTTATGTTTTCTTAATTTTTTTTTCCTCATTGTACCTAGTGTTACAAAAATGATAAATCATATACTTTTAAAGTTAAGAAAATGAACAGTGTTTAAATCACGAAAAGCAAACTAAAGCTGAAGAGCCACAGCTGACCACTTATTATGTAAACCAAATGTAATTATTATAAGAAAGATTCAATAAAGTATATTTAATTCAAAAAAAAAAAAATTGGACAGGTGTATAATGCATTTTAAAACAATTTTTCATTCAAATTTTGACTCCGTGGCCTGTAATTTATTTTATTTTTTCAAAAAATATTTGCAGCGGCCTAAGCTAACCTAAAAAAACAAAAAACAAACCTTTTCATTTTTTGACTAGTTGATTTGGACTTGAGAATAATTCATTATAGCCATTTTCTAATCTAATCTAATCTCATCAGACCCTAGCGCAGCCAATCTTTCAAAGGGATCCTGGAGAGTGCCTTAGGTTAGATGACGCCTTGCACTCTTCTTGTCATTTAGTAACATTTGTAGTGCGCCATTGCATCGGAATGCATTGAAACATCACAAGCGTTAAAGAGGCCAGGCCTACTGCGTAAAGCCGTATCGCAGAGATGACTCGTAATTGGGTTGAGTTTGAGCACAGAGTGTTCGAACAACAACACAATTCTGAATCGACAGGGGAGGAAGAAGCGTGGGGACACACCACCATACGCTCCGAGATTTGGTTGTAGTCGTTGGGAGCACCATGCTAAGAAGGTTTGGTACTCCGGGACCCTCTGGGATGGGACATTGTATTTCCACGAATGCCCTGGACACTATTTGCCGTGGTTACACGGAGAAAAAAGACTTCCTAAAATCGTGAACACGCGTTCATGAAAATGGGAACCACGAACAAAGTGTTCAAATGCTATGGTACATTTTTGAAAATCGTACCATGAAATTTGAACACTTTGTTCGTGGTTCCCATTTTCATGAACGCGTGTTCACAATTTTCGGAACTCTTTTTTCTCTTTATTCTAAAATAATTAATTATAGCCATTTTAAGAAAAAAAACCCAATTTAAAACATAAGATCTCGAAAAGGCGCCTACCACATTTTAAGCGCCAGCTTGCATTGGAAAGATCTTACACTACAAATGCTCAATAAATCTCAGAGGTGCTATTTAAAAATTTGATTTAAAAATGATAGGAAGAGTTGTTCAGTAATATCAAAACAAACAACTTTGCTTAGGATTTCAAAGTTATATGATGAGTTTTAGCAAGATTTTGTTATTATTTATCTAGTTAGCTTTTCCATAGCCTACTGTGATGAGTTTTTTCATACACAAATTTCACCAAAAGTGCATGAACAAAGTTGTAGAACATATCGAAGCATGAAGATATATATTTTTGGCTGTAGTCGATTAAAGTCGTAAAACAGCATCTTGTACCACTATTGATTGGTTAATAAAATTAAACAGTTGTATCAGTTTGAGCTGAGAAAAAAACAAATTGTGATTGAAATACTTTGCAAACAATCAAAATTATTTTGTCAGTATGAATGTATATGAAATAAAAAATTTGAGTAAAAAATAAAAGAAAATCAAAACTTGTTACAGTTTTTTATTTGTCATACCCTGGGTGCTGAAAAGACAGAATGCGTAACGTGGTTTCCGAATGATCCCCACTGCTCCTCACTAATACAACTGCACTAGTGCTGTAAACATAAACAAAGTAGAAGGCTTTGTTCAAGCTCAAGCGTGACATATTTTTTGCTGCTGAAGTGACTCGTTTTGAAACATTTTGGATCTAATGATATTAAAGTTTTCGTTGAAAAATTAAGTTCTTCGTGCTTTTTTTGTTCCTAGACTAAACGATGTAACCAGTGTGTCTGTAGTGTTCGATATCGGTGTGACTCGTCGCGTATTTGTGTAAATGTAGTGCCAAGAGATGTTCGTGGTTGTCGACGGAAAGCTACCTGGACGTCTCCCAGAACGACCAGTCCCACGTTGTTGCCGCTAGCCACCACCAGATGTCGTCGTGGGAAACATCGCACAAGAGATCAGCAGGGGGTGGCGAAAGAGGGCGAAAAGAGAGGAAAGTTGGCGGGTCTCGGATCAGGGGGGGTTCAGGACGAAGTGGCCAGGATTGCGCCATCATTAAGTCCGGTGTTGAACGACGAAGGAGGCTGTCGTCAAGCGCAGCCGAAACCGAAGGCCAGTGTCCCGGAGTTGGACCAGCGGCCGCAGTGAACCTGACCGTGTCAGGAAGTGCCCGGAACCGTGCTACGTTCCGCGGACAGCGAAGAGCAGGAGCTGCTCGAGATTTGGACATCCCAGGTAGGATGATATCCCCCACAACAACCCTCCTAGTGAACCTTGATCCCGACCGCCATCGCGCTAACGCCATCTTCAAATCCCTCTGCCCTAGGACCTCTCGGGTTTTACCCCAAGTTTTCCCCGTGAAACCCCATTGGTTTCTGCCCTGGCCTTGCCATATCCGGCCCGGCAGACCAACCCCGAAACCACCAACCGTCAACCCGTTGGTCGGTGCGTCGCCAAGCCGCCACGTATCCTCCGTGTCCCAAACCCGGACAATCCCGACGGAGGCGCTGCCTCGTCGAAGCCTGCAGCACCGTTACACGCTCAGGAAGGACACGGACGGCTGGCGATAGGTCCGAGAAGCAGCAACAGAAGTCGGAGGGTCCATCCGACGACCGAGAAGCCACCCCCGTTGGCGTACTGCAGGAGGAGCTCAACGGTCATCCGGACGGAACAACGACGACCGCAGTGCAGATCGGGGCCCCGCAGCAGATCATCGGTGCACAAGGAAGTAGGAAGAAGGATCGTGTGAGGTAGGATCTAGGAAGTAAGGAAGTGGGAAGGGAGACGTGCTAGTGAGGAGTGAGGAAGGAAGTGCCCAATAAACTGTCGTCGAACCGCGTGAAAAAAAGGTAGTTTTTCCTTAGTTGATCGCGAATGTTTTCTTGGCCTAGCGTAACTTCGAGCGTCATGCCGATCCTGGGTTTTGAAGGAGAGTCCCAACGGTATCTGGCTCTACCCATACTGGAAGCACAGCTCAGCAACCTCAAGTTGTTATAACGATGGGCGGTTAAAAGAGTCCTTCTTTATTTTCAACGTGATGAAATATTGAGTCAGAAGTAGGGGAATTTTGTGAATCAGAAAAGCAACCGGATGGAAGTTACGAGATTATGTATCTTTGAAGCGCAGTGATAATAAAGGAGTAAGATTATTCAATGTTATTTGGCAGGTGCCATTCACAGTTACTAATAATTCGTCGTAAACAATTCGTAAACATAGGTTTTGAGTGAGACATAGCACTAATGGAAATGTAAGCGACGAATTATGGCAATCTCGATTTCATCTCTTTTCTTAAGACTGACTCAAAAGCTCGACGCCCTCGACTTTTTTATTCCTGACAAAATAAACTATAGATCGATTACAATACTTGCCACTTCTTGGCATCATTTTTCAAACAGTAAATTGGTTCCGCTTTGACAGTTCTAAATTGAGGCCGCCTTGCGGACAACTATTCTGCACCGAGGTCATACCTTTATTTAATTCAGAAAAATTGATAAATGAACTAAACTTTCATGTGCTTAGTCAAATCACCGTTCAAATCAATATGATATTAATAAGTATGTCTTTTCAACACAAGTGCAGATAAGTTAAAATTTATCTAGAACTTTTATGCCTTTTTATCCAAAAAATATTGTCTAATTTGTCATAACTTTTCGATTTTGCTTGTTTTGTTGAAGAAAAGGTAGGCCATTTTGTCTTTCGTAAATGACAGGAAAAGTAATTACTCTCACAATGGAGTTGCAAAATAGTAGTTTGTTCAACAAGTTGTAAATAGAAATTGTTTTCAGCACGAGTCGTTCAAAAAATCAAGTTTTGCAACAAGTTTTTTCTTCATTTTTAGCATTTGATAAAAAAATATGATACTTTTCAACACTAGTGCTGCAAAGTTCATTTCAGTGCTGAAAAGTAGAACTTTCCTGAACTGGTATTGATTATCCATTCTGTTATTTGTGTAGTTTGTATATTTCTCAATTATTGAAAATTCTGGGAAATGTAGAAAGTTCTTGTATTTAATGAAGCATTCGTAAATTTTTTTTAGCTGACAAAAGTTTGTTTAGACAAATAGATTTGTTTAAAATGTAGCTACTTGAAAATTCTGAAATAGAAAGTAAATATAAAGAATATTTCTAGATTTTTTTGCAAAGTTCCAATAAGCATTTTTTTTAATATGGGTAATTCTCTACCAACTCACACGAAATCGGGAAAAGTTGCCCCGACCCCTCTTCGATTTGCGTGAAACTTTGTCCTAAGGGGGAAACTTTTGTCCCTGAACACGAAACCAAGGTCCGTTTTTTGATATCTCGTGACGGAGGGGCGGTACGACCCCTTCCATTTTTGAACATGCGAAAAAAGAGGTGTTTTTCAACAATTTGCAGCCTGAAACGGTGATGAGATAGAAATTTGGTGTCAAAGGGACTTTTATGTAAAATTAGACGCCCGATTTGATGGCGTACTCAGAATTCCGAATAAACGTATTTTTCATCGAAAAAAACACTAAAAAACCCGATTTAATCCCACCTGGGGTGAGATAGAGCCTTTCTTACTAAAGAATATAACGATGGTAGAACTTCTTTCAATTCATAACATTGACTTTGTTTAGAAGAAGAAGAAAGTCTTATGATGAAAGCAAAGTATA
Organism: Culex quinquefasciatus; assembly: GCF_015732765.1. Taxonomy (NCBI): domain Eukaryota; kingdom Metazoa; phylum Arthropoda; class Insecta; order Diptera; family Culicidae; genus Culex; species Culex quinquefasciatus. Next base: position 132,204,878 of record NC_051862.1, on the reverse strand, counting down.
AATGATATGATATGATTTCCAAAAGAAACAAAAAACGCCATTTTCACCAAAAGAATATTTTTAATCGTACATATTCTTAATCAAACAAGCGTTTATGACAAACGCGAGCATAGCAAGCTTCACATGCGCCAGTGACAACGCACACCGCGGTAGGCGCAAAAAAAATCCGAGGTATAAGTGAACCGCGTGTGCCGCACGGTGCAGGGAAGATAGCCATTCAGCTTCTACGAATGTGACAGAGTCAGAGATAGCTATTTTTACAACCGCACCACTACACACTCAATCACGAGTACCTTAGGTAGAAAGCCATTGGCGTCGCCAGCATTGAAAACTTTGAAAACGATATAAACGATAAAAAGCTTAGAAAGCTCCTATTGGAATCCAATGAACCCTGTTAAATAAACTTACGAAATCACGAAAAAATTTAGTCTACTTTTAGGCGATTTTCGGAGCCCACGGAAAACAAATAGATTGTAGCCGGATGAATGTCCTATGTCACAAAAGTTTTTAAATAAACATTGGACAGTTATGCAAAAACAAACAGGGCAAAATAAACTAGAGGTGGGCAAAACCGCTCTTTTTTAGGAGCCGCTCATTTTCGTTCGCTCATTAAAAAGAGCCGCTCTTTTGAACGGCTCTTTCGCTCTTTTTCAAAATTTTGATAAAAAGGTTATTTTTAAGAATTTTCAATATATTTTCACATTAGATACTGGCAAAGTTAAATCATTTGAAAACATATCTAAAACTAAGAAGATGTCCTTAAAAACCATAGGTCTTGGCGGTCTCTATGTCAAGATTACTACTCGAACCTACCGTTTAAATAATTGAATGGCATCTAAACTTAAATCTAGGATTTTGGAGAAATTGCTATCAATTTTAAAATTGCGTTTATTTTTGCTAAAATTGAAGTAATGCAGACATTTTATTTGGAGAAAATATTCTGTGAACTCTTTTCTACACTCTGATTTAATTGATGAAGTCTATAAATCGGGTTTAATCGGGCAAGAGAATTTATTTTTTCTTCAAAATCTCTCAGCTATTTAGTAATTTTTAGGTAACAAGTTACAAGCTAAGCAATTTTAAATGCTCAAATTTTTTATTCGGGTAATACTTTATTGTACGAGCAGTTGTATAATGAAAAGTTTTTCTCATTTTGTTTAGAAAATCATTTACTTTTGGAAGAAAAGTAGGAAACTGAAAATGAGTTTGAAAACTTTTAAGTGACAATGCTATATTTGGATTAATTTTTATCAGCAATTATTTTTTCAATTCGGAATTGCATTTTCAATTCTAAAAACAAATTTTATGCTTCAATTTGTTCGATATTTAATAAATTATATTTATAACAAGTTGAAAAATCATTCCATCTTGGAACGGTTATTTCAAAGGACGGAGTTTAAAAAAGAACCGCGGTTCTATTTTTGTGAGCCATGGTTCGTTCGCTCCTTTTAGTGAACCGGTTCTTTGAGCGGCTCGCTCTTTTTTTGCCCACCTCTAAAAGAAACCGAAAAGCTACGATATCTTACATGTTGTAGGAAACATCGGTAGACAAGCTACTACAAACGAGTATAAGTCGAGCCAGCAAATATATGCGCCAGCATTCTCGCGCCAGTATTCGAAGCTCAACTTGACAACTTGTCGACTTGGCGACGAAGCGTCGAAAATCGGTGCAGTGTGATTTTTTGACGATTTTTCCGATTAAAATTCATGCTGAATCGACATATTTACGAAGATGGAAATGACGTCCTGGCTTAAAGTAAAACCTATACCTTTCTTTAGTAAGAAAGGCAAAAGGAAATCGTTCTAAAATTAATCGGGATTGCCGATCGATGTCGAATTTGTTTCAGATGCTCACTCATGGTCTGTACTATGAATGTAGCAAGAAATTTTGAATAAAATCAGAAATGAAAAATGTTGGCGAAGGTCACCAGGTGGGCTTTTACCTTTTTTAGGGATTTTTTTTTCTTATGGTAGGTCAATCAAACGGCTCTAACTCCAGAACCATATTATGAATCTGGATGAAAATTTGGGAGGTTGTAGGGCTCGAAAAATGCAATTTTTGAGATAAATAAAAGATATGAAAATGAAAAAAATTGACCATATTTTCATTTGAAAACTGTGTATTTTGTTGAAAAGTTTGGCCGCATCCGAAAACAGATGGATATTTCGAAATTTGCGCGGCAACTCGCCCAGGTTCAGCACACTAGCTTTCATCTGCATTTAGAAGAATCGAAATCGAATATATGGCAGCTGAGAACGGCGCGACACAAAATTTAGCAAAATTTTACCACATACGAACATCACTCGACCTCCACGGAATTTATTTTCTCAAAATTCGAGGGTTGAAGATAGACGAGTTCTGTCAAGGTGAATCGATAGAGCGTCGAAAATCGGTGCAGTGTGATTTTTTGACGATTTTTCCGATTAAAATTCATGTTGAATCGACATATTTACGAAGATGGAAATGACGTCCTGGCTTAAAGTAAAACCTATACCTTTCTTTAGTAAGAAAGGCAAAAAGGAAATCGTTCTAAAAATTAATCGGGATTGCCGATCGATGTCGAATTTGTTTCAGATGCTCACTCATGGTCTGTACTATGAATGTAGCAAGAAATTTTGAATAAAATCAGAAATGAAAAATGTTGGCGAAGGTCATCAGGTGGGCTTTTACCTTTTTTAGGGATTTTTTTTTCTTATGGTAGGTCAATCAAACGGCTCTAACTCCAGAACCATATTATGAATCTGGATGAAAATTTGGGAGGTTGTAGGGCTCGAAAAATGCAATTTTGAGATAAATAAAAGATATGAAAATGAAAAAATTGACCATATTTTCATTTGAAAACTGTGTATTTTGTTGAAAAGTTTGGCCGCATCCGAAAACAGATGGATATTTCGAAATTTGCGCGGCAACTCGCCCAGGTTCAGCACACTAGCTTTCATCTGCATTTAGAAGAATCGAAATCGGATATATGGGAGCTGAGAACGGCGCGACACAAAATTTAGCAAAATTTTACCACATACGAACATCACTCGACCTCCACGGAATTTATTTTCTCAAAATTCGAGGGTTGGAGATAGACGAGTTCTGTCAAGATGAATCGATAGAGCGTCGAAAATCGGTGCAGTGTGATTTTTTGACGATTTTTCCGATTAAAATTCATGTTGAATCGACATATTTACGAAGATGGAAATGACGTCCTGGCTTAAAGTAAAACCTATACCTTTCTTTAGTAAGAAAGGCAAAAGGTTTAAAAAATCTCCCATTTTCCGTTACTCGACTGTAAAAAATTTTGGAACATGTCATTTTATGGGAAATTTAATGTACTTTTCGAATCTACATTGTCCCAGAAGGGTCATTTTTTCATTTAGAACAAAATTTTTCATTTTAAAATTTCGTGTTTTTTCTAACTTTGCAGGGTTATTTTTTAGAGTGTAACAATGTTCTACAAAGTTGTAGAGCAGACAATTACAAAAATATATTGATATATAGACATAAGGGGTTTGCTTATAAACATCACGAGTAATCGCGATTTTACGAAAAAAAGTTTTGAAAAATTTGTTCGTCATCGATCATGGCCATTCATGGTCACCCGCGACAGACACGGACGACGAAACAAAGAGAAACGCAAAAAGTAACTTTTTCAAAACTTTATTTCGTAAAATCGCGATAACTCGTGATGTTTATAAGCAAACCCCTTATGTCTATATATCAACATTTTTGTAATTGTCTGCTCTACAACTTTGTAGAACATTGTTACACTCTAAAAAATAACCCTGTAAAGTTAGAAAAAACACGAAATTTCAAAATGAAAAATTTTGTTCTAAATGAAAAAATGGCCCTTCTGGGACAATGTAGATTCGAAAAGAACATTAAATTTCCCATAAAATGACATGTTCCAAAATTTTTTACAGTCGAGTAACGGAAAATGGGAGAATTTTTAAACATTTTTTAGTGTTTTTTTCGATGAAAAATACGTTTATTCGGAATTCTGAGTACGCCATCAAATCGGGCGTCTAATTTTACACAAAAGTTGACACAAAATTTCTATCTCATCACCGTTTCAGGCAGCAAATTATTGAAAAACACCTTTTTTTCACATGTTCAAAAATGGAAGGGGTCGTACCGCCCCTCCGTCACGAGATATCAAAAAACGGACCTCGGTTTCGTGATCAGGGACAAAAGTTACCCTTAGGACAAAGTTTCACGCAAATCGAAGAGGGGTCGGGGCAACTGCTGTGTGAGTTGGCGGAGAATTACCCATATTGCTTTTTGAATGTTTTTGAAAGCGCTTTGAGAAAAAGGTTTTGAAAACTACCCAAAAAGCAAAAAAAATGATTTTTTTTATAATTGGACATTTACCAGATTTGATGTATAATTTCCAAAATTACTCTATAATAGTTTTAAAATGTAAAGCAATGGGCGTGTCCGGAGAAAATATCATTCCAAATAACCGTAAAGTGTGATTTAGGTGACTACTATAACATTTTTAGTTCTTAAACATGTCTTTGTTTATTAAAATTTAACAAGACTTCTATGCAAAGCACATAATGGAAATTTGAAGTGAATGTAAAAGGCTTTGGTGAAACTTAAAAATTAAACTCAAAGCTAATTTTGGTCTCTATTGTAAAGCTTACTATCATAATATTGTTGGGCAAAATCTACACAGAAAAATCATGGTAATATTACATCTGGGAATGGGTACATCTTTTACATCAGAAAAAATGTGTAACTTTACCTATGAAAATGTGTAATTTTACCACTATTCTGATGAGATGTCGCTTTTTCAGTCTAAATTGAAGTAAAATTACATCATAAAAGAGGTAATAATCAACCTTCTAAAATTACACCTTCCAAATTTACACATTTTTTTTGCTGTATAGAAGTGAAAAAGTTCAACTTTAAAATACCACAAACAAATCAAAATTGCCAGAAAAGAGTTTAGCTTATGTGATTGCTTAACATTAAGAAATTTGTCAACCCCCCATGTCACCCGCTCAAACAATGGTACAACATTCAATGCAAACTTTCATTTTTATGTGGTCGACTCGCGGGGGTGTTTTTTGGCGACCCGTCGTCGTCCAATACCTGGAATCGACACGGTTTCTCTCCACAGTGTCGGCGTTTTTTTTTCTTTTTTTTTTTTTCATATCAAGTTCTGATTTCCGGTCCGGCAAGGTGGTGGTTTGGCATTGTTTTGGTTTTTGTTTTGATTCGTGGAGTGACCAGTGCAAAAAACGAAACGAAACTATTGTAGGGTGAAATTAGTGGAAGCACGTGAACGCAACTACTTTGTGTGTTGTGGTGAACGAAACTGAAAATAACTGAGTTTTTTTTTTTGGTTAACTTTTTGCCATATCGAATTATGATTAATTTGCATGTGCATGTAAGCCGGCGTTGCTTGATTCAATTCAATTTTTCAAGGGTGAGCAAGTGGAACGTGTTGATATTTGCTGTGACAATTGTGGCACCGGTTTTTGAGCATAAATTTGATAACAACTCAAACAAAATTACAAACCCGAGCAGACGGAAATAACTTGGGAAGGTCAGTTTTTGATATTGTGAGAAGATCGAAATATGTTATTGAGATGTTCGGATTAGTTGTTAAAATAACAAAAATCAATAACAAAGATTTGTTCGAAGAATAACTTAAACTGTTATTATGTTGTTATTGCAATAACAAACCAATAACACAGAAGGAATCATGAAGGAATAACAAGATTTGTTATTTTGTGCGGAGAGGTGGAGCAGCATAATAACAAAATATGTTATTGAACTGGTATATCTCCATAACAAAAAAAGTTATTGTTTTGGTTTATTTGTAATTTGCAAATAAACCTGCAGTTGCCATAACTCCTCTGTACTAGTCAGGGCTGCAGAGTCGGGTACCTCCAAGCGACTTTGAATCCATACTTTTAAGACAACTCCGACTCTGGATGCAGGATATGACGCCAACGACGACTTCAGCTCTCCAAAAATACCCGACTTCGCAGATTCCGACTCCAAGTAAAAGTTGCTGAAAATTTGCTGAATCCGATGCATTCTCCGAAGTCTCACTCCAGCTCGAACTTCAACGTCAACTCCGACTTCCTGGCTCTGTGAAAATAATAACAGTTTTTGTTATTCACACTTCAAAAATTCTCAATAAATAAATCAATTCCGTAAGGGAATATAACAAAATTAAAAAAAAAGAATCTCAAAAGTTAATTTTATCGGATTAATTTTAGCTTGAAACCCCATTTCATGGTAAAATAGATGACCCCGATGAAAATGGTCAAAATTATTACATATTTCTAACCAATTTTAGTAAATCCCTTAGGGGGTGTATCAAATAATTAAAAAAATCAATTTTCAAAATTTCAACTTTTTAGAATAATTTTAGCTTAAGGACCCCATTTCATGGCCAAAAAAATGATCCGGCCGAAATTGGTAAAAATTATCCCATAGTTCTAGCCAATTTTAGCAAAGTCCCTTAGGGGGTATATCAAATAATAAAAAAAAACAACTTTCAAAATTTCAACTTTTTCTAATAATGTTAGCTTAAGGACCCCATTTCATGCCCAAAATAATGACCCTGACGAAATTGGTCAAAATTATCCCATAGTTCTAGCCAATTTTAGCAAAGTCCCTTAGGGGGTATATCAAATAATAAAAAAAAAACAACTTTCAAAATTTCAACTTTTTAGAATAATTTTAGCTTAAGGATTTCATGGCCAAAATAATGACCCCGACGAAATTAGACAAAATTATCCCAAAGATCTAAACATATTTAACAAAAGAAAAAATAATAACAGATTGTGTTATGGACACTTAGAAACTTTTCCATGTGTGCGATTTATGGTAATTTTATTTCCAAGTCAGTATACCGAACGAATAACAAATTTTGTTTTTAGGAGAGTTTTTGAGATGTATAACATTTCCGTGTTTTTCATTAGCGTGTTATTAAACATTTTCAATATAATATCACTTCAATACCAAATTTTGTTATTTTATCAAAAACTGTTATTAGTTTTTCTTCTTGAAGTTGAACTTCAGGATAAAATAATAACACTTTTTGTTATTTTAACAGGATTTTTTATTGAAATATTATTAATTTTGTTATTACCGTCTGCCCTGGAATGGAGTAATTGGTTTGTTACATTTTTCTTTAAAATTATTGCAATGATAAAAATAGTAGCTTTTGAAATCCTCTGTGAAACTGCTTACTTTTCCTGTCATTCTGAGAAGATCGTTCTACGGTCTACTTTTATCAAAAAAATAACTGTTTTGAAAGTACGTTTCAGCATCCATCTGAGTGCTGAAATGTTTTTGCCGGAAGTGCTAAAAATATTGTATACAACTCGTTGAAAAACTTCATCTTTGAAAAAATCCTTTTGCAACATGTTGCATAAACTACTATCGATTGTTTTGAAAGTCCTTACTACTAACTTGAATCGGTTAATATTAAATTTTACAATATGCAATTAATTTGGGTCTATACAAGCCAGATTACACATGACGCCATTTTGATTTTTTTTGGTCTTAAATTTAGTGCTATTTTGTGCTTTTACAGATTCCATACAAATTGCCATACAAAATTTGAAATACTAGTGCTCTTTTAGTGCTACTTATTGCCCTATACTCAAATTTAGTGCCCTCATAGTATCCATACAAATCGTCATAAAAAGTTAAAAAGTCGGATTTCACATGTCACCATTTTGAATATTTTTCATGCTCAAAACTAGTGCTCATTTAGTGCAATTTAATGCCTCATACCTCAGATTTAGTACCAAGAAAAAAACCCTAAAAGATATCCTATGGAATTGATATTGACAGAAATTTATTGTGAATTTGCGAAACAGGGCCAATAACATGTTTAGTTATTGGTGGAAATTATTTTTTCTTATAATTCAAACTTGTTTGAACATATTTACAAACTAGAATGATTCAGTGCCTTGGGCTAAGGGCGAGTATCGGGCTAAAAAGGATTTTTTCTTAAAATTTCAAAATTATTCAACATAACTACAAACTGGAATAATTTAGTGCCTTCAAGTAAGTTCAAATATCGGGTTGAAAATGATTTTTTCTGAAAATTTAAACTTGATTCAACATATTTTCACACTGTAATGATTTAGTGCCTTTGACTATTTGCAATTATCGGGTTGAAAATGACATTTGAACTTTGTATGACGGTTTGTATGATGGCACTTAATCTGAGTAATAGGGCACTAAATAGCACTAAATGATCACTCAATTTGAGCACAAATAAAAATAAAAATGGCGTCATGTGTAATCTGGCTTTTATAGACCATACATTTGAATCAAAAGAAATTCCCTTACCTATTTATAAAACTGACTTAAGATTCCAAAATTGGAAACCGTTTTTTCGTCACACAATACATCATTCCACGTTCCAAACCTGGAATTCGTCAATATCATCATCACCAATACCGGTCGGGACTCCGGAACGTTTCACCGACCGATGAGGTAACCCCTTTGGTGGACAGGAAAGTAACGCACTGGGCGGGCGGTTTGCGATGCGTAAATATTTGTAATCGTCGTGCAAATAACCAAGATACTTGTGTAGCGATCGATAATGAAAACAGTCAATTTGTTTAGAAATTAATGTCATTGACACCTTTTGTTTGTTTTTGGATGAAATTAATTTATAAAGTTGTTTTTTCCTTATTTCGTCAATGTTTGATGTTTATTAAAGTAACATTAGTTTAGAAAAATCTAATATTTTTCAAAGTATTTCTATCAATTTTCAAAAAGCAAATAAATCCACCCCAGTTTAAAGTTGCTGATAAGTCGTGCAAACATTTTCGAGTATTGTCGGCGGGAGGTAAAATTCCGATAACACAGGTTCCAATTAGCGCGTCTAACCCTCAATGGTAAGGCGCGACATTTGTGTTGATAAGTACCACCGATCATTGATGACTCTCAATCAGTCCAGACAGTGGGTGTTATCAATTTAAAGAATACTCGACAGGTGGCTTCTTGAGTAGTGATTGTCTTCTTGATTCGGTTGTAAAGAACTTCTTTGAATGATAAGCGTGAGATAAGGGGAATTCCAGAGTTGGCGTCGTCGATTCATGGCATAGAAACATTGACCTGGTTTATCTGAAGAGGAGGTGTGGAAAGGTTTCGAGTGCTGTTTTTTTTGTTTGAATCGCTAAACGAGCCGGACGTTGACGCTCTGTTGACTTATTTGAAGCGTTTCAGTTTCCGATATGGTAAGCCGGAGGCATTAAGAGAACCATTTAGCACGTTTTAATGGCTTCGAGTTGAAATTTTTGAGCGGTGATAATTTTTTCGAATTTATGAGTGTATTGTTTTGAGATTTGGTTCTTGTGATGTCATCAAATAAAAAAAGGTACTTTTATTTGAATCAAGTGGAAAATTTTATTGTTTTAGTAGATTTAATCAGTCAACCCTGCGTCGCGAGATAGTTATTTCACAACAATTGATGCTTATAACTCGTTTACATAAATGCTGAGAAAGTTTTCCCACAAACGCTGGTGATTTTCCACATGGTTGTACGTTCGTATATTTAGTGCGTATAGCGATAGTGACTTTTCAATCAGTCATTCTCAATGTTAGGTGCTGTAATATAGAGAGAAAAAAAACAGTTTATTGGAATTTTGATTGATTACAGTTCGATTTTTTAAATATTCGGCTCTTCATGACCAGTTTAAAAATCATCAACAAAGCAAAACGTTCACTTTCTTTAACTAGAGCTGCTCATTTTTCAAGAGAAACTTGATGTTTAAGTAAAATATTCATTTTCACTCTCTTTTCTTTCAAGTCCCTAAAATAGTTATATTTTTGCATATTCGAAAAGAACAGTACATTTTCCACAAAATTGCTTCTTTTTTTTTAAATGTTTCACAGTTGAAAAATTGGAAATTTTTAACCCGAATTTGAAATGGAAGCCTAACTAATCACTTATCTTTTGAATTGTGGTGAACAGAGATTTCGGAGATCAGATTTTAAAAATATACATTTAGATTATGAGCAATTCTCTCAGATTCCGGTCATTCGATATTTTTTTTAATTTTTTAATCCGGCAGAAACTTTTTTGGTGCCTTCGGTATGCCCAAAGAAGTCATAAAATTTTTCATACAAATTTGGCAGATGTCCATACAAAAACGATACATAAAAATTCAAAAATCTATATCTTTTGAAGGAATTTTTTGATCGTTTTGGTGTCTTCGGCAAAGTTGTAGGTATGGATATGGACTACACTGAAAAAAATGATACACGGTAAAATTTTTTTTGATGATTTTTTATTTAACTTTTTGTCACTAAAACTTGATTTGCAAAAAACACTATTTTTATTTTTTTTTTTGATATGTTTTAGATGACATTAAATGCCAACTTTTCAGAAATTTCCAGGTTGTGCAAAAAATCTTTGACCGAGTTATGAACTTTTTAAACCATACTGATTTTTAAAAAAAAAACCAATAAGTACTTGAGTAAAATTTTGATAAAGTGCACCGTTTTCAAGTTAAAGCCATTTTTAAGTAAATTTTTTGAAAATAGTCGCAGTTTTTCATTTTTTTTTTTTCTAAGTCTCATCCAAACAACCAATCGTTTTCTAATGTAGATATCTCAGCAACTAATGTTCCGATTAACAATGTTAAAATATGAAACATTCGTGAAATTTTCCGATCTTTTCGAAAAAAATAATTTCAAAATTTTTAAACCAGGACTAACATTTTAAAAGGAATTGAATATTGTTTATAGTTTTCTTTTTCTTTTGAAACCATTAAAAATTGTTCGTAATGAAAATTGAAGTGAAATTTCGATTGAATTTCATCAGAATTTTATTTATAAATTCTTCGGAGATAATTTAAAATTCAACAATTGCACAATGTGTGCATAAAAAAAATCATTTGATTTGGAATCTGAACCTTATCCTAGGTTGGAAATTACTGGAAAAGTTCATGTTTTGTTATTGTCAAGCGGTCAGAATTTGTTTTTAAAACACCCAGATTAGCTGTTATAATAACACAAGAAAATTTGGTAACAGAGAAAAAAATGTTCCCGATAACTCAATTAAGTATTGGTGAGATATGTTTTTGCTATAGTAAAAAACTGATTTTGATATTGATTTCTGATCATTAGCTGTAGCTGAACATAAAATTTTAGAATTATTACTTGGTTGCAATAAGGCCGTTGCAAATATTTTTTGAAGTTTATATCCCTGGCCTCTGACCAAAGCCGTGGCGGCAATAAATAAACAAGTTAAAAAAATGAATTTAAGAGTCATGAATTCAACATTTAATGAAAAAAGTGTTTTAAAATGCATTATACTGTCCAGTTGTTTGCAATCATTAGTTTTCAAAAAATTTAAGTATTTTCAAATTATTTTTTTTCGAAATTTTGTTTTTTTGCGGTGTTGTGCATTGGAATTTCATTAAAAATCAAAATATTTTCAACCAGTCCAATCATGCTACATATGATTATCAATGCAGAAAATAGCATTTTAGATTGTTTCAGTTGATTTAAGAGGCAGTATTTGTAAATTCTGCTCGGTTTGTTGTATAGGTCGTATCGAGGTGCTCCGATTCGGATGAGCTAAAATGAATGAAAAAAAAAAGCTTAAAACTGCTATGTATTTTAATTAAATTTTGTAAGTTTTTTGAAAAAAAAATAATTTTTTTTTGCTTCCTGATTTTTCGGACAAATTTTAAACTTTCAAAATATTTGAAACGGCCTAAACATTACATATTTTCAAATGCTGAATAAAATCTGTAAACATTGGCTGACGGCAAACAAATCGTGTTTCACATTTGAAAACATGTAATATTTAACACAGCTAAGGCAAAATATTCAAATGAGCAAGTTACCTAAACATTTGAAAGTTCTAGCGATTAAAATAATAATAAAATATTTCGCTTTGCAAAACATTTTTGATCAAACTGTTGGTTTCTTTTAATTATCGATATACCAATAAATAAAAGAATATTCAAATATCAATAATACAACTTTCAAATTTTGACTTAGAGCAATTCCAGCCCAAAACAGGAATTTTTCAGGTACTTTTTTCTCGACCCTCTCCGATTTCAATGAAACTTTGTAGACATGTTATCCTACGCTTATATAAGCCATTTTTGTGTATATGGAGCCAGTTCCACACGATAATGACATTTGAGAAGGGCGTAAGTGTTTCAAATATTTTTGTAATTCGGAATTTAAATATTTCTGTATCTCGAAGCCGTTGCATCGTATCAAAAAGTGTTCAAAGACAAACTAGTAGGAAATTTGACGGGCTTTTCGATAAAAATACAATGAAAGAAAAAAAAATCCAACTGTTATGAGATTTTTTGATTTTTAAGTTTAAAAGTCAAATTTGAGGGGGAGCCCACGATTTTTTTTCGTTTAAAATTTTTGTGAAGATAGCCTAAGATGTTACAAAAAGACTCACGAAAAATGCAGGATGGAGCAACTCACCTTAAAAAATACAAAAATCATTTACTGAAACTGTTTTTTTGAAAAGTGCTCTAAACGTCAAAATTTTCAAAAACCGAATACGGGAATCGATTCTCCAGACAATTTTACATAAAAGTCTCCATATTGACCATTGTCCTAAGTCCAATCCTTGTGAAGTTACAGCGGTTTTAAAAATTAAAATGTAGAAAAAATAGGTTTTTTGATGGTTTTTGGCAATTTCTATATGACAGACTTGATTTTTCAGTCTCGTTAATATTTTTACCGGAAAGCTCGTCCAATTTCCCATAAGTTTGTCTTTGACAACATTTAAATTGGATGTATGAGCTTGCAGATATAAGCTAATTACATTGCTCATAATTGAAAACATCATCCAGCTCCATCCTGCATTTTTCGTGAGTCTTTTTGTAACATCTTAGGCTATCTTCACAAAAATTTTGAACGAAAAAAAATCGTGGGCTCCCCCTCAAATTTGACTTTTAAACTTAAAAATCAAAAAATCTCATAAAAGTTGGGTGTTTTTTTCTTTCAGTGTATTTTTATCGAAAAGCTCGTAAAATTTCCTACAAGTTTGTCTTTGAACACTTTTTGATACGATGCAACGGCTTCGAAATACAGAAATATTTAAATTCCGAATTACAAAAATATTTAAAACACTTACGCCCTTCTCAAATGTCATTATCGAGTGGAACTGGCTCCATATACACAAAAATGGCTTATATAAGCGAAGGATAACATGTCTACAAAGTTTCATTGAAATCGGAGAGGGTCGGGTACAACCGATTCCCTATTTGGCATGGAATTGCTCCTTATTAAAAAGTTTTGGTATAACGGTTACATTTTAAAGCCAAAAGAATTTGTTTAAATTTTTCCATAGTTCTGGCCATATTTAGCTAATTAAAAAATAATAACAAATTCGGCTATGGAAAATTGGTCAAAATATTCCCATAGTTTAAGTTATATTCAACAATAAAACATAATATCCAATGAGGTTATGACTAATGATTAAAGTTGGAACATCACATGAATAACGCGATCAATGATTGAATTATTTTCTAGATTTCATTCTTTGAGTTGTTATTGTCTTACTCTTTCGTATGATCTGCTCAATTACAATTTTTAGACTTGGGATGTTATTATTTTTTCTTCTCATTACCGATGATCTCGACTTTCTGATAACAAAATAAGATATTTTAACAGGACTTGTAATTGAAATTACCTCCTGACCGGGATACTATTTTATTTGGAGATAATACAAAAAAAATCAACGTTTCCTACAGAGACGGTCACTAACCCGCGTTATCTGAATTCACATCAATGACGAAAATGAGTCACTATAAAATTTTGAATCCAAATGATAAATTGGCAATTAAACTTTTTACAAATTTACAACCAAATTGACACCCTCTATCACCTGGTTATCAGTTGGTGGTCCTTACTAAAAATATTAGGCACTACTATCAGTAGTAGCTCCCACCTTGACAATGGCACTGGATTTGAAGCTTGAATCCATCAGTTGTCTTACGCCAATAAATGCGTTATCAAACTGATTGAAAACCCTTCTTTTGTTGTTCAGAATTGTGTTTTATGGCACATAAAACACACTGAATTGGCCACTTTATCAAGCGATCGACAGTGTTGCCAATCTCCCCCACCATTTACAGCACCAACAGTAGGGAAATTGATAAATTTATGACAATCTAAGCCACAGGCAAATGTAATCTCGCAGGGATTAGTAACGATTGTGGTCAAATGATTGATGGGAACCTGCCCCGGCACACCTGTTGGAACCTACCTCCTACCCCCATTGCAAGGGCAGCGGCGCGTGACACCGCGCTGACTGACAAACAATTCCCCAATCATTGAGCGATGATAGTGGAAATGCATCTCAACCCAGCTGGAGGTGCGATTATCAAAAGTGGCGTGTGCAATTTAGCGAACCACCCTGCCCCGCGTGTGTAACGGTTTATTTTGACCTGGGGGGAAAACGGGAATGTGCATAGTAATGATTCATTCTGGGCACGAAATCCCGGCGTGTTACGTTTTTTTTGGCAGATAACACGCAAAACATGACGATATTGGGGGGGTGTACAAACTGTACTGCAATGTGGATGATTGTAACGTTATCGATGTAATAACAAAATGTTAAGCAAATTTGTATCGATGCTAAGAAACATGGTGTTGAACGGAAAGCAGAACATTGCCACTCGGATTAAACATTCATTAGTTAGTACCACCCTCTGAGTACTTATTTCATACGGTATATGGTCCGCGAAACTTTGCTTTGCTTTTGGTCTATGATCACGAATCCGAGTTCCATTTTTCATCTCGTGACGGAGGAATGATAAGGCTCCTTTTAATTTTTCAACATTCGAAAAAAGCCAGATGGCCATTTAAGATGATTTTGAAGTTTGATTTCAGAAAGACATTAATGTGAAAAAGGACGTCCGATTTGATGGCGCACTCAGAATTACGAAAAAAATGTAATATTTATCAATTAGATACAGAGATAGTATTAAAACTGCCGCCTTTTTCGTTATTCAAGTGTATTTTTGGCACATGTTATTTTACGGGAAATTTACTGTTCTTTTCAAATCTGCAATAACCGAGAAAGATAATTTTTGTTTATTCACAAAAACAAAACAAAAAAATCATTTTAAAATTTCGTTTATTTTATAATTTTGCAGGGTTCTTTTTAGCAAACACATTTGCTAAAAAAATGAACCTAAAAGTGTTTTAAACTTGAAAATCGTAAACATCATCAAACATTTGATGAAGACCTTTCGATTGCAGGTTGACTTTACAGCACCATCAAAAAGATGCATGTGTTTGTCCCTATTAATTCGCTCTCTAGATTTAGCCTTTTTGCGGTTGAAATTTACTGAAAAAATGCCTTAAAGATTTTAAACTAGTAGCTATCTTTGTGTTACTTCTTATTTAGCAGTTTGGGCAACACGTTGCAAAAAGATTAGCACGATTCGCACATTTACCCAACGAAGTATACTGGATTAAATAAATATAACGAGTAATTAATAAAAACGAGTATTGCAACGAGTTGAATCTTTTTTTTTTTGTAATTTTAGCAAACACTATTTGAATTGGAATTTTCAGGAAAACGCTTGTTTTTTTGCCGACAAGAACAGTGCCAAACTCCTAAACTGTATCGAAAAGTAACTTTTTGATACAAGTGCTGAAAAGTAGAACTTTTCAGCAACCAATAGATGCTGAAACAGTAGTTTATGCAACAAGTTGCAAAAAGAGGATTTTTTCAGCACGAGTCGTACATTTATCCAACGAGGTTCACCGAGTTGGATAAATACGACGAGTGCTGAAAAAATCAAGTTTTGCAACGAGTTCCATACAACATTTTTGGCAAGTTAGAAAAACACCCATTGAGTGGAATTTTAAGTCGAATTTTCATGTATTTTGTCAATAAATTGTTTAAATAAAAAAAATTGAAAAGTGTTACTTTTCGAAACAAGTGCTGAAAAGTTCAACTTTTCAGCACACATTGCAGTGCTGAAAAGTAGAATTTTTCAGCATTTATTTTGAAAAGTGTTGCATTCGTCTCTGTTATTTTTGGCACAGAAAAGTAGGCTATTTCGTCGTTCAAGGAAAAGTAAGTAGTTTCACGACGGAATTGCAAAAAATACTTCTCAGTACTGTTATTTTTGGCGATGAAAAGTAAGCGAGACTGATTTGAATAAGTAAGGGAGTTTAACATCGGAATTAAAAAAAAAAACATTTTTAATTTTAAAAAATGAATTTACATAAACAATTAGTTTGAACATGATTGTCAATAATTAAAATGATGAGTATTGAAGTAATGAATTGTATCGCGCATAGCTCTCTAAATTCATCATAAATCAATGAACTTTTGGCATGAGTTGAAAGCTTAAACATCTAACTATGTTCAGCTAATGCCAAGCGCTTAAACAAAATATTTCAAACCAAAATTTACAAAAAATTGGGGTTAATTTGATCCCCTTTCAGCATTTTGGATACTAACTATTGAATCACCTCAATTAAAATACAGGGATGAAGTCTTCTAAATACACTTTGTAACAAAATTGATTCTTGAAATAGCAGGACGATTTATTCGACATTAAGAACGTTAAGGTTTTGTAGTTGATAAGTTTGTCAAACAATTCATGCATAATAAAATATGTTAAATGAATTTTTCATTGTTTTCTATTAGAGGTAACAAAGAGGCACAAAAGAGCGAGCCGCTCAAAGAGCCGGTAAAAGAGCAAACGAACCATGGCTCACAAAAACAGAATCGAGGTTATTTTTAAACTCCGATCTTTTGAAAGAACCGTGCCAAGATGAAGTGTTTTGGACCTTGTGTTCATTAAATTTCCAACAAATTTTAGTGCTAAATTTGTTTATGAGAAATGAAAATGAATTTCAAATATTTCAATGTTAAAAAAATAACTGCAATTTTTTTAAAATTGTGTCAAGCTGTAATTTTTCAAGTACTTTAGAACAGTGGTTCTCAACCTGTAGTACATGGCACCGGAAGACAAACCCCGTAATGGCGGACATTTGAATAATATCCCAGACAAATTATTTGAGAGACGAAAAAACAAACAGATTAGAAACAAAACATTAACGCAACTTTTTTGCAGATCATTTAATTCACTTCGTTTTTGCTAATCGATTATCATCAAATTTGAAAAACAGCTGTTTTGCATGATTGACTGATTCATACGAAATGGGGGCTGTCCATACACAAGTGCTATTAATATTTTTGAAAATCTGTACATTGAAATCTCACAAATCTCTGGCAAAGTTTGTGATAAGGTTTTCCTAGAAAACATTTTTTTTCGAATTGTTGACAAAAATTGACAAAACACACAGAAAATATTAAAAAAATAATCAAATGAAAAAAATTGCTTGCATTCGATAATTTTTTTTATTAATTTAAATAAATTGTACCGTTTTTAAGTTTTTGCTCATTTTATTCTTTAAATTGTTGTCTCTCAACCGGAAAAGAAAGAATGAAACCACCATCTCTTAAAACAATTCAAAAGATTGTAAAAAAATTCTAAAGTTGCATTATTTAACATTATTTTTTCGGCCTGTCTATTATTAGTCTATTACAAACTTTTCATACCAACTAACCATGAAAATACATGAAAATAGGGGAAAAATACCCTTACTAATCAATCGTCATATCGTCGCTTGTGTGCTATCTTGTGACACGTCCTATTTTTTTACAGCAGGCGTGTCACAAGATGGCACACAAGCGATGATATGAAGAGATTGATGCTCGATTAAAACTCCAAAAAATACTATTTAGGCTATAAACTTACCAGCAACAGCACCGCTTCGATTAAGCACGCAAATTTATGCCACCTACTGGCCAAAAAAAAATCAAATTCAATGCATTTGTTCATAATTTCTATTTTGCGAGACCATTTCTCATCATTTTGGCGGCACACACAACCACACGCAAGATGAGAGCTTAACTGCTTAACGAAAGCCGCCATCAATATCTTTTCACTTGCGCTAACGTTTCCAAAGCTCCTAAGATATGAAATTGCTTCCAACTACCATGTTCTTTTGAAAATTAGTTAGTCACTCACTTGAAAAATAACCCCGAAACATGTAAATAATTAGCAAGCGCCATAAAAAAAAACAAACGCTCCAAGTCTTTTGACGTTTGACTTTTGACGACCCATTCCAATCGAAGGCTGAAGAAAACCGAGCGAGAGGCGCCAGCCAGTGATGCCAGGAAACTTTCTCTATAAACGATACTTTTCGTGAGTGTTCGCTTAAAATTTCATCAAAATTGGCAGCACTAAGCAGACCCAAAAGAGCGCAGGAAGAAAAAAGAACTAAGCAGAAAATTGAAAATGGGCGTCACCCAATGCATTCCCGTCTGATTAGAGTACATTTGGGTTTTTTTTAAATAGAATAACTTTTAATAAAAGTGAAAATAAACAGAAATGTTCACAAAAGTTGATCTACTCGTTGGTGTACTTGGTTTTAGTAAATTTCAAGGAGCACTCCAGATTATCCAGGATCATTCAAACACGACCGCTTATTAGGCTTAAAATAACTATATTTCGTTTAGTTTTTACTATTCAAACAACTCATTTTGTCAAAAACTTTTGATAGAAACACGCTTGCTCACTTCTTATTGAGCTTTTTTTCACTCGATTTCAGTTGAAAATGCTTTTAGTGAGCTGTATTCGAATGTAAAAGTGCTGATATGGCATCATTATAGACACGATGGAATTAGATGTTGTTTTCCTGTTTGAAGCTTTCATATAACAATTCTTAAATTTGGCACTCAAAGTGTTCCGCACAAATAAATCACCCTCATTTTTGGTTCATATTATGCGTGAATCTATTATTAGCCTTCCCATAACATCAGGTGGCACCGCACAATGCCGTGTAACAGGCACAACAACCGCGCGCGGATGTTTTTGTGCGATCTTTCTTGCGCGTTGAACTCATTGATGGCAGTATTTTTGCACTCCACAAACTTGTGCTACTGTTTCAAGTTCACGCGATTGTATATCCGATCCGAACCAAACAACTCCGCACACACTTCTTGAGGGGGGTTCGCAAGACCTTCACGGTTGTTGAGTTCAGCTTAAGGGGGTTCATCACCGTCAAAAGTGGTTTCGGGCAGGGGAGCTTATCTGCAATTTTGATGAGATTCTTTATTGATGAAAGGTTGCAGCGGCGCGTTGAGAACGTTGATCTATTTTTTTGGCTTGCGCTGCTGTTTCTTTATGATGGGATCAATACACCTGTTCCTGTTTGGTTGATATTGGCGCTGAACGATGCGAAATGGGTGCGATATTATGCAAGCGGGCTATAAAGTTAATTTATTACTTCCTAGGTCTCGTAAAGATTGTATCGCTACTGTTGATAAGAATTTCTAACAGTTTATTGTCAGTTTTTTAAGTTACTAATATTATTTTTTCTCTTTTTCCCCCGCAGTTTTCATCATCCCGCAGCGGGTGGTGCTGGCGATCTTCGGCTTCCTGGCGATCCTCAATGCGTACACGATGCGAATCTGCCTGTCGATCGCCATCACCGAGATGGTCAACAAGACGGGCAGCATCGACCACGACGAGGGCGTCTGCCCGATCGACGACGACGCCAACCCGGAGGACTTCACCGGCGGCGAGTTCAACTGGGACCAGGAGCTGCAGGGCGTGATCTTGTCCTCGTTTTACTGGGGTTACGTGTTGACGCACTTGCCGGGGGGGATTTTGGCGGAAAAGTTCGGCGGCAAGTGGACGCTCAGCTTGGGCATTCTGTCGACGGCGTTCTTCACGTTGATCACGCCGTGGGCTGTTAATTTGGGCGGATCGACGGCACTGATCGTTATTCGGGTTATGATGGGACTGGGCGAGGGAACGACGTTTCCGGCGTTGAGTGCTCTGCTAGCTTCGTGGATCCCGTTGAAGGAACGCAGCAAGCTCGGATCGCTGGTTTTTGGAGGTGGTCTGGTTGGCACGATCGTGGGAAACCTCGTGTCCGGGCTGTTGCTGCACAACATTGACGGATGGTCGTCGGTGTTTTACTTCTTCGGAGGACTTGGAATTTTCTGGTTCGTGCTGTTTGTAAGTATTCATGAGTAGTAGTAGTAGTACAACATCGAGATCACTGACCCTTTCTCCTCCCAACAGACCCTACTCTGCTACAGCGACCCGGAGTCGCACCCCTTCATCAGCGACAAGGAGAAGGCATACCTCAAGCAGGAGATGGGAGTCCTGTCCCGAGACAAGACCCTCCCGCCGACCCCGTGGCGTCACATCCTGACCAGTGTCCCAATGATCGGGTTGGTTTGTGCCCAGATCGGTCACGATTGGGGCTTCTTCATCATGGTCACCGATCTGCCCAAGTACATGAGCGATGTGTTGCGCTTCTCGATCAAGGACAACGGGCTGTACTCGTCGCTGCCGTACCTGCTGATGTGGATCGTGGCGCTGTCGACGGGAGTGCTGAGTGATTGGCTGATCTCGACCGGCCGGATGACGATCACCTTTGGAAGGAAGTTATTCACCACGATTGGTGAGTATTTAGTATTTAGTCAATCCCAAATACTAACATTCCCAACCCTTTTCACAGCCTCCGCCGGTCCGGCCTTCTTCATCGTGGGCGCCTCGTACGCCGGCTGCGACCGTGCCCTGGTGGTGGCTCTCTTCACCCTCGCCATGGGCTTCATGGGCACCTTCTACCCGGGCATGAAGGTCAACCCGCTCGATCTGAGCCCCAACTATGCGGGCAGCCTGATGGCCGTCACGAACGGAATCGGTGCCATCACGGGGATCATCGTGCCGTACGTGGTCGGAATTATGACGCCGAATGTAAGGGATCTTCTTCTACCTTACAGGTTATGTCACAATCTAACCTATAATATTTCCTTTTCAGCACTCGATCGAGGAGTGGCGCCTGGTGTTCTGGATCGCGTTCGCCGTCTTCCACGTGACCAACCTGGCGTACGTGATGTGGGCCTCGGGCGAGGTCCAGCCGTGGAACACGCCCCACCTGATGAACAAGTCCGTGGAGTCGGGTGACCTCAAGCAGCAGGACACCTACAGCGAGAAGGCGGTGCCGGCGGCCATCAAGGCGTCCCAGTGAAGCGGCTGTGTGCGGTTTATGCTAAGTTATTTACGTTGGACAGTTCCGAGGCCGGTTGGCCTGGTGCCAACGGGGAACCTACCTTGCTTCCTTTTGTGGAAGTA
Organism: Culex quinquefasciatus; assembly: GCF_015732765.1. Taxonomy (NCBI): domain Eukaryota; kingdom Metazoa; phylum Arthropoda; class Insecta; order Diptera; family Culicidae; genus Culex; species Culex quinquefasciatus. The sequence continues at coordinate 132,183,734 of NC_051862.1, read as the reverse complement.
GTTACTATTAGAGTTTAAACAGATATTATATTTGCAATAGAAGAGGAAGAAGCTCAAGGCCAAGTCTTACGAATTTAAGGACCGGAAGTGGTCCACCAACAACCACCGGTCGGTCAACTAGAGCCCCCCACGCTTTGAGCAGCATTTAATCGAAATGTCGAGGTGATAACAAGTCAGTCAACCTGGCGCGCGAAAAGCTGGACGGCATTGAGGACGGTCGCGCTGCGTAGAATGTTTCGCGAGATGTCAAGAAACGTGCACATATAAATTCTTCGCGCAATCGTCGTGAATGCAGAGGGAGGTTAAGGAGAGTTGGTTTTTTAAGCGAGATTTAAAGTGCACCCAAACACAGGTGGCCATGGCGGCGCAGTAGGCTTGCGAGGAACGATTTCTGCGACGGTGCCATAGTGGAGCTGAAGGAAGTTTTTTTTTTTTCTTAAGGGAAGCGTATCGAAGGAGGCCAGTGATAAGTGCACTTAAAGTTTTCGTAATTTGCAAGTATTTATATTTATCCCTTTTTATGGTTAAGCTATGAACGACAATAAGTTGTTAAAGTGCCGTTTGCTAAATAAAATAACCCAATTTTAGTGGGATCTTATCAAAATCATAAATGAAACAAATAGTAAACAATCAGAACAGGTGAACCAGAACCCGCATTCCACTTTCAAACAAATGGCATTGAACTAAATGTTTTGTTTCCCTGCCTCTACTCTACATGTATTTTAATAAGAGTAAAGATGTTATACATAAATAAACGTAATTGTGATAGTATGTTGCTGATGTTTTAGTAGAAATTAGAATGAAAAATCCACAAATGTAAAATAATGTGCCGTAAAACGGGGTGACTTTGATAGGTTTGCGATTTTTCCGCAAAATGAAGAGTAAAGTACCTCAAAAAGAACTTTTCAGAACATTTTGAAAAGTTTAAAAAAGTTAGTTAGTTATAAACAAAACTAGTTTTAACAAATTTCAGGCAAAATTCCAACTTTTTAACAATTTTACCTAAAATTTACATGTATTTTGTTAAAAAGCTTATAAACATAGTCAACTAATTTGAAACATTGATGTTTTTCTTTAAAAATATATCAGCTACTCTAGTGATGATACATTTAACTATGTTGATAGTCATCATTTTTCTAAACACTATTGAAAAAACATTTTTTCCAAAATAGTGCATGGACTTTGTGTGGCCTACCCTAGACATGTTTTAAAAATAATAATCTTGAAAAAAAACCTAACCTGTTGGAAAATATTCCAAAAACAAATTGAAATCCTATCAAAGTCACCCCGGTTTACGGTACATTGTCAACATACCCGTCTACGATATTCGTGAAAAATTTGTGTGAAAAGTTATCTGTATTTTTGAGCTTAGAATCAAGAGCATTTTTTTTTTCATTAATCCTGTACTGCCGATTTTTTTTCCCAAATTGTGTTTGGTCGTGGACAGTTGTTCATACCAAAAAAACTTTTTTTTTTTTGTATGGAGCGTGGCCAATCACAAACACCTCCCTCCCTTAAGTGTCTACGTGGTTTATGGATGGTCCCTTAGACTAGTACAAATTGTACTTAAAGTTGTTATCTCTCAGCTCTGGTCGAGGTCGAGGAGGGTTGGCCATACACGAGAAATAGCAAGAAAACTGTCATATACATAAAAAAGTGTTTAACATCCCCGTTCATTTGCGGGGCGAACGAAAATCATTGGTCGGGAAAAATTAATGTTATCCTCATTTGAAATTTTTGAACTTTTTTCCTATGAGACGAAATTTCGTCTATGTATATCAATTTAGTATTGTTATAAGTCTACATGGACTTGATTTATAGTTCAGATCATATCATTTCTTATGGGAAATGATGCAAGGAACATTACTCCTCAAGCACATAAAGTGATTGAAAATAAGGGAAAAAAGTTACAAAGGAGCAGTTCTCTAGGATTTCGGTCATTCGATTTTTATTTTATTTTTTTAATCCGGCTGAAACTTTTTTGGTGCCTTCGGTATGCCCAAAGAAGCCATTTTGCATCATTAGTTTGTCCATATAATTTTCCATACAAATTTGGCAGCTGTCCATACAAAAATGATATGGGAAAATTCATAAAATCTGTATCTTTTGAAGGAATTTTTTGATCGATTTGGTGTCTTCGGCAAATTGTAGGTATGGATATGGACTACACTGGAAAAAAATGATTCACGGTAAAAAAAAATTGGTGATTTTTTTATTTAACTTTTAATCACTAAAACTTGATTTGCAAAAAAACACTATTTTTAATTTTTTTAATTTTTTGATATGTTTTAGGGAACATAAAATGCCAACTTTTCAGAAATTTCCAGGTTGTGCAAAAAAACATTGAGTGAGTTATAAATTTTTGAATCAATACTGATTTTTTCAAAAAATCGAAATATTGGTCGCAAAAATTTTTCAACTGCATTTTTCAATGTAAAATCAAATTTGCAATCAAAAAGTACTTTAGCGAAATTTTGATAAAGTGCACCGTTTTCATGTTAAATCCATTTTTAGGTGACTTTTTTGAAAATAGTCGCAGTTTTCCATTTTTTTAAATTAGTGCACATGTTTGCCCACTTTTCAAAACAATATTTTTGAAAAGCTGAGAAAATTCTCTTTATTTTGCTTCTTCGGACTTTGTTGATACGACCTTTAGTTGCTGAGATATTGCAATGCAAAGGTTTAAAAACAGGAAAATTGATGTTTTTTAAGTCTCATCCAAACAGCCCACAATTTTTTACTGTCGATATCTCAGCAACTAATGGTCCGATTTTCAATGTTAATATATGAAAAATTTGTAAAATTTTCCGATCTTTTTGAAAACAATATTTTCAAAATTTTCAATTCAAGACTAACATTTCAAAAGGGTCAAACATTCAATATTACGCCCTTTTAAAATGTTAGTCTTGATTTGAAAATTTTGAAAATATTGTTTTCGGAAAGATCGGAAAATTTTACAAATTTTTCATATATTAACATTGAAAATCGGACCATTAGTTGCTGAGATATCGACATTGAAAAACGATGGACTGTTTGGGTTAGACTAAGAAAACATCAATTTTCCTGTTTTTAAACCTTTGCATTGCAATATCTCAGCAACTAAAGGTCGTTTCAAAAAAGTCCGAAGAAGCAAAATATAGAGAATTTTCTCAGCTTTTCAAAAATATTTTTTTGAAAAGTGGGCAAACATGTGCACTAATTTTAAAAAATGGAAAACTGCGACTATTTTCAAAAAAGTCACCTAAAAATGGATTTAACATGAAAACGGTGCACTTTATCAAAATTTCACTAAGGTACTTTTTGATTGCAAATTTGATTTTACATCGAAAAATGAAGTTGAAAAATTTTTGCGACCAATATTTCGATTTTTGAAAAAATCAGTATTCATTCAAAATTCATAACTCGCTCAATGATTTTTGCACAACCTGAAATTTCTGAAAAGTTGGCATTTTATGTCCTCGAAAACATATCAAAAATTAAAAAATAAAATAGTGTTTTTTGCAAATCAAGTTTTAGTGATAAAAAGTTAAATAAAAAAATCACTAAATTTTTTTTACCGTGTATCATTTTTTTCCAGTGTAGTCCATATCCATACCTACAACTTTGCCGAAGACACCAAATCGATCAAAAAATTTCTTCAAAAGATACAGATTTTTGAATTTTCACATATCATTTTTGTATGGACAGCTGCCAAATTTGTATGGAAAATTATATGGACAAACTAATGATGCAAAATGGCTTCTTTGGGCATACCGAAGGCACCAAAAAAGTTTCAGCCGGATTAAAAAATACAACAATTAAAATTGAAGAAAAAAGACCGATTTCGTAGAGAATTGCTCAAAGGTTTTATTGAAAATTTGAGAGATTTGCTGATAAAATTGCGCACCCCGTTCCCAAAAACCACAATGTTTTTAACATTCAGATCATTTTTTAATGAATCTTTTTTTGAGAAATGTTTCTGGGCCCATTGAGTATATCACTACAGAAAAGTGTAATTGGTTGGGTTTATGCTCAACTGTAAGTCACTTTTATGAATTTTGGATTTCAGCCGAATCAACATATTTTTGTGTGTTTTGGTTATAAAATGTACCGTTTTCATTAGATTTTCACATTTGTATTAGTCCTATTAAAACTCACAAAAGATCTCGTACTTATTTTGAGGTCAGGGGAAAATGTTGTAATTAAAAAGATCAATTATTTGTGTTTTTTTAGCAAAACAATTTATTTGTTGTATTTTATTTTGTTTCAAATTTGGATACCAGACTTCTTTAGTATGTCAAGCTCAATTATGCAAGATTAAATTAATAGTTTTACATATATGTAAGATTTTTACTGATTTTTCCGCAATTTTTATGTTATTACTAATAATTGCAAGTTCAACTCTGTAGTTTCAATACAAATAATGTAGACTAATAACAATACCAAATTGAAATAGACGAAATTTCGCCCCATAGGAAAAAAGCTCAAAAATTGCGGATAACTTTAATTAATTAAAAAACTTTTCAACACTTTCAGTATAATACAGTTTTCTTGCTATTTCTAAAAAAATACTACCCCCCCCCCCCCCATAAAAAAGACCCCGTGATTTATGCTGGAATTTATGTATGAAAAGACGATTAAAAATGGGTAATTTATTTTAAAACTATTATTTCTGAGAGGTCCTAAGCAGTACCTACAACTTTGCCCCGAATCGATCCGATTTTTTTTCTCGGGATACACATTTCTGAATATCTTGTATCTTGTATGAATAGCTGCCAAAATTGTATGGACGAACGTAAGAAGCAAAATGTTGGTCGTAGAAGTCTCTCAAGTGGCGTCACTATAAACATGGTCCTCCCAAGTGTTCTGATTACAAATTTTTGACTCTACCACCTTAACAACACGATTCTACGGTATGGCCCATAAAAATGCGACATTGTTATTAGGTGGAAATCGGGCCTATTTTGACTATTTACGATGCATGTAGCATGTGTACATGTTAAATAGGATCCAAACAAACAAATAATGCATTGAAAACCATTTCCTTAACTTCAATAAATGTCACAGCATATTTGAACTTAAAATTCTCAAATTTGCTCCCAGCCCAGGCCATATTAAGAAAAAAATACATTTCTTTGTTGGTCGATCTGAAGAGCCACTTGTGATTTTTGTATGGATTAAAAAGTAAACAGCCTCCAAGGTTACTTGAGAAGTGTAACAATTAATTTCATCGAATTTTTCGCATTCTATTAACTACTTCTACTAAAACAGTGAAATTTTAAAAAATAACTCGATTCTGAAAATGCTTTAATTTTAGGAGTTTTAGAAGCCTACAATGATTCAAGGAAAAAAAATAATGCAACAAATGATGGCAATGGAGCATTTCCATTCGAGCAGTTTTTGCATTTTTCTACAATGTATTTCTTATGGAGCGAACTAACAAAAACTGCTCGACTGCGGGTGCTCCATTGACTTTAACAGATGCCCTGATATGACTTTTAACAGTATAAAACCGTTGGACACTCTTTAGAGCCATCGACATAGGTTTTAAGTTATTAATTTATTTAGACCGAATCACTCAAGATGATAACCACAGAGTAATCCAGAGCGCGCAGTCCGAACAAAAGCCATCGAATTTTGTGGCTGCGTTACGGTTGTTGTTGTTGGATTTTCGTAACGGTAGCAGGCGTTATGTGTTTTCAGGCGTTATGGTCTTTGAGCAAATGTTTTTGACAGGGCCCCGGCGATGGCCTGGTATGAGCTACCGAACAACATGGGCAATATGGCGTCGTTTGTTTACAAACATGAGAATGTTTGTGGACGAACCGAAAAATTTACTTTTTTGTGAAAAAATCTATAACCATTGTGCAATAACATTAAGTCTTACAAAACAGACACAATTTCGTTAAATTCTAGACCACAATTTGTTTTATTATTATTTTTCAATTTAAACCGCTTTTATCGCGATTCTGATCAAGATTGCACATCAAATCATCGTGCCTTAAGTGTATCTTTAGTTTTCACATCGATTCGCTGTAGATTCGTGTTTAAATTTTGAAATTTAGCATAATTTAAAATTAGTTGCAAAATTCTCTACTTCAGCCATGTGCAACAATTTCCACATCACCCATGCGGGAAACCGATAATGGGGTAATTCATGCGTTCCAAACTGTCAAAATTCCAAAACGTCATTGCCAATCTTCGGTTCGCTGCTTATGTTCGTGTTTGAAGTTTCGGGCCGAGACTCTGGTTTTTGAATTCTATCTAGTAGCCGGTTATCAAAAATATATCACCTGTCAAATTTTGTTTTGTTTTGCACAAGTCGAATTTGTCGGCGGGACCCATAATTTTTCCCTTGTCACTTGTGCCACTTTCGGGTTCCGGACCTGGGACCTCTTATACGATAACTTGGAGGTCCACATGCAACACGCCATGGGAAGGGATAGGGGAGGGGGAGTTTACTTGCCTTGGAGTTGTGCTGAGTTCTAGGCCGGTGAGCAGTGATGCTGTGCTGCTGAAAGAAGTTGCCTTTAGGCCTCTTCTTTCCTGGTCCCGGTCATCGCGTAACGAAACGAATCACTCGCGGTTTAATTTAACACAAATACACGATAACAACAGAGAGAAGTGATAACAACTTTACCGCACTTAGACAAAAGTCTAAATGATACAAGTTACACTAAATTACACTGCATTCCTGTGGAGACTAACTGATCAGATCAGTCCCTGAATGGTTGTTGGCTCCTATCCCCAACCCTCGAAGATCTTTGAGCCTTTATCTCAGTCTTGCTATGGCCTATCGAACAGCCACTTTGTCGAAATGTTTTAAAAAAGTGTCTACTTGCGCAGTGAAAGAATCCGGATTGCCAGGTAATGTCCTAAAGAACCGTGAGAGCAAACTCCCACCACTGGGGCTTCGGGAAAAGTCAGTTTTCAAAGTAGTGTTCTGATGTACCTTGGGTAAAAATCCCACATCACGACACCTCTCCGATTCTGACACCGGCTCTGGCTTAATCATCCATTCTGGTCATTAAAAGTAAGCCAACACCAACTCGGAATTTACCACTGGTGACATGCAAAACTGTATGATCCGAATTTCCTATCTGCATCTCATTTTGCTGTTGTTTTTTCGATTTAACAAGACGTTGAGAACATTACATGCCCTGCCTGAAGCGGCTCGGAAACACGTCCTTCTTCAGTTTGGTCTCAAAATACCTTATTCGATATTTGTTGGAAAAGAAACAGATTACAGTTCGAAAACATTTTTAAAATGATGAAGTCCAACAAATTGAGTAATGTTTTGAATTTCTGACAAGGCAAACTGTCATTGAAAAACGTAACGCCTTTGAAAATCCAGTGAACTAAGATTGCTGAGATCTTGCACCTCATGCTATGGTTTTTCTGAAGGGGGGATGTACCACGATGTACCGCGTAACGCAACCATAAATTAAATGGCAGTGCTCCCTCTGGGTTACTCTGTGTGATAACCCAAATTGCATTTTTCTCTAAAATGACTAATTCTATCAAAATTTATGAACTTTTCCGATTAGGCGTATTTAAGCGAGACTTGTTACGATGCTTTTGGCACAGGGTTGGTTATTTTAAATTGTTCCGTTTTTGTATGTATTGTATTGGTATGAATTAAGGTAAATTTTGTACCAAAAATACATCCATTATTGTAGCCCACCAATACCAAATTTTGGCGAACTGCAAAAAACTGTTATGAAAATATCTTCAAAACATACAAAACTAACACCTTGATACATAACAAAAAATAAATAAATAAATACACATTTTGGAATGGAACAATTTTCTGTGAAAAAATGCACATGTCGCATTTTTTTATGGGCCATACTGTACCATGTTTTCGCAATTGATGATGGAAAATGACTTCTTTTGAAATATATAGAACGATTGGACATCGGACAAAGTGTCAACCAAATTGAAGAACTTTCCTATGGAAACTCTGAACTTGATTTCAGGTGTAATTTTTGTTGTTGCATTTTTTCCATCAAAGTAACCGTGCTGACCTTCAATGACAGAGGGTCATCCAAAGACCCTATCACGCAAAAAATTCAAAGCATGCCTTCGTCGTTGCAGAGATGCTGCCAGGCAGGTAAGTTCCATGAGTTCAACCTGTGTCTGCTCACCCACTGACCGTCTATCGTCCCCCAGTTTGCTGCATTTCCCAGCAGAACCTGACGGCCCTGCTATGCTTTCTGTCCATCGTCAACCAGTACACGATGCGGGTCTGCCTGAACCTGGCCATCACCGAGATGGTCCTCCCGAAGGTCGTCAACGTAGCGGCTAATGGTACTTTGATAAGACTTTCGCCCTGTGGAGTAGACCTGGACGGTAAGGCCTTTATGACACGAGGATCCTCTACGGAGTTTTCGCGGTACGCTTGGAACGAAACCACCCAAGGGTTGATCCTGTCGGCGTTCTTCTGGGGCTACGTGGCGTCTCACTTTGCCAGTGCTTTCATCGCGGACAAGTACCCTCGGCTGTTGCTTGGCCTAAGCGTGCTGATTACGGCCGTGTTGACCCTGTTGACTCCGCTGGCCATCGACATCGGAGGAGCGCCACTGCTGATGGCCACCCGGGCCATTGAGGGGGTCGGTGAGGGGGCCACCTTCCCGGTGCTAAGTGCCATCATTGGTCATTGGATTCCACCGGACAAGCGGGGCATGCTTGGGTCGTTCATCTACAGCGGAGGTCAGATTGGATCGCTCGTCGGAGGCATCGGTACGGGGTTGATCATCTCGAAGCTGCACAGCTGGCGGTTGGTGTTCTACGTTTGGGGCTCCCTAGCGATCGTATGGTATCTGTTCTGGCTGGTGCTGGGATATGCGAGTCCCGAGACCAATCCATTCATCTCGGAGGAGGAAAAAAGCCGGCTGCTGATGCAGTTTGCCGATGCTAAGAAGGTCGAGCGTACGAGTGGCATCCCGTGGTCGCAAATCTGTAAAAGTGTGCCATTATGGGCGTTGATCATTGGCCAGGTGAGGTCTTTGAAGTTTAAACTTAACATAGGAATATGATTATCATTGTTCCAGGTTGGTCACGATTGGGGCTTCTACCTGCTGGCGACGGATCTGCCCAAGTACATGAAGAGCATCCTTGGCGTATCCGTGGAAGACAACGGATTGATCAGCTACTTTCCGTTTCTGTGCATGTGGATTTTCTCGGTAATAAGTGGATGGATCTGTGACGTACAAATCAAAAAGAACTGCATAACCAGGTCGAACGCGCGAAAGTTCTGGACCACGGTTGGATCACTTCCACCGGCCATCTTCATTGTGGCCGCGTCCTACGCCGACTGCAACAAACTGCTGGTGGTGGTCTACTTCGCGCTGAGCGTTACCTTCATGGGTGGATTCTATCCGGGGTTGAAGGTTAACGTAAACGATTTGAGTCCGAACTTAGCTGGCGTGTTGATGGCGATGGTCAACGGAATTGGAGCGATAACAGGTTGATTTGAAGTAAACGAAGAAATATGAGAATATTCTTACAACTTTCTTGTTAACAGGTATTGTTGTGCCTTACCTTGCTGGAGTGCTCACCCCAAATGTAAGTAAATCCCATGTTATTTTTTACGGAGCGTAGACAATCGCCAATCTCCTCCCTACTCTAAAGTGGCCAAGTGGTCAACAATTAGAACGGATATTTTTTTAAGTTATATTTTAGGTTAGTGTGAATCTCTTTAATAAGATTGTTTGTAGTATTTTTATCAAACGTTACTTTTTCAAAAAATTAAATTAAGAGATTTACTGCGTGACATGCTTATGCAATCAAAAAAAAAGGGCAATTTGGTGGTAAGGCCGTTGCAAATATTTTTCCATGTTATGTAGGCCCAAAATATTAGGGAACAAAAAATATCTTTAAAAAAAAACTTCAAATTTTCAAAAGTACAAAAAAATGGAAAATATTTAAGATTATTTTCCTGGGTGGTTTTTATCATCTATGGACTCATATGAAAATATGTTGCTTGTGTTTTTGTCAAAAATTGCATGGATTGGCAAGCCCAATAACTTTTTAGAAGGCAAAAAAATCCCAAATATATTCCTGAAAAGCTATATTTTCAAAATTACCCTAATCATGAACCACTCTAATTTTCTACCAAACCAAAAGTTGCCTTTTTCTATTTGCAATAACTAGAGGGTGACGAGCGGGAATTCCCGGGAAAAAAATCCCGGGAAATCGACCATTTTTGGACCTCTCGATTCCCGGGAAATTCGGTCGAGACTCCCGGGAAATTTTTAACTTATAAATATTGAAGCAAAATTATATAAACTAATCAAGCATTATTTGAAAAATTCAAAATTGTTTGGAACATTGGATGTTTAATGTTCGATGTTCAAATTCAACTAAACCAATGCTTCTCTAATCTTCCTATTCATATTTTTTTATTTTTTAAATTTTAACTTGTCAAAAATTCCAATAACTATAATCGAGAGAAGCCAAAAAAATGTGGACCCCAAAATTTACCTTAAAACATACTCTGCAGTTACACCCCAGAAATGAAATTTAATGTTTTCTTTTTTATAAATCCAGAGTGTTTATAGGGCGTTATGAAAAAAACTCTAGAAATATTATTTTTATTTATTAAGGTAAGAGGTAAAAGCTTTTTCAAGATAAGTTCAAATTTCATATCTTCTCTCGAGCATAGCAATCCTTATTTTTTTAAATTCTAAGTACCTAAGTTAATTCTAAGGTAATTTCTTTTTTGATGTCAAAGCGGTGTAATTTTATTTTTCACGTCAACCTCAATATTAAACTCTGGAGCGGTAATCTTTGTAAAGTTAAGGTTCGCCAATTGTGAATACTCCGGTTTTCCTGATAACTGTAAATATATCTTCAAATAAAATTTACAGTTGACCTTAAAAAGGATGAAAAAAAAAAAATTAAATTGTTGTTTTGAGTCGTTCTTTATCATATTGCAAAAATCTCGATACTGGGAAATTATAATAATAAGAAGTTCATGGAACAAGTTTGTGCAACATTTGAAAAGTCACTCATTGCGAATTATGATTCATTAACATTTAAAAAAAATTATAGTAAACTATATAGTTCCTAAAAATTATGAGTATACTTAATTTAACGAATAAATAACAAATTTAATACTTTTCTTTTTAAATTTTGCCACTATTGCCATAGTAAAAAAAACTCCCAGGTCCCGGGAATTCCCGGGAAATGGCCAAATTCAACTCTCGATTCCCGGGAAATTGAAAATCTCGAGAATCGTCACCCTCTAGCAATAACTCTTCTGAAGACACCAAAGCTCCAAAACTTTTTTTTTCGGAAAATCAATTTTTCACTTAATTTTGCGATCTGGCCAAGGGAGCATTATTTTATTACTATTTTATTACCAAATGCGTTAGGTAATAAAAGAAAGCTTCCTTATACCATCCCAAAAAAACGTCCAACGCCAAGCGTAACTCATTTCGGAGATACTGTGGAGATTTTCCCTTATCCTCTTAAAAAATGAAGCATCAACACTTCCCGTCTTCCAAATCCCTTTCCAAACAAAATCCATTCAGTAGAATAATGCTGGAAATGATGTACAGTTGGCTCTCTGGCTGTCGGTCTTCTCGATATCAATATTGCTCCAGCTGAGCAATTCTCTACGAAATCGGCCTTTTTTTAAGAATTTTAATTTTTATATTTTTTAATCCGAATGAAACTTTTTTGTTGCCTTCGGTATACTCAAAAAAGCCATTTTGCATCATTGGTTTGTCCATATAAATTACCATACAGCAGGCAGCTATCCATACAAAAACGATGTATGAAAATTCAAAAATCTGTATTTTTTGAAGGATTTTTTTGATCGATTTGGTGTCTTCGGCAAAGTTGTAGGTATGGATATGGAATACACTGAAAAAAAAATAATACACGGTAAATTTTTTTTGATGATTTTTATTTCACTTTTTGTCACTAAAACTTGATTTGCAAAAAAAATACCATTTTTATTTTTTTTTCATATGTTTAAGAGGACATCAAATGCCAACTTTTCAGAAGTATCCAATATCACGACCTTTAAAAATGTTAGTCTAGTTTTAAAAATTTTGAAATTATTTTTTTTCGAAAAGATCTGAAAATTTCACGTATGTTTCATATTTTAACATTGTAAATCGGACCATTAGTTGCTGAGATATCGACATTAGAAAACGGTGGGATGTTGGGGTGAAAACATCAATTTTCCTGTTTTTAAACACTTGCATAGCAATATCTCAGCAACTAAGGTACGTATAAAGAAAGTTCAAAATCGCAAAATATAGAGAATTTTCTCAGCTTTTCAAAAATATTTTTTTCAAAGGTGGGCAAACATGTGAACTAATAAAAAAAAGGAAAAACTGCGACTATTTACAAAAAAGTTACTTAAAAATGGCTTTAATTTGAAAACGGTGCACTTTATCAAAATTTCACTACAGTACTTTTTTACTTTTTGATTGCAAATTTGATTTTACATTGAAAAATGAAGTTGTGAAGTTGAAGTTTGAAAAAATCAGTAGTGATTAAAAAATTCATAACTCGGCCAAAGATTTGTTGCACAACCTTGAATTTTCTGAAATGTTGTCATTTTATGTCCTCTAAAACATATAAAAAAATAAAAATAAATTAAAAATAGTGTTTTTTTGCAAATCAAGTTTTAGTGACAAAACGTTAAATAAAAAATCACAATTTTTTTACCGTGTATCATTTTTTCAGTGTCGTCTATATCCATACCTATAACTTTGCCGAAGACACCAAATCGATCAAAAAATGGCTTCTTTGGGCATACCGAAGGCACCAAAAAAGTTTCAGTCGGATTAAAAATTACAAAAAAATCGAATGACCGAAATCTTAAAAAAAATGCTTACTGTCAATATTTGATGCTTTGATTTATCGTTCTGTTATTTGATACCTCCCGCTCTCAACGGTCCGTTCAATATCGACACAAAAAAAAAACTGGAAGGTGTTGTGTTCTATCCCTCGCTTACACCAGACCAAAATCCATGATTAAGCTGTCAGACCAAGACTGTCAGACCAAAGAGCAAAAAGTAAACAATCTTGATCTTCGACATAGGTGCACACAAATCAAGAAAAGAAAATTTGAAAAAGAATTTTATTTTTTCATTTCAATAACTGGTTTTGGGCTGCAACATGAAATGTACGCCATAAAATGATTAAACAGTGCGGCGTCCTGTACACAGACAGTTAAATAAGCAGTTAAAAGCCTTATTCCTCCACTTTAATTTTTGATCACGTTTTCGGTTCACACCTGAACAATCTTGAAATTATTCATGCGGATTTGTTATTCCTCTCGTTCCATCAATCCCTTGAAGAAACACAAAACCACAGTTGATCAATCCTCTACCGAAACCGGAAATGGATTTTATTTGTATTTTTATATTTGGCTCAAACTTGGTGAGGGCCTTCCCAATGACAAAAGAAGTTATTTTGTGTCATTGGTTCACCCGTACAAGTGTCCATACAATTTTGGCAGCTGTCCATACAAAAATGGTACGTAAACATTCAAACAGCTGTAACTTATGAGTGAATTTTCTGATAAATTTGGTGTCTTCGACAAAGCTGTAAGATTATTGAGAAAAAATAGGTACACGGAAAAAAACGGCAATTTTTTTTTTTTTACAGAAACTCAATTCCCCAAAATATGTTTTTTCTTATTTTCGAGATATTTTGATATGTTTTAGGGGACAAAAACCCGCAACTTTTAAGCTATGGAGAAGTTTGGTAAAAAAATCTGCCACCGAGTTATGATTTTTTGAAAAAATGTGATTTTTGGAAAAAAAATCGAAATTTTATACCAAAAAATCGACCTCATTTTTTTTTTGTAAAATTGAATTTCAATCGAAAAGTACTTTACAGATTTTTTGATAAGGGCTCCGTTTTCAAGATATAGCCACCGATAGTTTGATTTTAATGAAATATTTGCAGTTTTTCGATTTTTAAAAATTGTGACCATGAGTGACCATCTCTAAAAATACTTTTTTTGAAAATTTCAGAAAAATTACTATGAAATTGTCTAAGAGACTTTGAAGATTGGACCTCTGGTTGCTGAGATACAGCGGTTTAAAGAAATATCGATATCTCAGCAACTAATGGTCCGATTTGCAATGTAAAAAATTAAACATTGGTGAAATTTATCGATCTTTTCGAAAACAATATTTTTAAATCAAGACTAACATTTCAAAAATGCGTAATATTGAATGTTTGGTCCTTTTGAAATGTTAGTCTTGATTAAAACAATGTCAAAATATTGTTTGTGAGACTTAGACTTAGAAAACTAAAATTTTTCAGTTTCTTTTTCTTTATGTCGCTATATCTCAGCAAGTAGAGGTCCAATCTTCAATGTCTCTCAGACAATTTCAAAGCAAATTTTCTGAACTTTTGAGGAAAAATATTTTCATAAATGGACACTCGTGGTCACTATTTTTAAAAATCGAAAAACGCAAATATTTCGCTAAAAGCAAACTTTCGGTGGCTGTATCTTGAAAACGGAACCCTTTATAAAAAATCTGTAAGGAACTTTTCGATTGAAAATTCAATTTTACATAAAAAAATTAGGATTTTTTTTTGTAAAAAAGTTTCGTTGTTTTCCAAAATTCACTAATTTTTCAAAAATTTATAACTCAGTGGCAGATATTTTGACCATACTTCTATATGACTCAAAAGTTGCGTTCAAAATAATCTCGATAATCAAATTGATCAGAAAATTCTCTAAAAAGTTACAGATTTTTGAATATTTACGTACCAGCCAAAATTGTAAGGAGACTTGTATGGGTGAACCAATGACACAAAATGACTTCTTTGGTCATATAGGAGGCCCCCACAAAGTTTGCGCAAAAAAAATGGTAAAAATCGGCCGATTTCGTAGAGAATTGCTCAGATAAAATTCTCGGTAGTTTTATCAGTATACAATCTAAGAATATTACAAACCACATCGGTCATACAGAAACATTTTTTTTTTTTTGTTATCTTTGCAGCAAACAGTCAGCGAATGGCGCGATGTCTTCTGGCTCGCATTCTGGGTGCTGAACGCTACCAACGTTGTTTTTGTCCTATTTGGATCGGGTGAAATCCAACCCTGGAACAGCGAGGAAGCTAGCAGTACCTGAAGACATAAAAAGAGAATAAAAATCAAACCACATTACATGTTTCAACTAACAAATAATCCAATATTTTGTGAACCCAACCAAATGCGCCTGAATGCTCATCACCACTCTCGAACCCATGCACCATTCGGCGCCAGCTGAAATCGAGCAAAAAAACGGCATTCCAAAAAAAGAAGAAACAAATCGAAACCGAATTCCTCTCCCCTGGTCCATCGATTGATGCGTTCCTGTTCGTTCGTTGTGTTTAAATTTCACATAAAGCACACCCCGGCGTGAGTTTTTTTTTCGTTTTGTTTTGACTGAGATTTAAAATTTCTTTCTGTGTGTGATAAAACACATCTGCACCCAGCAGCAGCAGTAAAACAGTTGAAACAGTTTCGTGATGCCTCTGCCGAAACTCATCGGCTCTTAGTGCGAATTTCTCAGGCGCCATGTGACTTGTTCAATTGTGTTTTTTCGTTTGTGTTTTCAATTCGCATTTGAGAGAGAACGTTTCTGCAGGTCTGCAGTTGGAATGTTTTGTAGGGAACTGCGATTTTTGGAAAAATGAGGAGGAGTTAATTTGACCCAACTTAAAAACTAAAAACTAAAAACTAAAAACTAAAAACTAAAAACTAAAAACTAAAAACTAAAAACTAAAAACTAAAAACTAAAAACTAAAAACTAAAAACTAAAAACTAAAAACTAAAAACTAAAAACTAAAAACTAAAAACTAAAAACTAAAAACTAAAAACTAAAAACTAAAAACTAAAAACTAAAAACTAAAAACTAAAAACTAAAAACTAAAAACTAAAAACTAAAAACTAAAAACTAAAACTAAAAACTAAAAACTAAAAACTAAAAACTAAAAACTAAAAACTAAAAACTAAAAACTAAAAACTAAAAACTAAAAACTAAAAACTAAAAACTAAAAACTAAAAACTAAAAACTAAAAACTAAAAACTAAAAACTAAAAACTAAAAAAAACTAAAAACTAAAAACTAAAAACTAAAAACTAAAAACTAAAAACTAAAAACTAAAAACTAAAAACTAAAAACTAAAAACTAAAAACTAAAAACTAAAAACTAAAAACTAAAAACTAAAAACTAAAAACTAAAAACTAAAAACTAAAAACTAAAAACTAAAAACTAAAAACTAAAAACTAAAAACTAAAAGCTGAAAACTAAAAACTAAAAACTAAAAACTAAAAACTAAAAACTAAAAACTAAAAACTAAAAACTAAAAACTAAAAACTAAAAACTAAAAACTAAAAACTAAAAACTAAAAACTAAAAACTAAAAACTAAAAACTAAAAACTAAAAACTAAAAACTAAAAACTAAAAACTAAAAACTAAAAACTAAAAACTAAAAACTAAAAGCTGAAAACTAAAAACTAAAAACTAAAAACTAAAAACTAAAAACTAAAAACTAAAAACTAAAAACTAAAAACTACATAAAATCCAACAATCCCCATCGTTTCACGGTATTTATCACCTCCCAGAACTATTCCATGCCGGGAAGGGACCGACCGGGTCGTTTCGGTCGAAGTCCTGTTGGAATTTGAAACTGCAAACGAGGCCACATGGGAAATGTTCATGTGACTGCACTAACAGGAGCCAATACCAAGTTCTGACGAGAATCTAACGGCCGCGCTGTGCTGCACGACGTTTCGTTCTTGGCTCGCTTTCGTTGTCGCAGTCTGAGGGGAATTCTCTTTGAATAAGCATTTTTCTTAATTTTTGTTTCGTTTTTTTTATGTTTTGTTTGTATACTTTTTCTAAAAAAAATCATTATGAATTAATTGTTTTCAAATTAGCTTAAAAGAAATTCTTGCAAATTATAAAACTATTTTTTAAAACTGTTCAAAACCAAATGTAGTTTTCAACAACACAGAGAATTCCGAGCAGAAAAACGCTCCAATCTATGCACCCCTGCGCTGCAGCGAGACAGAAAAAGAGAACGTGTGCTGCACAGCTCGGGCTGGGATGGCTTAATTTTTGTATTGCCCACTTTGTTGTAGCACTACACTATCTGGCACATGGCGCACGGCAATTTATTTAATATTGGATCGGTTGGAAGAAACCTGGCACGGTAACAGAGCGACAGGAAATGCTGACGGTTGAACGTGAAATTTTGCAGGATCTTTTTATTTTTTTCTACTGTCGTTTGAATGTTTTGTTTTATCCAAGCAATATTTATTTACAACGATAAACATTTATTATTATTGGAATTAAGAGCAATTTTATTTGTTATTTTGTTTAAATCATTCAAATGGTCTTTAGACCGATGCTTAGCGAACCTACACACCTCGTTGTGATTTTCTGAAAAGAAGATTTCATTTTTATGGAGACTCAATAATTGCAATTGGATTTAAAAGTGTTTGCTTAGCCAAAAATCGCCAAAAATATTTACCAAATAACCGATTCTTCGGCTCCTTTTCTAAAACGATACTTAATCCACCCTTAGGTGGTTGGTGCCTTCCTCACATTTAAAAGGTGCTATCCAAAATAGACACTAAAGAGCGGTGTATTTCAGTGTTTTATCAATTTGACTCATTATTCATACCACTAGATTGGGTAGTCAGATCTTCATATTGCAGGGCACTTAAGTGCTTATAACTCTTGATAGGGTTGTCAGATCTTCAATGTTTTAGACGTATTGGAAAGGTATTTTCATTACCAATCCAACGATAGGTCGCATGAGAAATCCGGACAACGTTTTCATCAAAATATCTGAGATCCGGCCTCCAAAAAGTGCATTAATAACACTTAAGTACATATAACTTTTGATAGGGTTGCCAGATCTTCAATATTTTGAACGCGTTGGAAAGGTCTTTCAAATACCTTTCTGAAAATGTATAAAATGACGGGTTTTCTTACAAAAAAACACCCTTTTTACAATCTTCCGAACTTTAGTCAAAATCGTTTTTTAGCATAACTTTTGAAGTAATTTTTAATAGCGACTTATGGGACCCCAAGACGGATCGAATGAAGCCAGACATTTGCTCAGAATTTGATTTCGTAGATGGTGAATGGCAAGCTTCCCACTGTGTGGTTAACTTGTTCCTCGGTTTTGCTTTGTTCGTTTTTTGGGCTTGTACCAAAACTAGAAAACCAAAACCGCGGTGTGCGTCGTCACTGGCGCATGGGAAGCTTGCCATGCTTGCGTTTGTGATAAACGCTTGTTTGATTAAGAATTTGTACGATTAAAAATATTCTTTTGGGACCATCCACAAACCACGTGGACACTTTTTTTGGTAATCTCAACCCCCCCCCCCCCCCCTCGTGGACAATTGTCCATACAAAAAAAACATTTTTCAAAAAATCATAACTCTGCGCCATTTCAACCGATTTTAGCTGTCTTGGACGTAGATGAAAGGTTATTAGAAATGTTTTGAATGAAAAATAGGTTTGAATTTAAAAAATCAAGCCTGACATTTGAAAAGGTCGTATGGAAACTTAAAATGCTATTTTAAACGGATTCCTTCTCCTTCATGGCATAATAATTAATTCGTACAGTGCTATATCGACGTCGTCGTGCTATTTTGTCGCACCCGCCATTTCGACGTTCCGAGAAAAACGCGTTTTAATGTTTGACCTTGAATATACAAACACGAGAGCACGCAATGTAAACAATAACAAACACATTTTTTTTGGCTGACCATTCTGTGCATTGTCCCAAAGTTTGGTTAAAGTTGGTTGCTGGAGTCCCGAGTTATAATTACAAATGTTTACGGTAGTCTAGCTTGTACGTGCGACAAACGCATCCTGACTTTCCTCGCCTGAAATCCCTTTGGCCTTTTGACGCACTTACATCAATTTTCATGGAGTGACAAGATAGCACGACAAGATTGAAACTACTTTCATATATAAAGTGACAAAAATGCACGGAGTTTTTTCGGTTTTTGTTGAATATCTCAGGATTGAAATCGAATTTTGGGGATCTGTGACGGTCAAAAGGTGAGGCATTGTGAGCTGCACAATATGGCGTTCTTAACTCAATTTGGCCCAAAATGCACGTACGACAAGTTAGCACGATGGCGACGATATGGCAATAATTGAACTTTTATTAGGACCGTCAGTGGGGCTGACATTGAGTTGGATGACTTGTTTTTACCATATCGTTGTATTTGAGCATCATTTTAGTTTCATTTGACCCAATGTCACCCCCTCTAAGGGATGATATTGGGTAAATTTTCAAACTATTGGCATTTGAGATAGTGTTCATCGGAATCCCCTATATATTTGGAAAATGTTAGTAAACTTTCTAAGAACAAATCAACGTTGAAAGATTTTCGATGTTATTTAAATTGTTTTTGTTATTAAGAAATTACGAGAGGTGTATCGTTTTTTGACCCATAGTCACCCCCACTGACGGTATGAGATTGTTAAAATTACAGAAACATGAATATTACAGTGCCAAACCATAGATTTTTCAAAAAAATCCAACACATTTTCTCGAAACCACTCAAATTATATGTATGCTATACGAATGCTTCTTTTTTTAAACGACACTGATGATGTGATAACAGGGTTGAAAACTAACGACTCTGTCTGCAAAGGTACATCTTTCCAGTTTGGGAGGCTTTTTCCTCCTTTCCAGAAGAATGAGTGATGATTTTTCGATTATTCAAATCTCTAATGATGACATCTTCTTCACCCTCAATCCCCTCCCTCTTCATCTGGAAAATAAAGCGCTGCCTGACAATCGCGTAATCCCGGCCAGAGGGCGTGCCACGTGACGTGTGACACTGTGGTGAGTGACTGACAGCTGTCGCTGTTACGTCAGTCAAAATGACGCATGGTGTGTTTCTAACAGGAAACCAGTAATGGCGAAAGTGGTTTCGCCAAAAGTTAGAGAAGAAGCACAGCTTTTGCGCCTTTGCGTCGAGTGATGGTGGCCGTGCCACGTGGCCACAGCCAGCAGAGTCAGTGAGTTGTTCTTGCCGAATTAAGGGGGGGTTAGGTGTGAGTGTGTGATATGGGTGACACCTTCTTTCTTCTGTGGTCTATAGCGTGTTGGCGAGTGCAAAAACAGCTGATGATGAAGAATTGGAGGTAGTTTGTTGTCTAAAAATGCCTTTAAATTACAAGATATTCAGTTTAGTTCGCCGAGCTTCCGTGGCCGTGAGGTTACGGGTTTCGCCTTGTAAGCGGAAGGTGATGGGTTCGATTCCTGTCTGGCTCGGCATAGTCAGATCCCTTCAAAGAGTAAATCTGCTCATTGGGAATACTGACCGGTAGGGGATGGGTTTCGACTAACGGCGTGCTGGATTTCCAATCCAGAGGTCGTGAGTTCGATTCTCGTACCGGGATGATGAAGTTTTAAACATAAGGGTACCACAATAACAGAAAAATATCAACGATTTATTTATTGATTGTTGGAAAAAGAGTTTTAATATCATCAGAATTTGATTAAATATGACTTGATATGAAAACCGTGTTTTTGACGAATGTCCCCTTTATTCCTTAATATTTTTTTCTGGAGTATAAAAATCCGTCTTTACTTCAATATTTTAATTTTTAATAAATATGAACAGAAGGGTGGTCCAAATCCGGACTTTCTCGGGGCTACCTCCTGAAATCGAAGATTGACCCTTCACCAAATTCCAAATTTGAGCTTATTCTGACCACGGGAACCCCTTCAAATTTGTATGGGAAAAATGGCAAAATGTATGGAGAAAAGCAACTGTTTCAGTGTTTTACCTGAGTAGGGCGCAATGGACGATCTTTATCGATTTTCAGATGTAGGATCTTCATAAAATTTTGAACAATTTTCCAGAAGACACCATATTTTTAGGATTTTTTGCTAAAAAGTTAATGGTCCTTTTCGAAAGCTAATAACTTTTCAGCCAAAAATCTTAAAAATATGGTGTCTTCGGGAAATTGTTCTAAATTTAACGATGGGAATTGATAACGATTAGATGACTATTGAACCTTCCACAGGTAAAAAACTAAAACAGTTGCTTTTCTCCATACATTTTGACGATTTTTCCCATACAAACTTCAAGAGATTAGAAGGTGGGATTCCCGTGGTCAGAATGAGCTCAAATACGAAATTTAGTCTAGTGATGGGTCAATCTTTGATTTCAGGGGGTAGCCCCAAGAAAGCCCGGATTTGGACCACCCTAATGAACAGCCAGGGCAAAAGTAAAAAAAAGTCTGGCCGATAAAAATCTGGACACATGAATAAATTCAAAAGCTCATAAAATTCTGAAGGTTAACTTGATTTATGGATTCAAAAAGATTAACACTGACTGAACAATTTATTGACAGCTGGAGCAATATTGATATCGAGAAGATCGACAACCAGAGAGTCCACTGTAATTCCATTTCTCGGATTATTTTTACAAAGGACGTGAGAAACATTTGTAAACACGTTTTTCGATCGGTATTCGATCTATTCACGAAAAACCATATTCAAAAATGCTTAGATTGTTCATTCAAACGCTCGCGTCTTAAAAATCAATGAAATTTTTATGTGTTTAAGAGAAAATTTCAAATAATTGGCGCTGGTCATGGTTGCTCGTCCTTTTGATAACCATATTGAAATTTTCATTAAAATAAATATTTACTTATTTTTTCGATTTTCAATTAGAATCAAAAAGATGTTCGAGTTTAACAGAAACCAAAACCAAAACAGAAAAAAGAGAAATGGGAGTCAAATTTTAGAGTTTTTAAAGGGTCCAATAATCAAAACGTTATTTTTAATGCTTTTTGGGTGTTTTTGAAACCACCTTGGGGTTTAAAAAACTAAAAAGCAAAAGAAAAAATATTAAATTCTCTCTAATTATATTATATTTTCCATGAAAAAAATAATCGTTTATACAACTGATTTAAAGTCAGTGCAATTTGTTGTAATTCAATGTTATGTACGGCCAATACTTTCACCGATCAACTGGCACACAGTTGCTGTCTGTGATGTTCCTCCCCGTAACTCACGCCTCAAATTCTCAAATTTCTCCCTCGCGAGGGGTAAAACACACCCATCGTTTCCACTTTCATCCGGAAACCATCTCCATCCAGTCTGAAGTGTATATTATTTTTACTAAATTTACACGAAATTTTGCTTAGTTTATTGCAAAATCGCAAATTTAATGATTTTATTGAAATTTGAAACATTTTCAGCGCAAATCACATTGCAATTTATTCAAGAAAATTTCCTCAAAATTTCAAAAATCCAATCTCATGCCGACGGTGGAGGCGGAGAGCGCGAATGAGAGTGAGAGTGAGAGACAAGGTCCGCCCGACGCCCGACCACAAAGGCAAAATTCGGGCAGTCCGTCCTTAGGTAACCACGCCGTTTCGAACAGGAGCGCAGCGCCCGAAGCTGGTGCGCTCGGCTGCCGTTCGTCGTTGGGTCGTCGTTCGCCGGTGGAAGAGGCGGTGCAGAGCAGCAGCGATAAATGGGTGCAATTGTGTACAGAACAAAAACGAGCGAGCGAGCAGTCGTGAAACTCCACCCGGCAATTTCGGAAATGGGGAAAGGCACTGATAAAAATATTGAGATTGAATTGACTTTGCAATTCAATACTTATTATACATTTCCTTATCTATAAAAATTCTTAATACCTAAAAAAACGAAACGTAATCTATCTTGTGAAATGAGTGAATTTTTTTTTCTAATTCAAGGGAGCCTTTTAAAGAGAACTTGAAGAAAAATGTTTATTTTCACTGAAATTTCCCCAAAAAATTGTTTTGTGTTAATTATCCGTGTAGGGGAAGGTGGGGCAAGACGACCATATGCGGCATAAGGAACAATCGATCGTACGGCCGTAATTTTAACACTTTTGATTATTTCCAGTATGAAGAATTGTTGCTAGCAATGCAATTAGCTGATACTACTACACCATAATCGCCAGAACGACGTAAGATTGAATGAAGTTTTTGTCAAAACCTTAGTTTTCTTAAAAATTTTGGAGAGCACAAAATAAGGCTTAGGGTTCGTTTTAAGGCTCATTTTATCAAAATGCTATTTTTCCTAGATCAGTAGTGTCCCTATAAATGACTTGCACCTATTATAAAAATGATTTAACTTTTGGTTATTTTTGTTGAAGGCTTATAAAAAATCTTGTTCAGGTGGGACAAGTGTGCCATATGGATTTTTAGTATGGAAAAAATAACGAATTGCTGTAACAACATTGGGAAATAAATACATAAAAGTACTTAAAAAATTGATAAACAGTTGATAAAAAAAGTCCACACAAAATAATCATCTAAATAATTATATGAATCGTAAAAACCATCCAATTTATAGTAAAATATTATTATTCAATCTAAAAATGAAAGAATTGAAACGTTTCTTACACATTCCAATCTGATGTATCTAATTGATAACAGTACAATTGTTAGCAAATTAACATGTTGTTTCATGCATTGTTCCTCTTGCCCCAACGGTTTGTTCGTTGTACCACTAGTTGAGTAAAACGTACGGAAAATCCAAATTTTTAAAATCAATTTTTTACATTAAAACAGGATTTTTTAAAAACTTGTCCTTTGATAGTCTTAGTCAAGTTTTTAATGGATTATAACAAGCATTCCCGATCAGACGGTAGTAACTAAATTCATGCCATTTCAATACTGTTAAAATAACAAAAATATTATGGAATCTTCTTGAAAAATCAAGTTTTGCATAAGGGTTAAATAACAGTTTATGTTATCATAACAAAATTTGTTATTGGTCTGATATTGGTTAATAGCCAAAACAACTTCGAAATAACATTTTTTGATATGGAAGAATACCGCCAACTGTTATTGGGATGATCGGATTAGTTGTTAAAATAACAAAAAATAATAACAAAGATTTGTTCGAATAATAACTTAAAATGTTTTTAGTCTGTTATTACCATAACAATCCAATAACAATAAAATCATAACGACGAATAACAAATCTTGTTATAAATAACATGAAATGTTATTGGCCTAGTATTTTTAAATATCAAAAATTGTTATTCCCAAGTTATTTCCGTCTGCTCGGGTTTCCTTAGCTTGTTACACTTGCCCCACATTCCCCAATTTGTTCCCCTTTTTAATTTTTTGCAACAAGAAATAACTTTACGAATGAAAATCACTCCTGATTGATTGATTGATGATCAGACTGCTGGTTGTTTAGATACAGCAAAAAGTATTGCTCATTTTACAATGTCAAAAACGAAATTTTCTGCTTTTTCTACAAAAATATTTTATAAATACCTTGTTATTAGTTACTTTGGTCAACAAATCAATTTGTCTTAAAAAATGGGTTTTGGCCTTTCCAAAAAATAACTCACGATTAAAACAATTTTAATTGTTTTTTTTCGGAAAACAGTAGAAAATTTCATAAATATTTGATGAATATTGAAAATATAACCATTAGTTTCCAAGATATCGCAAGTATCTTTTGAAATTTTTTTCTGGATTTTTAATAATTATAGAATTAATCTGAAGTAACTTTTTTCAATGATGTTTTTACATTTTTATTAGTTTTAATAAAATTCGCGGGATATCGTATTTTGAGGTCAGATAATAAAATTGTAATTAAAAAGAATAGTTTGGTTTTGATTATTAAAAAATTTAATTTACTGGCTGTCATACTCCGAGCCGTACCTTAGGCCCACGGCGCCCTTGGCGAAGTATCAATTTGGCGCCCCTCCCAAATTTATTAGCATTTTGTTAAATTGATGTTAATTTTATATGATTGCTTCAATGAGTATTGATTTTATAATTGCAAGTGGAGACCTAAATATTGTTAAATTAAGAAACACTGTTATGTTACGTATCAGTTTTTAAATAATATGAGATAGGTTGAGTTGAAAATTCATTGTAGGAATTAAGTTGGCTAAATATTTTCTCAGATTCCATAAATTCGATAATAATAGCGGAATTTTCTTATTTTTTATTTATTTTTCAGATTATTGCACAGAATTGATTGATATTTTCTAAGCCTGCATAATTTGATCAGATCTAGTATTAATTTGATTTTATAAGCAGAGAACTTTCCCGGATTCATAAAATAATTAGTTGCTTTGGATTTCATTTCGGTGTAATTGAGAAAAAGAAAGAAAAACCTTCTTCAAAAGTAAAAAAAAGAAGTTAATGCCCGTTTTTTTCTTTCTAGATAGGAATCCCAGCAAGCTTAGCAGAAAAGAGCACACCGGCATTGAATTTTATATGAATAATTGTTCAACATTCAACGGCAGAACCAAATTTCGTCAAAACCAATTAAAGATCATTCAAAATCCAGCGCAATTCATAATGAAATTTATTTTAATGATAATAATGAGAGCATTATGTTTGGTTAAAAAATGTCAAGATATGATTTTTTTTATTTAATTTAAGTGATTCACCCATACGATGCTTGAGAATATTTTTCATTATTTAAAGAAAATGTTTTCAGGAATGGACACTATTTTTCAAAAATCGGAATCAAATGCAAATTTGACTTCACTTCAAAAACTGGAGTCAACAAAAATAACAAGTTAAATCTATTTTTCTATTAAAAAAAATTAAAATTTGCAATGGCCTAATAATAATCTACAACTTTACCAAAGTCACCAAATCGAACAAAAAATCACTTCGCAACACGGAAAGAAATTCTGTGAGCAAATTACTTTATGTTGTCAAATTTGTTAACATTGAAATGTATCCACATTTTTTTTATCTCGCTGTATATCAATGTTTGGCGATTGTCCACGCTCCATACAAACAAGATTTTTTTTGTATGGACAATTGTCCACGAAGGGGGGGGGGGGGGGTTGAGATTCCCTAAAAAGTTTCCACGTGGTTTATGGATGGTCCCTAAGAAAAACTTAATCTGATCATTATAAAAAAGTTAAAAAATCTCGAATAATTTGGGTAATTCAAGAGAATTACTCAAATGGTTTTCAAAAGTGAGATTTGATAAGTGATGTTGAGACACTATTCCGATAACACTAAATTTATTAGAAAATCAAAAGTACAAACCATTTCCAATTCACACGGATTTTTTTAACAGTGCCCTTGCCGGCCGTTCGCAGCTGATAAGCAAAGCCCCTCTCGCACGAAGAAGGGGTGTTGAACGGTCTGAAGGCCGACCCCATTGAGTGAGCGTGTGTTTGAGTGTGTCTGCATGAGAGATCCGCCGTCGGTGGACTGCGCCGTGTGAATCGGAGGAGGATCGAGGGGAGGGATTCTCTGCTGTGTCTGCTGCCTGCTGCGATGACGATGATGACGTCGGTCGGCACGCGACGAGCACACGAACACAAAGAGCACTTGCCCGGTTTTCGGCTTGCTGCGAGTTTTTGGGTGATTAAAATATGTGGGCGTGTGCGGGACTCGGAAATGATTGAATTGAGGCAGTCCCACCTGACTTCTGGCGGGAACAGGCGAGCAGCTTCGGGTGGTGGATTTTCGGTCTGTGGTTTTCAGTATGTGAGTGATTGAGGTTTTTGTTTTTGACGTGGAAGAGTGGTTATTTACACTCGGTGGGTGTTGAGCAAATGATGGGTGGAGCTCAATGAGTAGAAATTGTTCAGCGAGACTGCAGATAACAAATTAGTTTTGTTAAAAGGAGTTGCATTATTTTGTGGATCACACATAACATATTGTTTACATATTTTCCAAGTTTTTTTTTTCCAAATTACACAAATTATTAAAATTACAATTATATCATGATTTTCTTATTTCATCACAATTATTGTGAGTTTTTCGGCTGACGACTGTTTCAACTCCCATCTCCATAACACACTATCCACCATTCAGGTTGTTAACTCCGATTCTTTTGTGGTCTCTATTGCAAAATTCTGCTCGAACCTTGGAGTCCAAAGGCTTGAATGAGGAGAGCACCTCTTTGTACTCCAAGGAATCTTCCACCCTAGGGTTCGAACTGACGACCTTTGAAGTCCAACAGCCGCCGGAGCAGGTTTGGTTTGGTATGTTGTTTGTACTTATAGCAGGGAGACGACTCCCGTACATGGAATAACTTAACGGCCTAACAACAACCAATGCCGGTCCAACTCCATGCGAACTTTGAATTAAATTAGATGTTGATTAATTTTTAGAGCATGTCATTTTACTGCAATGTTCATACCTTATACCTGGACCAGACATCAACATTGATTAACAAATAGGTTGTAAACATTTTCAACTTATGGATGATTGTTAAAATGTTTTTTGCCTTTCTGACAAAAAAGGTTCAAGGTTTGCTTTTGGAAAAACGTTTTTCCCAAAAAAACAAATTTAAAAAAAATCGTGCACTGCGGAGAATTGTCTCAGGAAAAAATCTTAGTACTAATTTGAAGGTTTTCGTTTTCGGAAGCGTATTTCGATTGAATTTTGGCCCGAAACCCGGAACTTAAATCCTGATTTTTGAGAGCTCTTTTTCTGAAATACTTGGGCGATGTCTGTATCCGCTCTTAAAAATTTGTGTCTTCCATCATTGGAAAACCGCTCGTGAAACCCACAAATTTTATATTTCAGATTTGTAGCCGTGGGGTCGGAGACGAATATTTTATTTTTTGATTCACAATTTTTGACCAGTAAATGTGGGCAAAACTATTTTAGAGATATTTTTTGGACTATTTTACAGATAACAATATCAAATTGAAATAATTCAGTTTCAAACAAAAAGCCATTCGAAAACATGCGCCATAAACTGCTTGGTCACAAATTTTGAAGCTTTTCCAAAATTTGTTTCCAGAGATATAACCGTATTAGTGTTTTACGTCTTATTTTTACCCTTTTTTCTTATTAAATTTTTGGTTTTATACAGAATCATATACTGAACACAGCCATGCCAGATATACAGATAAATCTGTATTTTACAGATTTTTCGGTCCCAAAAATCACAAAAATCTGTATAGAGACCATCCATAAACCACGTGGACACTTTAGGGGAGGGGGGGGGGGGGGGTGTATGGCGATTGTCCAAAATCCTAATCTAATCTAATCTAATCGAACACAAGCCAGGAAGAACTTATGGTTGGATTACGCCTCAAGTTCCTTCTTGTCATAGGGAGATGGCGTCGCTATTTTTAGACCACGTTTTCCACTTTTTCTCATCGAAACCGACTACTTTATCGACTTCATTTTGCTGGGCGAGATTCGCGATTAAAAGCTCAAAAATTCCGACAGATGGCGCAAAGCGTCGAAGAATGACGATTCAAATTTTCACTGTTCGGTTACATAGGAATGCAAACTTAAAATTTAATTTACAGCTCTTAGAACAACCTCTGAGGAAAAAATTCAAGTAGTACGAGTGTGAACTTTTTGCCCTCTATAAATTAACGCAATAAAAAAATGAAAAAAAAATAATTTTGAAAAAATAATATTGTTTAAAATGATAGAGCATCAAAAGTTAACAAAGTATCAGCTCGAACTTTTGCTCAAAAGTTGTTTTGAACGCTGGAATTTAACAAAACAGAATTCGCATACATAACCTCAAAGGGCGGAAATTTCAATCGACATTCTTCGCTCTGTTCTGCTTCTGAGAAGAAGAAGAAGCCGGGGACATACCGTACCAACCGGTTCGAGTAATTTATAGATTATAATGGTGTGTGGCGTGTAGGGGAATCGTTGGGGAAGGGATTGTTGTATTATATAGTAAATGACCTTGTGATATTATTTCACCACTACGGATTAATAGGGACGTGGCGTTACATCGTGCTGCCATCTGGTTTTTTTAAGCGCAAGAGTGGAAAAGTGCTGAGTCATCGTCTAAAAATAGACGGCGTCCTATCTCGCCCAGCAAAATGAAGTCGATAAAGTAGTCGGTTTCGATGAGAAAAAGTGGAAAACGTGGTCTAAAAATAGCGACGCCATCCCCCTATTCACTCATGGAGTATTAATCCCTCGGTGGCCGAATGCCCAGAGTATCCGACTTTCAATCCAAAGGTGCGAGTTCGAATCCCACCTGATTCTATGCGTTTTTTTTGTTCATATTCAAAGTTCAATTACAGTCGACAAATTTCAAGGAGACCGGTCGGGAATCGAACCCTGAACCTTCCGCTTGTGAGGCAGGAGCCGTAGCCATTAAGCCACGGACCGGTCTTTATGGCGATTGTCCACGATCCATACAAAAAAGTTTTTTTGGAATGGAAAATTGTCCACGGGGGTAACAGATCCCCCAAAAAGTGTCCACGTGGTTTATGGATGGTCCCATATACAGATTTTTAAAAAATGATAAATTATGCTTTAATATGATGAAAAAGCTAAATTCTGCTGTTTAAATTTTAAAAATGTCGTCAATGGCTTCGAATTTGGTATGATGCAGATAAAATACAGATTTATTGAAAAGAAAATACAGATCTCCCATTAAATAATCTGGCATCGCTGACTGATCATCAAATTCGAAGTTCCAGCCCAGATCGTCAAGTCGAAGCTTAAACGTCAGCACATTTACGCTTGCGCGTGAAAGTGTTCTTTCTGGCTTCTGATAATAGATCGACAAAGTGCAATATCGATACATTTTTTTAAGTTAATCATAGACTAACATTGAAGACTGAGCATCCTTTATTTTTTCTCAATCCAATATGTTTTTCTTAATTAAATATAATTATTTTGCGACCCAAAATGTCCCTCTGAAATCCAAAAAGAAAAAGCATTCGAGGTTTAGCCTAGAAAAGATCGAAGCTTTAGGCACTTAAGTGCTCATAAATTTTGATAGGTTTTCAGATCTTCGATATCTTGAGCTCTTAAAAAATAAGATAGCTTCAGGGTTGGAAGTTTGACTTGTTTTATGCGAATTGGTCAGTGTTTTTAATAATGTCTTTTTTACTGGTCAACTTTGGCAGAGTTTTTACTGACATTTCCTATATTTTAAGTATAATTAAGTATACTGCATAGTATATGCAGTAATTTTTGTAGTGTATCAGACTATGCCTCTACGCATTTTTTTACAATTTAAATGATGACGGTGCAAAAATGACTGTAAAAACATGAAAAAATTAGAAAAGCAAAATGCTACGATAGGATGTGTTAAAAATATGGTAAAATAGGACCTTCCATAAACCACGTGGTAAGCCTAAGGAGGGGGAGGGGGGGGGGGGGGGGAGGTTTGATTCCCAAAAAAGTGTCCACGTGTTTTGTGGATGGTCTCATAACATATTGAAATGAAAAACAAAGTAACTTAAAACAATGTAAATTAAACTGATTTCAGATAGAATTTCGGCATGCAGTCGTTGAAAGCAGCTCTAACACTTCTATCTGAAATTGTTCAACACAGTCGAAAAAGAAACACACTGAGTTAATTGAACAAATTATACATACGCTGTTTTCTACAGGAAATCATGATTGGCTTGGCTTGTCGAACACAAAACAATTATATTTTGCAAGCAAATTTAAGTTTAGATTGTTTTGAATCATGTTGAATTTTTAATTTGTAAATGAATACTCGCTTGAAATTGGATTAAGTAGATTTGTATTGTCTACTTTCTACTTTCAGAAGGTCTACTTCACAATAAATTACCCTGTTCGGACCATTAAAATCAAGAATTGGCTTACTTTTAACTAGAGTTATATCAAAGTTTCCGCAAAATGTTGCAGTTTTAGAAGTTGGAACTTGGTAGGTTATAAGGGTGCCCGAGCAGACGGAAATAACTTGGGAAGGTCAGTTTTTGATATTGTGAGAAGATCGAAATATGTTATTGGGATGATCGGATTAGTTGTTAAAAATGATTTGTTCGAAGGATAACTTAAACTGTTATTATGTTGTTATTGCAATAACAAATTAATAACACAAAAGAAATCATGAAGGAATAACAAGATTTGTTATTTTGTGTGGAGAGGTGGAGCAGCATAATAACAAAATATGTTATTGAACTGGAAAAGTTATTGTTTTGGTTTATTTGTAATTTGCAAGTAGACCTGCAGTTGCCGTAACTCCTCTGTACTAGTCAGGGCAGCAGAGTCGGGTACCTCCAAGCGACTTAGAATCCATACTTTGAAGACAACTCCGACTCTGGATGCAGGATATGACGCCAACGACGACTTCAGCTCTCCAAAAATACCCGACTTCACAGATTCCGACTCCAAGTAAAAGTTGCCGAAAATTTGCTGAATCCGATGCAGTCTCCGAGGTCTCACTTCAGCTCGAACTTCAACGTCAGCTCCGACTTCCTGGCTCTGTGAAAATAAGTTTTTGTTATTCACACTTCAAAAATTCTCAATAAATAAACAAATTCCGTAAGGGAATATAACAAAATTAAAAACAAAATAAACTCTCAAAAGTTAATTTTATCGGATTAATTTTAGCTTGAACCCCCATTTCATGGTGAAATAAATGACCCCGATGAAATTGGTCAAAATTATTTCATAGTTCTAGCCAATTTTAGTAAAATCCCTTAGGGAGTATATCAAATAATTAAAAAAAAAAACAGCTTTCAAAATTTCAACTTTTTAGAATAATTTTAGCTTAAGGACCCCATTTCATGGCCAAAATAATGACCCTGACAAAATTGGTCAAAATTATCCCATAGTTCTAGCCAATTTTAGCAAAGTCCCTTAGGGGGTATATCAAATAATTAAAAAAATCAACTTTCAAAATTTCAACTTTTTAGAATAATTTTAACTTAAGGACCCCATTTCATGGCCAAAATAATGACCCCGACGAAATCCGACGAAATTATCCCATAGTTCTAACAATTTTATACAAAGTCCTTTAGGGGGTATATCAAATAATTAAAAAAATCTACTCTCAAAATTTCAACTTTTTAGAATAATTTTAACTTAAGGACCCCATTTCATGGCCAAAATAATGACCCCGATAAAATTAGACAAAATTATACCAAAGATCTAAACATATTTAAAAAAAGAAAACATAATAACAGATTGTATTATGGACACTTAGAAACTTTTCCATTTATGCGATTTATGGTAATTTTATTTCTAAGTCAGTATACCGAACGAATAACAAATTTTGTTATTAGGAGAGTTTTTGAAATGTATAACATTTCCTCTTATAAGCGTGTTATTAACCTTTTTCAATATAATATCACTTAAATACCAAATTTTGTTGTTTTATCAGAAACTGTTATTATTTTTTCTTCTTGAAGTTGAACTTCAGGATAAAATAATAACAATTTTTGTTATTTTAACAGGATTTGTTATTGAAATATTTTTGATTTTGTTATTACCGTCTGCTCGGGTGGATCAGCAGCAATAATCAAAACAGGGCAAACCAGTCAAAATCACTTTCATATCTCTGATATATGAACATATCACTTTTGAAAAGAAGTCATGGAATTATTGACTAATCTTTTTAAAGGTTTTTTTGAGACACTCGTTTAAACTCAAAAATCACAAAACGCAAATGTTAATTTTTATATTAACGGTTTGTATGAGTGTTTAATGCACATTAAACGCAGAAAATCCCCAGATTTGTTCTGTTTTTATATTGAAGCATAGTTCAAACACGGAAAAAATAATAATAATAATAATATAATTTTTCCATTGAATCCGTGTCAAATATCAATTTTCCGTCGTTATAAAGATTTTAAAAGTTATTCTCGACTTTGTTCGATGATTTTTCTTGAGAGAAATGAGAGTCATCATGCATATTTTTTCAAGTTCTCTCTTAAAGTTTTGTTTTAATTTCAAAATTCGTAATGTTCTGTATTTCAGTTACACTTAAAAAAACAACACCGTCCAAATTTCCCGCTGCACACAAGACGTCTTCTTGCTGCACCCCTATTAGCATATGGTTTAAATTCTGGTGACTTTTTTTCAGGCTGTCTATCCGTCTGTCATGACTTTCATCGTCTGTACAAATTTAAAGTCAAACTCGGGCCGTCTTCCACACCTACTGCCCGTGCTGCCTCCCTGATAATTCGATCCCTCCCCATATTGTGACACACACAGTCTTTTCGTAGCGGGGAGTACAGATTTGCTGCATTTTTCTTTCTCCTCCCACACAACACCGAGATGAGATGATTTTTTTGCTTTGAAAATTGATCCTTTATTTGCTGACACACACAAACACTCGCTCAAGAGTACTGAGATTTTTCACTCCTCTCGATGAATTTCCGTTCTTTCTGTTTCTGTTGTAGGGCTCTCTGCTGCAACTCAATGCACTCGAACTGCAGTTGCACCTCGCCGGCTGCATGCAGCCCTGGTTCGGCTACCTATTCGATTTACTCAATAACAAAAGAGGAGAAAATCTTTGTATTATCTTGATGCACGCCCACATCGAAAGAGGTGTCAAAAGGGCAACAAAAAATATACTTGCGACCTTTTTGCGTACAAGCAAAGAATTCAGGATATCCGCAGTTCTGGCGACGCAGCATGCCACTCTAGTACATAAGTATTCCAAAAATGGAATTCACCGAGGACACTCCGGAGAATTCCCCGGGTGCAGTCCCGCCCACCGTTTCCGGTGGAATGTTCCGTTCCAGGAGAAGAAAAAAACGTGCCCTTTGGAAACCATTTTTCCCCACCAAGAAGGACATCTTGGGCACACCCGGTTGGCCTCCTTGGGTCCGGACTTTGGGCAAAGAATTTGAAAACCTCCGCGTGAAATGCAACGCACCAAGTCAGCATGAGTCAGCAGTCGCAGGATGCATCGTAGTAGGTGGGAAATGGATGGCGCGGTTTTTCCAATGTTTTCGCCGTTTTTTCACAAGGAATGGAAATTTCTAGCGCGCGAGTGGAAGGATCTGTGCTGATAGAGGGAAAAATCGAGTTTTCCAATTGTAGTGGAACTTTCCCGCGGAAAAATAATTTGGACGATTCAAGTACTGTTCTGCATTCCCGGGCGATGGGAATGACGAAACGCATGCGCGGTTGTTTCGATGTTTGTTTCAAAGGAAAAACAAATTGAAAATGTACAAAAAAAAAACACATTAAAAAAAAAATCAAAATTATCTAAAAAATATGTAAAATTCAAAGATTTAATTATTTTATTAACGATGTATTAGCTGTTGCAAACAAGTAAATCAGCCAAAATATTAAATGCTGATATGATCTCATACATTTCAGACTCGATTATCCAAAGGTTTGTATGAAACTTCAGATAATCGATCATAAATCACAAATCACGAAACATGAACAAAAAAAAATATTTTATGTTTTTTTTCTTTTTCTTGTTTTAAACATTAAATTTAAGTTCTGCAACCCAATTTTAGTCTAATTTCAATTGATTGATTGAAACAAAATTTAATTGCAACAATTCATACACCCAAAGTTAAAGACCGAGGGGATAGTCCTCCCGAAAAGAAACGTGAGGAAAGTACTATTTTGCGAGAGTAAAGACCTCTCCGTGTTCATGCGTTCATTGAAACAGTTCATCCTATTGAGTGGCTTATATGGACAAATGACCGCCACTTAGTCATCGAACCATGGTGGCCCGTACGGCAAAGGCACGGTTCAATAGCCGAAGTTCTTAGGTTCGAGTCTCGGTGCCGGTATTTTTTTTTTGATAAATGAACTTTTTTGGAAAATGAACCCATGAGTAAAGTACTCTCGGTAATTTTTGGATTTATCCTCTTCATCCGCACACTGTACCATTTTACTACCGAACCGTGCTCTTTATTCTCTCGTATGCCGATGCCCAGTTCTGGGTGTAGTTATCGGATTTGATAATATTTTAAGTGTTGTCTACCAATATTTGACAAATATTCAAGCAAAATTTAAATAAGCACAAATCAAGCGTTTTTTTTTTGATGTTCCAATAAAAAAACATTTTCTGTTTTTTGGGTGTTTTGAATGATCCTGACACAAGGTGGTTTC
Source organism: Culex quinquefasciatus (assembly GCF_015732765.1). NCBI lineage: Eukaryota > Metazoa > Arthropoda > Insecta > Diptera > Culicidae > Culex > Culex quinquefasciatus. The sequence continues at coordinate 132,148,987 of NC_051862.1, read as the reverse complement.
AAAAATACAAAAATCGAAAATTTTGATCATTGGACACCTCTGGAGTTTTTTTTAAAAGGTCCAATAAACCAAAATTTCAGTTTTTGCTTTTTGGGTGTTTTTAAAAACCCCTGACTCAAGGCGGTTTCAAAAACACCCAAAAAGCAAAAACTGGAAATTTGGTTTTTTGGACCTTTTCAAAAAAAACTCCAGATCTTAAAAATAAACTCTAGAAATATACTCAATAGGATGTAACAAAAATTACTTTTTGGCAGGCATTCAGGGGTTTGTTCTAGTGGGCATAGTAAGCCCAAAACAAAAATATGGGCTTGATTGGACGTAACAGGAGCTGGCGCTCTGCCTTTAATTTTAAATGGGATTTTCCCCCTTAAAAAAGATTTTTTTTCAAAATGTCAATTTTTGAGGCACTTAGGCCACTCAAGCGTTTATTTTCAACATCACTGGCGTGGCGTGGCCAGATCCTTGCGCATGTTTTGGTATATAAAACATTGAAGTTTGGAGTATTCTAGAGCTCGGTACAGACCTTCAACATTACCTAAAGTCCAATCCTTTTAAAAATTCAGCGGTTTAAAAAAATGAAAATGTGAAAAAACTGATATTTTGGGTATTGTTTGTGGTGTAAGCCTACTCCGGTGGAATCGCTGGCGGCGGTTGGACTCCCAATCCAAAGGTTCAAACACTGGGGTGGAAGGTTCCTTGGAGTAGAAAGAGGTTTGGGTGCTCTCCCCATTCAAGCCTTCGGACTCCTAGGTTCGAGCAGAAACTTGCAATAGAGACCACAAAAGACCCGGGGGTCGTTAATGTGGATGGTTTGATTTTTTTGATTGTGGTGTAAGACTTAATTTTTCAGTCTCGAAAATATTTTCACCGGGATGCTCTTCCTTTGACACCATTTCAATTTATCTCGTTTTATTTTCGATGTACGCTGATTTACTATCCAGGATTCTACCCTCCAAATAACCACACTGAAATGAATATCTTTTTTTCAGCTATGAGCATTATACCTATAAGATTTTTGTTTGTTTATTTGCTTTTTTTTTTTGATAGTTTCTACATCCTGCATTTTTTGTGATTCTGTTTAAAACATAATAATCTTTCTTCGCAAAAAAATTAACGATAAAATATCACTCACCTTCAAATTGACTTCTGAACTTTAAAAAATAAAAAAAATCTCATAGATGTGGAGTGCATTTTTCATTCAGTGTATTTTTTTAGAAAGCATTTCAAATTTCCTACAAGTTTGTGTCTAATGGCCACATTTTAATTGGTGCAAAGGCTTCAAGGTACAGCAATAGTTAAATTACGCATTACAAAAATATTGAAATAACTTACGCCCTTCTCAAATGTCATTCTCGAGTACGGCTCCATATACACAAAAATGGCTTATATAGCCACAATCATTCCCACATTCTTTCATTGCGTTTTTCCCAGAAAACAAAAGAATCTTTGGTGAGTGTGTGTGTGTGAATGACGACTAGAGACGGATAGATAGAAAGATAATGCTTTTAAAACGACGTCGTCGTGCTATCTTGTCGCACCCGCCATTTCTACGTTCAAAGAAAAGCGCGTTTTAATGTTTGACCTTGAATAAACAAAACAAAAGCACGCAATGTAAACAATAACAAACACGTTTTGTTTGGCTGACCATTACGTGCATTGTCCCGAAGTTTGGTTGAAGTTGGTTGCTGGAGTCCCGAGTTATAATAGAGCAACTCTCTACGAAATCGGCCGGTTTCGACAATTTTTATTGTTTGTTTTTTTTTATTTGGCTCTTACTTTGTGGGAGTCTTCCCTATGACTATATAAGCTATTTTGTGTTATTGGTTCACCCATACAAGTCCCCATACAATTTTGACTGCTGTCCATACAAAAATGGTACGTACTCAAGCAGCTGTAACTTTTGAATGAATTTTCTGATCAATTGGGTTTCTTGGGAAAAGTTGTAGGTATTGTTGAGGACTATTCAGAAAAAATAGGTATACGGAAAAAATATGTATTTTTTGATTTTCGAGATATATTTTAGGGGACGAAAATCCGCAACTTTTGAGCAATAGAGAAACATGGTCAAAAATATCTGCCGCCGAGTTATGAATTTTTGAAAAAAAGTGATTTTTGGAAAAATCAAAATTTCATGCAAAAGCAAAATTGACGTCATTTTTTAATGTAAAATTGTAAATTCCAATCGAAAAGTACCTTACAATTTTTTTTGATAAAGTGCTCCGTTTTCAAGATATAGCCACCGAAAGTTTGATTTTGGCGAAATATTTGCAGTTTTTCGATTTTTAAAAATAGTGACCGTGAATGACCATTTTCAAAAAAAATTTTTTTTTTGAAAAGTTCAGAAAATTTGCTTTCAGGAAAAGAAACACGAAAATTGAAGTTTTCTAAGTCTCAATGTCAAAACATGAAACATTCGTGTAATTTTCCAATCTTTTTGAAAAAAATATTTTGAATTTTTTTAAATCAAGACTAACATTTTAAAAGGGCCAAATATTGAATGTTACGCCCATTTTAAATGCTGGTCTTGATTTAATTTTTTTCAAAATATTTTTTTTGAAAAGGTCGGAAAATTTTACGTATGTTTCATGTTTTAACAATGAAAATCGGTCCATTAGTTACTGAGATATCGACATTCGAAAATGGTGGGTTGTTTTGGTGAGACTTAGAAAACTTCAATTTTCGTGTTTCTTTTTCTTAAAGCGACTGTATCTCAGCAACCAGAGGTCCAATCTTCAATGTCTCTTAGGCAATTTTATAGTAAATTTTCTGGACTTTTCAAAAAAAAATATTTTTAGAAATGATCACTCATGGTCACTATTTTAAAAAATCGCAAATATTTTGCTAAAATCAAACCATCGGAGGCTATATCTTGAAAACAGAGTTTTTTTTATCAAAAAAATCTGTAAAGTACTTTTCGATTACATTTCATTTTGCATTCAATAATTACGTCAAATTTGTTTTTGCATGAAATTTCGATGTTTTCCAAAAATCACAAATTTTTCAAAAATTCATAACTTGGCGGCAGATTTTTTGACCACTTTTCTTTATGGGTCAAAAAATTCGGGGTTTTGTCCCCTAAAACATATCAAAAAATCTCGAAAATGAAAAAAATACTTATTTTGGGAAATTGAGTTTTTGTGAAAAAAAATTGATTAAAAAATTTGCAATTTTGTTTCCGTGTACCTATTTTATTCTCAATAGTCCTTAATAAAATGTACTCAAAAGTTACAGCTGTTTGAATATGTACGTACCATTTTTGTATGGACAGCTGCCAAAATTGTATGGAGACTTGTATGGGTGAACCAATGACATAAAAAAGCTTCTTTGATCATAGGGAAGGTCCCCACAAAGTATGAGCCAAAACAAAAAATACAAAAAATAAAAACGGTCGAAATCGGCCGATTTTGTAGAGAGTTGCTCAATAGTTACAAAACTAGGATACGCAGTTAAAAAGGATCAACAACGAACCGTAACCCAACTGCAACCCATATGTTTCCCCTCACTGCACGCATCCGCCTCTCTGATATGCACTGAACATAAAATTTACATATTTTTCTATGCTCGTCCTGCTGTGCGTTTTCCTAAACCGTTAGACACGTGCCACGTAGCAACGCGTCATACACACACACACATAAAAAAAGAACCCGAATGGTGAGAAATTTGTATGCGAAGACGATGCTTCAAAAAGGTAGTCTGCCGAGCCGGGAAAATCGGTGGAAAATTGCCGCGTTTTTCCTCACGACGGACGAGAAACGTGACTTTGGCGCGAACCCTCCGTTGTGTGGGTGGAAAATGGTCTAGTTTTCCCGGCACGATTTGCGTACTCCTGCCGGGCATGCTCGCCCCGTCCCGAAGGAATCGTGGAAAATTCGATCCTGGCCCCGTCGCCGGTGAAGACGGTCTCCGGGGCACGAACCGTCTCGTCCGGAACCACTTTTCGTGAAAATCTAGCCACGGTGGAGGATTTTTCACGAAAATTTCCACACGACGCGAGCGTTTTCCACGATTTTCCGGCATCGCGACGTCAGTAGCTTTCCGTTACGGGGCACCAACCTGCCAGGATCGGCAGGAGGCAGCACTCACGAAACCGGGCCGGCGTCGGAGTTTTCCCGGTCACGAGTTTAAGGGAAGCAACAAGTGTCCTTTTTTGTGTTGGTCGTCGTGCAGGGGTAGTTTATATTTAGATATCGTGCCGCAGCGCACTTGAACGACCGACGGCATGGTGACGAGAGGGGTGCCATATGCGCATGTGCGTCCCGACACGCGATACGACGGAATCTATTTTTATGAGCCGACCGTCGACAGTCAACGGTGACGTCGAGGGGGGTGAAACCAGATCGGTTACACGCAACCAGATATCCTTTTGTGACTTTCTACTTGAAAAGAGTATTGTAGTCGTTTTGTTTGTTGTTTGTTGTTTGTTGTTTGTTGTTTGTTGTTTGTTGTTTGTTGTTTGTTGTTTGTTGTTTGTTGTTTGTTGTTTGTTGTTTGTTGTTTGTTGTTTGTTGTTTGTTGTTTGTTGTTTGTTGTTTGTTGTTTGTTGTTTGTTGTTTGTTGTTTGTTGTTTGTTGTTTGTTGTTTGTTGTTTGTTGTTTGTTGTTTGTTGTTTGTTGTTTGTTGTTTGTTGTTTGTTGTTTGTTGTTTGTTGTTTGTTGTTTGTTGTTTGTTGTTTGTTGTTTGTTGTTTGTTGTTTGTTGTTTGTTGTTTGTTGTTTGTTGTTTGTTGTTTGTTGTTTGTTGTTTGTTGTTTGTTGTTTGTTGTTTGTTGTTTGTTGTTTGTTGTTTGTTGTTTGTTGTTTGTTGTTTGTTGTTTGTTGTTTGTTGTTTGTTGTTTGTTGTTTGTTGTTTGTTGTTTGTTGTTTGTTGTTTGTTGTTTGTTGTTTGTTGTTTGTTGTTTGTTGTTTGTTGTTTGTTGTTTGTTGTTTGTTGTTTGTTGTTTGTTGTTTGTTGTTTGTTGTTTGTTGTTTGTTGTTTGTTGTTTGTTGTTTGTTGTTTGTTGTTTGTTGTTTGTTGTTTGTTGTTTGTTGTTTGTTGTTTGTTGTTTGTTGTTTGTTGTTTGTTGTTTGTTGTTTGTTGTTTGTTGTTTGTTTCTTGTTGTTTGTTGTTTGTTGTTTGTTGTTTGTTGTTTGTTGTTTGTTGTTTGTTGTTTGTTGTTTGTTGTTTGTTGTTTGTTGTTTGTTGTTTGTTGTTTGTTGTTTGTTGTTTGTTGTTTGTTTCTTGTTTTTTGCCCTGCTAGGTGGATCGTCTCACGGTATTTTCTGTTGGAGGTTCTACTTCCAAGAGCATGTACTGTCACACTAACAGCTGGTATTGGTGGAGGCCTACTTGAAGTCATGACACTTATTTAACGACCGATAAAAAATCGCGAAATAAAAACAGTAGAAATCCCATTTGAAGCTCTATTTCGCGAGTTTAAAATTTTACATTCCCGTTGAAGCCAAATGTTAGGGTCAGTCGTAAAATTTTACTGTATTATTGTGTACTTTTGGGTCCCTTTTAAAAGTAATATTTGAAAAATGTATTCATTTTATGAACCCCTTTTCGCGGATCGCACTTCCAACCGGCAAACCCAACTCTATTTTTATCGCGTGCAATTAAAATACAAAAACGGAAAAAAGTGTCCGCTGCGAAAATTTTAGTTGTATCGATTAGGATCGCATGCCCAGCGGAAGGTACAACTGGTGCTGTCTGCTGTCCGCCACAAAACAACGGAGATTTTCCCGGAAAAATGACCTCTCGTGACCCAGATTTTCCTCGCCGATTGTGACGGCGCTCGGAGAAACCACCCGAAAAAACGGTCCACCAGGCGTTCTCACACTACGCCGAAAAATGTGCTCGCTCGGTGGGAGGTTTTCTCACCCCTCTTCCACGTGGTGGGCGGAAAATGGACAGTGCCGAATTTTCTCCTGCTGGGGTTTGCCTTTCTCTAGCGAGGGCGACCTTTCTCTTTCTGTCGTTCTGGTGAGTACAAAAAGAAAGTTGTTCGTAGAAAGACAGAACAGAGTTTTCCAGGATTTTCACAGTCTTGCAATCGCGAACGAGAAAAAAGGGTAATTTTCTGTATGCTATCATGAACATTATTGTAGGATTTTAAAATATTCTACAGAATAATTTTGATTGAAAAAAATCAAATTTTTTGCTGTATAGCACGGCCTTGTTTTTCTCTATTGCAGATTTAATTTTAATAGAATTTATTTTTCCTTTTTGCTGTTTTTCAGATCTTTGGCAGCTCTATTAGAGCAATTTTCCACTAAAACCGGAAATGGATTTCAATGTATATTTATACTTGAATATTAAACCTTCTAAGAAGCTTTCCTATGACCAAAGAAGCCATTTTGAATAATTTGTTTGTTTATACAAATTAAAAAAAAGATCCCATAAGTGCTTATTTTTGAAAATATTTTTAAGAAAAGCTGAGAAAATTTCCTTTGCATTCATCTAAGAAACTTTGAAGATAAATCTTTTCGTTCCTGAGATACAGCCACTCAAATAATTAGGAACAATAGAAGTGTTATCAAAGCATCATAGAAACTAAAAGTTCGATTATCAATATTAAAAATATAAATTATGCGTGTCATTTTCTGATCATCTTGAAACAAAAATTTTAATTTCAGCACTTACGTTTAAAATGTTTGTCTTAATTTAAAAAAATCAAATAAACAATTAGCACCGCCTTCTGATATAGTAATTTATGCAAAAAAAAAAACGAAGTTGACTTTATAGCTGTCGGCCACCATTGCTAGTACCAACCACTAGTGTCTTCCTTTTATCTAAAAGGACTTCGCCGCCCTGGGCTCCTAAGTGTATGAAAGTATGGCACGGAGCGATGGCGCCGAATACCCATATTTACACAAAGAATTTTAGAGCGCCCGCCGCGGGATTCGAACCGGCGACCTCTGGATTGTGAGTCCAGTGCGCGGTCCAATTGATCCACACGGGCGGGACAATTTATGCAACAAGTAGCAAAAACAAGATTTCTTCAGCACGAGTCGTACATACATCCAATCAGATGGATAAATACGCAAAAAAGCAATGAAATCCACTTTAACGACCCCCGGGTCTTTTTGTGGTCTCTGTTGCAAGTTTCTGCTCATCTCTAGGCATCCGATGGTTATGTGTGGTGAGTCACCCAAAACCTCTTTTACGCAAATGGACCGACGTTTTACATTCCCCATAGCAACTGAGGGATCGGCAGCCGAAGCCGCTAACCACCGTGCCACGAGGCCCTCCTGAATAAATACGACGAGTGCTGAAAAAATCCAATTGCAAAAAATGTTGTAAGCAACTCGTTGCAATGTTGCTTACAACATTTCTTGCAATTCCGTCGTAAAACTACTTACTTTTCCTGTCATTCTTGAACGACGAAATAGCCTACTTTTCTGTACCAAAAATAACAGAATCGAATAGCAACACGTTTCAAAATAAATGCTGAAAAGTTCTATTTTTCAGCACTCAAATGGGTGTTGAAAAGTTGAACTTTTCAGCACTTGTTTTGAAAAGTAACACTTTTCAACATTTTTTTGATTTAAACGATTTATTGACAAAATACATGAAAATTTGACATAAAATTTCACTCAGTGTGTGTTTTTTGGAATTGCAAAAAATGTTGTATGGAACTCGTTGCAAAACTTGATTTTTTCAGCACTCTTCGTATTTATCCAACTTGGTGAACCTCGTTGGATAAATGTACGACTCGTGCTGAAAAAATCCTCTTTTTGCAACTTGTTGCATAAACTACTATTTTGAATGGAATTTTATGCCAAATTTTCACCTTTCAAAACAATACAACATTGAAAAATGTTTCTGGTATTAAAAGGTATTGATTTTCAATTTTGTTATTTTTGTTTGTTAAAATGTCCACTGATTTTTTATGAAGCAAATGTCATAATAGTGAAAATTGAGTTTAGATTTTAATTTAAAGCGCGGAAACTTTTTTCAATCACAGATCATTCCAAAAATAATGTGATTCAAAACCCATATCAATGTAAACGCATAGCAAAATTGCTGACAATAAAAAAAAATCGACTTCAGGGATACCCTCTAATTCGATTCCCTAGGCAGAGATAAGTAGATGTGAAAATTTGGAGCGAAATCGGTTAAGGTTCAAGGGTAGCTAAAGATCGTTAAAGTTGATTATTAAAATCTTTTCATACAAAAACGTTAACTCGGATCGAAAAATTTGTTAGTTAACAATTTCAATTCAATCTCAAACTGGATGATGATCCGACACATTCAACGCCACCTTTTGGAGAAATTTTGTTTTTTTTCTTTTCCCCATACATTTTTGCTTTTTTTCCGCTACAAAATTCAACGATAAAAAGCTTGAAAGAATTGGCTTAAAATTTGCACAGTTATTTGTTTTTAACAAAATGTCAAACCAGGGGGTATTTTTTTTTTTCTTGTCACCCTAGTGTGCAATATTATCAATGGAGTTAAATTCAATTGCTGCTTACATATTTTTTGGAATCAACAATACCAAAAGTTACAGAATTTACAAATTTTCTTAATAGGTTATATACGTGTAAATCGCCAAAAATGTCTCAAAATTCGCTATAAATCCATTTTTCAATCAATTTTTGATATTTTAAAAAGCAAGAAGAGGAAGAAGAATTCTTAAAATTTTATGAAATTTTTGAGATGAAAGTTTGACTTGTTTTATGTTACTTTGCCAATGTTTTTAAAAAAATATTTTTTAGGGGTCAACTTTGGCTATATTTTAAGTAAAAATAAGAAGGTATGCATTAATGTAAATGATGGTGGCGCTGTTCTATAGCAGAACATGTAAAAAACAAGCAAAAAACTGAAAATGTGGCGTGAAAAAATAAGAAAGGCAAAATGTAATAATAGGAGGTGCTAAAGTACGGCAAATACTAAAAAAAACAAACATTAACTAAACAAGGAAAATAAAAATTAAAAACGAAAATTCTCAATTAGAGAAAAAAAAAAACAAAAAAAAAAATGGGCAGTTACCATTTTTTTAAGGACATTCGGTTGAATCATTGTCGAGATAAATCAATTTGAAGTTAGCAGTTTACATTAACGGATGCCACGATATCTCAATTTTTCAAAAATATATATATATTTTAAGGTGAGTTAAACATATTTGTACAGCTTTCAAGTAAAAAATCGTCAGTTTTTTGTATGCGTATTTTTTAAAGCAAAATTTCACAATCGGGATTCGTCATGCACACGGAATATGTCTTGCGATTCTTCACTCCGAATTTCAGCTAATTTGGTCCATCTCGAAATCTCGTGGCACCCGTATAAAATCCTTGATAAAATCTCGATATTTAGAAAAAAAACGCTCAGAAAGTTTGACAGTTAGCTTTGCTCATGGTAAAATATTAAACCTAATTCATCTTTTACTCAGTTTAATCGTAAAATATCATCGTGAAACTTGAAGGAGTGATTGAAAATTATCTTTTTGATAAATCTAGTTTTGCAAACTGTTTTTTCTCAATAGTCCTCATCAATATGTACAACTTTGCTCAAGACACCAAATGATCAGAAAATTCACTCGAAAGTTACAAATGTTTGGATATTTACGTACCATTTTTGTATGGACAGCTGCCAAAATCATATGGCTACTTGTAAGGGTGAACCAATGGCACAAAATAGCTTATTTGGTCATAGGGAAGGTCCCCACAAAGTTTGAGCCAAATAAAAAAGTATAAAATGGTCTAAATCGGCCATTTCGTAGAGAACTGCTCATCTGATAGTTCCCGATCAGACGGTGTTGAGAAGCGGGGGGAGGTCGAACCGGGCACCGGTTCTTTGAGCGGAGTGGTCAAAATTAAACACCTTTTTTCCACTCGCTATAAAACTAAAATCGTTTATTAATTAACGACACATTCACAAATTACAATAAACTTACATCTTCGGTGTTTTTTCACAGCCGGACGAATCCCTCGATGTCCAAGCTGCGCCCGTGCTCCCGCTTGCTCAAGAAGTTTTCAACTTTTGACTGATTGCCAAGCGACAGCACGGGCACCACGTAAACAATAACAAACAATGACACTGACGTGATACAGGGGGCGTACGAGGGACGCGTTCGTCGCAACAGACGGTAATAACTAAATTCATGCCATTTCAATAACAAATACTGTCAAAATAACAGAAAGTGTTTTGGAATCTTCTTGAAAAATCAAGTTCTGCATAAGGGTTAAATAACAGTTTATTTTATCATAACAAAATTTGTTATTGGTCTGATATTGGTTAATAGCCAAAACAACTTTGGAATAACATTTTTTGATATGGAAGAATACCGCCAACTGTTATTGGGATGATCGGATTAGTTGTTAAAATAACAAAAAATAATAACAAAGATTTGTTCGAAGAATAACTAAAAATAACAATAACATAAAAATCATAACGACGAATAACAAATTTTGTTATAAATAACATAAAATGTTATTGGCCAAGTATTTTCAAATATCAAAAAAAATTATTCCTACGTTATTTCCGTCTGCTCGGGAAACTCATTATGTCATTGAGTGTTAATGCTGCTCTAAAAGGTCAGTTTCGGGCGCTAATAACTTCGCGGGAAATTTTTTTTTGACATTTTTGCAAACGCAGCATCTCATTTTAGACTTACACCAACCATAAACTATGTTTAAACTCAGTTTGTTTTGGTTCAATTGACTGTTCAAAAAATAATCTGAAAAGAGTCACGCAGGTGCTTTGACAATTGCAGTGCTGCAAGCTATTTTGACTGATGTGCATGTAGTGGTGCCAGTTTCAGTATTTTAAGCTGTCTGTTCTCTAATAAGCTCCAGGCTCTCTAATTTTGCCAATTCTCTGTCATATTGCACCATGACATTTTAAAAACATTCTCGAAACCCGAGCAGACGGAAATAACCCGGGAATAACAATTTTTGATATTATGCGATTTTTGATTTTATGCGAAACCGTTATATTTGTTTCAAATTTTTCGTTTTCCAACAAAGTTGTTTTTTTTTTTCAAAAATATGTTTGAAATGCTTTCAAACACCTCAGCATAGCCTATGAAATTCCACCGCTCTCCACCCATTTCCCATCAACATTGAGTACCATTTTCCCTGCAGCAATGCACCGCGAGCCGCGTAACACGGGACCAGGCTTGCCACAAAATACAGATTTTTCAGCACAGGCCCGAAACACAAACGAATTTTTTTTACAGTTAAAATAAATTTGAGCAGTTTTTGTTAAATTGGCCAAACAGATAAACATTGTTAGCATCTTTTGACATTTTCAGTTTTTGTTAAGAATATTATTCTTTAAAGTTATACTCGATTGAGTGTTTGGTATGTGCCAAAAAAATCTGTATTTGTGGCAAGCCTGCACGCGACACGCTGGGTATCACATTGTAGAACAAAGTTTACAACCAGGTGGTGATGGAGGTACTGGCGTTGGTAAACAACGGCGCTTCCCCTTCACAGAATGTGTAAGAAACCTTACAGTTGGCATCAGAGCCGCATGAAGCCGAACGAGGGCCCTGATGACGATGGCGCAGTACAACGCAACACACTCAGTGCAGTAATGGGTAACTGTAAAGGTACAGCCCCAGACACACACAGCACAAAATGCAAAGTAAGAGCTCGGAACAAAGTTGTCAGAGGGTGAGAGAGGGAAAGAGAAAGTAAACCCCAGCTCGACCGGACTAGCTCTTGCCAGTCGCTGGGTGCCTGTTAGCTTACAACGTTGTAATCTTTTGAAGTAAAGAAGATGAAGTCTCCGCGGCAAACTCAAACAAGTCCCGTGCTAGGGAACTGCTCGTAGCAAGCCATGGCGGCGGCTGCATTTGAAACCCTACCAGAAACGCACAGTGGATGAGGATTAGACTCGGCGCACGCTATAGCAAGAGGGGTTCGGGATTCAGGTTACATCCGCAAGGGATTATTTGGCTGGGGAAAAACCAAATGCAACAGCAGCAAAAGGGATTTTCGCAGCATCCTCTCCAGTAATGGGTGAAAATTCGGATCAACAGCATCCGCAGAACCCTTCAGAGATGTGTGCTGCTCATCTCTCTAGTGGTGGACCGTGGTGGCCTGTCACGAACTAGTTCAGTGGAGCACGAGATGAAGCCAAACAGCATCCAAGAGTGAAGTGGCCACCAGGAATCCATGCCAGAGAGATGAGAGATGAGGCGAAAGATGTTTTTTTTTGGGACGGAAGAGCGAGTGAGATCAGCCGTATCATCGGCACCAGTGGCTCACGAGGGATGAGAAGGAGAAAGATTTTGTTCGTTTTGGCTTGCTTCTGTCTCGTCTCGCGCGGGTGATGGAGAGGGATCGCCATGATACACGAGATCTTTTCATCTCATTGCTGTACGGTTTGCGTGCAGTTACACGCAGGGAAAATCGATTTCGAACTAAGATTAATTTTAGTTACATTTTCACATTTTAAATTGAATTTTTGATGAAAAAGCACTTGGCCGTCCAACCTATTTTGACTGATGGGACTGGAATAGAGGGTGACGATTCTCCAGATTTTTAATTTCCCGGGAATCGAAAGATGAATTTTGCAATTTTCCGGGAATTCCCGGGACCCAGGAGTTTATTTTGTCTGGCAAAATAATTGATGTGCTGACAGAAATTCAAAAGAACTAAAACAAATAAATAACATGTATATAAATTTAATATCATTAAGTAATAGTTATTCAACACAATGAAATTTAATATCGACACTTGAATTACTTTGTGTAAAACTATATACGTGTTGAAAAATCTTCCCAAATATGCTGGAATAAATTCAATTCAATGGCTTGTTGGGACTCAAAACTGTACCGAATTTTGTTTTTTTTTTCAATTCTAAATTCTCACTAAATAAGTTTTACTGAGTTTAAATTGTTAAAATGCCATAGATTTACTTTTTTAAATACTTTGAACTTTAATTTTTGAGCTGTGACTGCTAGTTTTTTTTTCAATGGCAAATTTGAGCTCTCCAACTTAGTGGTCGCGTCATCAATTTCGAATATTGGATTTTGACATAGGACTATGTCTCTACTTACTATATTGGGGGGCCAGTTCAGAAATTCGATCCAAAGCGTCACTTTTAAGCGTTAAAAAAGGGGACATTTTGAACGCTTATATCTTTTTTCCCTATGAATCAATCCAGACGGTTGGACCACCAATCGAAAGAGGAAGACTTCAGCTTTCGTTTAACTACATAGATAGTTTGACTAAACATAGTTAAAGCACTTAAAACATGCAATCAAAATGAGTGATTTTTCAGTACAAATCGGACAGATGACCAATCAGAGCGAGCGTATGCATTCGAGGCGGCGCCCCTTTTGTGCCGTTCTCCGGCTGTGCCGCTATTTAAGCAGAAAATTTTGCAAAAGCAAGTCACATTGGAACGAGCACTCGAAATGTGCACGTCGGGCCGGCGCGGAGCAACAGCAGCAGCAGCCAATAGAAGAAGAGGACCAGCAACCAGAAGGAAGAACCACCAGCAGCAGAAGGAGAAAATTCGAGCGAAGCGGACCGGTGGAAGTCGCTATGAAAAATGGCCATTACGACAGTAGTGGCCACAACCTGGAGTGGCCGGTGCCCACGAAGCAGGTTCCCCCGGAGCCCGGGGGAACATTTATAGAACCATTGTGGCAATATGGGTATCAAAATTCATGGTTTTTGATACTGAATATGAAAATGGCCATTTCGACAGTGTTGGCCACGACCTTGAGTGGCCGGTGATTTCAAAGCAGGTTCCCCCGGGGCCCGGGGGAACTTTTACAGAACCATACGAGTAGTGGCAATATGGGTATCAAAATTCATGTTTTTTGATACTGAACATGCTAATGGCCGTTTCGACAGTGGTGGCCAATACCTGGAGTGGCCGGTGCCCTTAAAGCAGGTTCGGCCGGGGCCCGGAGGACCTTTTACAGAACCATACGAGTTGTGGCAATATTGGTATCAAAATTCATGGTTTTTGATACTGAACATGAAAATGGCCATTTCGACAGTGTTGGCCACGACCTGGAGTGGCCGGTGATCTCAAAACAGGTTCCCCTGGGGCCCGGGGGAACTTTTACAGAACCATAAGAGTTGTGGCAATATGGGTATCAAAATTCATGGTTTTTGATACTGAACATAATACTGGCCATTTCGACAGTGGTGGCCAAAACCTGGAGTGGCCGCTGCCCTCAAAGAAGGTGTCCGCGGGCCTGGGAGGACATTTACAGAACCAAACGAGTTGTTGCAATATGGGTATCAAAATTCATGGTTTTTGATACTGAACATGAAAATTGACATTTCGACCGTAGTGGCCACAACCTGGAGTTGATGGTGCCCTCATGGAAGATTCACCTTGGGAGAACGTTTATGACAATCATGCCGACAAATCTTTGAAACAAAATAAAATAATCTTATTCCAGATTTCACTAGCAATCCAAAAACTCATTCAAATTGTTTGGTCCTATGTCTTTCGGTTATGTCTCTGACATACCATCTTGAACTTTTTTTAAATTTTGTTATTCACTTTCTTAATTTGCAAATCAAAAAAGCATTGGTTAAAAATGCCTTTATGTTTGTCTTTAATGTATGGATTTTAACTCTTCGTTTGTCGCTGATTGGACTTTTAATATTTTGCCTCAATATTTTAAGCATCAATATTCCCGAGTGTCTCGACTAAATTTCCCGGGAATCGAGAGGCTCAGAAATGGCAATTTTCCCAGGAAATTTTTCCCGGAAATTCCTGCTCGTCATCCTCTAGACTGGAAGTTTAAAGAAGGATTCAGTGCACATCTAGTTCCCTCAACATTTATTGAGGGATCAACGCCAAAATTGAAAGAATAATGCTACCAACTCACACCACCATAACAAATGAGTTCATTCGTTAATTGAAGCAATAAGTCTCCAACAAGTGTTCACCAAGCTGTGGTGGCCGAGGCAGTTAAGTCAAGAAAGAGACAGGAAACCTGATGCAATCTAACGTCCAGCTGCCATGTAAACATACTTTGAATGTGTGTGTAAATTTCAGACTAGAAAGCCTTATTCTTAAGTTTGTCAAACATTGCAAAGCACTAGGAATTGATCTCGAAAAGATACAATATGTTTTTATAGAGATAACTTTTTCCTGAAAAAAAAATCATAATATGCTTCAAAATTAACCTGTATATTTTCGGGATAAATTCCTGGTGCTTTGCGACTTCTACAATGTTGTTCGCCGGTACAAAACCTATAAGAAATCTCTAAGACAAAAACATTTTATCGGGTTGAGGAAAACTTTCGAGAAGCGGAAGGGAAGAAAAAATCAGTAGTAATTTTGTAATAGAAACCGCCAAGACTTTTGAAGTTTGAAACGCATTTTTAAGAAAATGTAGAAACTTACGGAGAAACTTACTTTTTGCGATAATGCACATCAACATTTGTCAAAATTCACGCGATTTTTGAATAAACCCAAACATGTATAAAATTATTCTAAACGCAAGGGAATGCATTTTAAATGGATTTATGTTGCATTTTAAATGGATTTAGTTTTTAGTTTTTAGTTTTTAGTTTTTAGTTTTTAGTTTTTAGTTTTTAGTTTTAGTTTTTAGTTTTTAGTTTTTAGTTTTTAGTTTTTAGTTTTTAGTTTTTAGTTTTTAGTTTTTAGTTTTTAGTTTTTAGTTTTTAGTTTTTAGTTTTTAGTTTTAGTTTTTAGTTTTTAGTTTTTAGTTTTTAGTTTTTAGTTTTTAGCTTTTAGCTTTTAGTTTTTAGTTTTTAGTTTTTAGTTTTTAGTTTTTAGTTTTTAGTTTTTAGTTTTTAGTTTTTAGTTTTTAGTTTTTAGTTTTTAGTTTTTAGTTTTTAGTTTTAGTTTTTAGTTTTTAGTTTTTAGTTTTTAGTTTTTAGTTTTTAGCTTTTAGCTTTTAGTTTTTAGTTTTTAGTTTTTAGTTTTTAGTTTTTAGTTTTTAGTTTTTAGTTTTTAGTTTTTAGTTTTTAGTTTTTAGTTTTTAGTTTTTAGTTTTTAGTTTTTAGTTTTTAGTTTTTAGTTTTTAGTTTTTAGTTTTTAGTTTTTAGTTTTTAGTTTTTAGTTTTTAGTTTTTAGTTTTTAGTTTTTAGTTTTTAGTTTTTAGTTTTTAGTTTTTAGTTTTTAGTTTTTAGTTTTTAGTTTTTAGTTTTTAGTTTTTAGTTTTTAGTTTTTAGTTTTTAGTTTTTAGTTTTTAGTTTTTAGTTTTTAGTTTTTAGTTTTTAGTTTTTAGTTTTTAGTTTTTAGTTTTTAGTTTTTAGTTTTTAGTTTTTAGTTTTTAGTTTTTAGTTTTTAGTTTTTAGTTTTTAGTTTTTAGTTTTTAGTTTTTAGTTTTTAGTTTTTAGTTTTTAGTTTTTAGTTTTTAGTTTTTAGTTTTTAGTTTTTAGTTTTTAGTTTTTAGTTTTTAGTTTTTAGTTTTTAGTTTTTAGTTTTTAGTTTTTAGTTTTTAGTTTTTAGTTTTTAGGTTTTAGTTTTTAAAAAATTTACTTTTTCAGACATTTCCCTCAGTGCAAAAGTTACTCGCAGTTACCAAACCCAAAACACCACCACCACCACCCCTCAGCCGTGCTGCAGCTCTGTTACTTTTCACAGTTTTGTCGAGTGAGATTGTGATTGTGTTTCACAACGCTCCTCTTCGGTGGAAAACGAGACAAAACGATCGGCAATCGAAGAATCCCAGAGAACGAGGGCTGTGAAGAACCATCGCAGCAAGTTCGAAAGGGACCACCACACAGCTGTGCCTGAAGGAAGAGGGGGAACGATGAAATTTAACGTTCTTTTCTCGCAGTGCCTCGTGAGACAGAGGGATGTCTCATGGTGAGTCCCTCTGCCTGTTGTCTCTCTGCAGCTAGGGGGGAACACACTAATATGAAAGATGATGACCGTATAGTTCCTTCTCCTCACTTGTCATCGACTCTTAACAGGAAGACATCATACGTGGTGGTAGCTTTAAATTACCGTTTTTTTGGTTGTCAAGTTTAATTTACTTCCTTTGTTTATCAAACTTTTACTCAATCGTGATATTATCAAAATTATCAAAAAACTGAAATTTAGAAAAAATACCTTCTATGAATGAAACAATAACATTTAAAAATTATATATATATATATATATATATATATATATATATATATATATATATATATATAAATCAAATTATTGGGAAAACCTAGATATTGAAATTCTGGAAAATTGTAAGAGCAAGTTGAAGAAAATTTATGGTCTAGGTAAAATTTCTTCTAAAGCATAATGTTGTTAAATTAACAATCATTTATAATGAAAAAAAAAACCGCTTCATAGTTCAATTTGTTGTTTCAAACATAAATAAAAATCTTTAACATTATTTTACTCTTCAACAAAATATATGTTTATAGGCTCTTTTTGAACTTACTTCGCTGTCTTTTACTGACTTTTCCCAGCACTTCACTCACTTATGCATCGCACCCACACGCACACCTGCACCCGTTCCTGGCCGCCTGTTAGCGAGACCTCTTAAATTCCACTTGTCGAGGTCTTTTTAAATCTTTCACAACCACGCGTCATGTGTGCGCCGCCGGCCGTCTCTTAGTGTGCCATGTTGCCAAAGTACCGAACAAATTTCAACAGTGTCAGTGTCAGTGCACTGACAGACCGTGCTCCGCCGCCTGCTTTTGCTTTTGTGGTCGGGTCTCTCAGTGCATCTGCGTGTGGAAGTCACTTCGCCGAGGCTGTCATAATTCGGTGCGAGTGTTTTAACTTTGGTTTTGTGTTTATGTTTTTTTGGCGCGTCACTGATAATGAGGCTGTTGAAAGCGGTTCGCGATTGGCATCCACACTTGATATTAAATTTAGCAGGAAAAGGTAAGATGGCACAGTCAGACTGAACACCTAAAACATGTTTTGCAATTAAGCTGAGCAATAAACAGCTTTGAAGATCTGTTTCTGGAAAGCCAAGCACATTTCCAATTGCCCATAGTGTTTATGGAAATGCCGAAAAAATAGCGTATTTGTCCCTATTTTGGGTCTATAGGCTATATACTAAGCTGAGCGCACTTTAAATTCGATGTATTCTCAAAGGCAGCCTTGTTTATATTACATGAATAAGTTGGTTTTTTAATGCTAATGCTCCTACTTAACCACATTTTTGATAAAAAATGCTTTATATCACTGTATAAGCCTGACAAACTAAAACATTTTTGGTCCTAAGATACGACCTTCTTTGTGCCTATTTCCGACCTACCTTCTGATTGGTTGAAATCTCGAAGCACATGGCAAACTTTTTTTTGAAGTACGGTTCAGCCCCTGCTCGTACAGTACAGCTCCAAAAATTCGGGCGTCAAACATGCTAAATCATTGTTATGTAGCCACAAGTTAACATTAGCATGATTGATTACGTGCATAATTAGCATGGACATCATTTATATCATTCATTTATAAGTTTTAAACATAATTAAACATTTGTTGCGTAGCCAAATAGCAAGACCGTAATATGCAAGAAAGACGGTAACATTCGTAAAGCGCATACAAACTGTCACAGTCACAGAAGTGTCAGATGGACTGTAAATAAAGCCATGCTTTCCAACATGGACGAATCAACTTTGATCAGTTCTTTTATTGATTAGGTGGCAGTTTAGTGATTGTTTTTGCAATGGGATTGTAAAAACTACCAACAAAAAAATGCCTGTGGTTGGAGATTCGGGTGCATTCGTGTGCTGAACGATGAAAGCCGTGGCGCTGAGTGTAGAGAAGCGGTAAGCAAAAGTGGTGAAAATTTTGGACCCAATGGGCAACCAGCAATTTGCCAAGAAAAAAGTGAAGCGTGAAAACTGAATAACTCTTGCCCACCAAAATGAAGGTAATGACAGCACGGCATATTGCTGCCAGATTTGGTGAAATGCACAATTTCGGTGAATTAAGTTTGGTAGACCCAAAATAGGTACTAAGCCCAAAATAGACAAATTTGCTACACATTTTTTTCAAAAATCTTTTTTTTAATCCAATTTCGAAAAAAAGTTAATATTTTCAAATCATTTTAAAAATCCAAATTGAATTTCCGATCGAAAAGTTTTAAGTTTTTTATAATAATATGTGCCATTCTCAAGTTATGGACACTTTCGGGTTATTTTTTCAATTTCTTTTCTTTTTTTGCATTGTTAGAAAAGCGCCGCCATTGTTTTTTTAAAAAAGCTCAGATTTTTTTTCTGAATCTTTGAAAATACACAGTAAAAAATTATGATAATTTTTCATCTGGGAAGGGGTATATCTCTTATGTCTGAAAAAATGTGTATTTTACTGCTCTTCTGGTGTAATGTCACTTTTCAGTCTAAACTGAGGTCAAATTACACCATAATAGAGGTAATGTCCATGCTTCCTAAATTACACCATTGTTTTACTATCAAGGGAATTATTGAACGAGAGGAATCACAAATCCGCATAAATAATTTCAAGATTGTTCAGGTGTAAACTGAAAACGCGATCAAAAATTAAAGTGAAAGAATAAAGCGTCTAACTGCTTATTTAATTGTCGGTGTACAGGACTCCGCACTGTTTTAACATTTTCTGGCGAACATTAAATTTTGCAGCCTAAAACCAGTAATTGAATTGGAAAATTAAAATTCTTTTTCAAATTTTCTTTTCTTGATTTGTGTGCACCTACATCGAAGACCAAGATTGTTTACTTTTTGTTCTTTGGTCTGACAGTCTTGGTCTGACAGATTTGGTCTGACAGCTTTATCATGGATTTTGGTCTGGTCTAGGCGAGGGATAGGACACAGCACCTTCCTGTTTACAATGTGGTAGAGCATCCAATTCAATAGTTTTCGAGACATCGTCAGTTTCAAATTTCAGGCTATGAAGTGACACTTGAAAAAAAAAAACTCATTTCATCGATACGAATTCTTTGTTAGGCTGGATCTCAGAATCCAATGTTGAAAATTTTCAACATATTTTTTCATAATAAGACACCAGGACCCAAATCGATCAGAAAATCACTTCTCAAGGTTTTCATATATTTACGAACCCAATCTAAATAATAAAAATACAAATTTAACAAATTCAGAAATTAATTGCGGAAATCTAGAGAACTGCTCAGTTTTCCATACAAAATGCCTTTAAAGTATTAAATTCTTTATTTTGAAAACATCTTTTCTGATCAACTTGGTGTCCTTGGCAAAGTTGAAGATATTGCTTAGGACTTCTTAGAAACATGTTTCTCAAAAACAATCCTTTTTTAATTCGAATTTCACAAAATAAAATTAATTGACAGCGCATATGCGAAATTCCAAATAACGTATCCACTCTGTATTTGAGATCGTCCTTAGTACATGTTTTGAAACTTCGAGAATAAAAACCTTTTCCATTTAAACTACAAACGTGCGAGAAACCGCAAATCTGCGCAGCGTAAAGTTACACGTCTGTAGATGTGAAAAAACTTTGCAATCGCGCTGTTGGAACGATAAATTTACCTAATTCCACCAGGACTCCATACCAACCAGCCAGCGAGCCCACTCAGGTAACACAAACCTTGCACACCTGACTGACTGACTGCACCTCCGCGGAGCCTTTTTCAACATGGCTCAAAGCCCACGACGCCCCACACACATCTCAGGTGAGGCTCTCTGGCCCTCCGATCGGTGCCAGGGTCGGAGGCGCGCGCAGGTAGGCTCTCGCTTAGGGGTCCTGTTGAGACCTCAAAAGCCTTCTTGAGAGCCTACCGAGTTAAGAGGCTGAACAAAAAGTTACCTCCATTTTCGCCTGAACGATTATTGTACGTTGTTACCTGAAGCTTTCGCGTTGGGCTGATCCAAGGAGGCAACTTC
The DNA here is from genome assembly GCF_015732765.1 of Culex quinquefasciatus. Classification (NCBI taxonomy): domain Eukaryota; kingdom Metazoa; phylum Arthropoda; class Insecta; order Diptera; family Culicidae; genus Culex; species Culex quinquefasciatus. Next base: position 132,128,265 of record NC_051862.1, on the reverse strand, counting down.
ACTTTTTTTTCCGCTGAGATTGGTGGCTTTCCGAGGCTTTTAACCGGTGTCTCAGCATGCGTTGGAGCACAGGTGTTATAAAGGTAATCAAGCAGCCCAAAAAAGCACCCAAGCCAGCCGCGAAGAAGATGCTCCTCTGACAGTTCCTTGGCTCTTGGACGCATTGTAAGCTCTAAACAAAAGGGTTAGAGCCGAGACGAGACCCGACCTAATGGACCCCTTGAAAAGTTAAGAGGGGGGCTTTCTGGGGAGACCATTTCAAAAGGATTGCTGAGCCCCCACCGCAAATGACCACTTGAAACTAGCGCAAGGACTTTCAACGGAACAGATTCGTCCAAAAGTCATGGCAGGGGGGCGAATGTGCCCTAAAACTCTAACCCGTTCGGTCTTTTCGAACATTTTGGCCAGGGCGACAGAATCGGGGCGGAGGAGATGGCGTGTGCGTGGAAGAACCGTAAAACGGACAAGGGACTTGGGACCGCCACACAAACCACGACGACGATGACGGTGACGACGACGCGACGGCACGAGCAAAGAATAGGTCAGAATACGAACGAAACGAACAAGTTGAAGTCGCGGGAATGTTGGATGCCATATCTGCTTACTGGCAAGGGAAGAAACCGTATTTTGGTGTGAGATGGATCATACGGATATTTTGCTTTTCCTAACAAGGTTTAAAAATCCACAGAGCAAAACGTTTACTTTTTTATTACAGAAAATTCCAGATTAATAAAAATAAACGTTACTTAATCCACCAGAAGGTGGTTGCTGCCTTCCTCCTAAAAGCCTTGCAACCACACACTACGAAAGCTTTGGCTAACGCTTACTTAGTAAAGACACTATACATCTGAGTGCTGCCATCTATGATAAATTTATTGAACAATTTGAAAGCACTGCAGTGTTTGTGTGCGTGCACTGAGCGGAAAGTTCCGACAGCCTTTCGCCGGAGCTTTCAAATTATGTAAATAATGACCCTTTTTAGTATCAACAAAAACAGTTTTTCGAACATAACTTTTAAAGTACTGCACCAAACCGGATGAAATTGAAAAAAGACTTAAAGAACCTGCAGATGCATCCAAAAACAAAGATCCGGACAAAATCGGTCGAGCCAGTTCCGAGAAAAGTGAGTGAGAAAAAAAATTCTACGTCCATCCACACGCACAGACATTTGCTCAGAATTTGATTCTGAGCCGATATGTATACGTAAAGGTATATCTTGGAGGCTTATTTAAAAAGTTCAATTTCTGAGTGATTTTATAGCCTTGCCTCAGTGAGGTGAGGAAGGCAAAACTGTTTATTTTGACGAAGGCCGGTTTTTCGGCTGTCAAAAAATAGTTAGCAAGAAAACCGGATTTAACTGGAAATTTTTCCATGATCATGGCTAAATTTTGAAATCAGGACTTACATTTCAAAAAGGTCAAGTAATGATTTAAAAATTTTGAAAATATTTTTTGACAAAAAAAATGTTTATAAAAAATCACATTTCACTTTTAACTTATTATTTTAACACTACCATTAGTTGCAGAGATATTGGCATTCAAAAATCGACGTCGTCGTGCTATCTTGTCGCACCCGCCATTTCGACGTTCCGAGAAAAACGCGTTTTAATGTTTAACCTTGAATAAACAAAAACGAAAGCATGCAATGAAAATAACAACAAACACGTTTTGCTTCGCTGACCATTACTTGCATTGTCCCGAAGTTTGGTTGAAGATGGTTGCTGGAGTCCCGAGTTATAATTACAAATGTTCACGGTAGTCTAACTTGTACGTGCGTCAAACGCGTTCTTACCTGAAATCCCTTTTGCTAGTTGTCGCATTTACTTAATTCAGGGAGTGACAAGATAGCACGACAAGATTGAAACTTCTTTCATATGTAAAGTGACAAAAATGCACGTAGTTATTTCGGATTTCATTGAATATCCTAGGATTGAAATCGAATTTTGGGGATCTGTGAAAGTTAAAAGGTGAAGCATTGTGAGCTGCACAAAATGGCGTTCTTAACTCAATTTGGTCCAAAATGCACGTACGACAAGTTAGCACGACGGCGACGAAATGTGGGAATGTTTGGATGAGAATTAAAAAAAAAACAATTTTCTTGTATCTTTTTCTTTAAAATTTCATATTTCAACAACCTGGAATCCAATCTTTAATGATTCTTAGGCAATTTTTTTTTGGAAATTTCCCAAGAAATTTCCAGAACTTTTCGAATTATTCAGGAATGGACAATCATGGACACTATTTTAAAAATCGAAAAACGAGAATTTGTAATTAAAAATTGAAAAAAAGTGTTTAGTTAATGATGGGAAAATGATTCTTATGACCATACAAAAATTATAGGCTAGTTATGGAAATTTCTATTTTTGGGTCATATATGACCCATCTGGCCTGAAAGGGTTAAGTGGCTATATCTTGAAAACGGTGCACTGTATCGTTCAATTTGGAGTACTTTAGGATTGCAAAATTGATTTTACATTCAAAACTGAAGTCAATTTAAAAAAAATCTATTTTTCCCAAAAACACATTTTTTGTTCATGATTCTATATGGCTCAAAATTTGCGGTTTTTTGTCCCCTAAAACACATTAAAAAATTAAAAAAAAATAAAACGGTACATGGAAAAAATTGTGAAAAAAATTCTAAGTATCTTTTGTCCTTGTTGTTCTTGTTGCTCTTGTTGTTCTTGTTGTTCTTGTTGTTCTTGTTGTCCTTGTTGTTCTTGTTGTTCTTGTTGTTCTTGTTGTCCTTGTTGTTCTTGTTGTTCTTGTTGTTCTTGTTGTTCTTGTTGTTCTGGGTGTTCTTGTTGTTCTTGTTGTTCTTGTTGTTCTTGTTATTCTTGTTATTCTTGTTATTCTTGTTGTTCTTGTTGTTCTTGTTGTTCTTGTTGTTCTTGTTGTCCTTGTTGTTCTTGTTGTTCTTGTTGTTCTTGTTGTTCTTGTTGTCCTTGTTGTTCTTGTTGTTCTTGTTGTTCTTGTTGTTCTTGTTGTTCTTGTTGTTCTTGTTGTTCTTGTTGTTCTTGTTGTTCTTGTTGTTCTTGTTGTTCTTGTTGTTCTTGTTGTTCTTGTTGTTCTTGTTATTCTTGTTATTCTTGTTATTCTTGTTGTTCTTGTTGTTCTTGTTGTTCTTGTTGTTCTTGTTGTTCTTGTTGTTCTTGTTGTTCTTGTTGTTCTTGTTGTTCTTGTTGTTCTGGTTGTTCTTGTTGTTCTTGTTGTTCTTGTTGTTCTTGTTGTTCTTGTTGTTCTTGTTGTTCTTGTTGTTCTTGTTGTTCTTGTTGTTCTTGTTGTTCTTGTTGTTCTTGTTGTTCTTGTTGTTCTTGTTGTTCTTGTTGTTCTTGTTGTTCTTGTTGTTCTTGTTCTTCTTTTTAGAATGACAAGATATGTTAGTAGTTTAACAATAAAGTAACAAAAAACAACTTTCAATAAACCCAGCTGTACGGTACTTAGTAACTGGAAAGTTACACGCCTAAACCCCAGCAAAGAAAATAACACACAAGTGTGCCACGAACAGGGAAGAGAGATTCGCAGCAGGAAAACAAGTCGAACCACCACGCCACAAATCGCACAAATCCAACGAAACAAACAAACCAAACCAACCCAAAAGTGAATAAAATCAATGCAACCGGCAAAGCAGCGAAGAAAGAAATCATTTTTGTGTGTGTCGAAATACGTACCCTAATTTATCCGGAGCCCAGCCTTGGCAGGGGCAAATTGGGACAGCGCCAACATAAATACATGCTCAGAGGACACACCCCCAACCGGCCGGGAACTCCCAGCGCAACATAAATTACTCAACGACAACCGAGGGAGATACTCCCGCTGCGCTTGTTCTGATGGGAAATGCGTGGGCGTTTGGTTTCGAAGAAAAACAGGTTGATTCACAAGGAAACGGTATCAGAGTGGCAGCATCTTCGAGGGGCGAGGTGGTGGGTTGATTTCCTGAGTTTATTTTATTTATTTGGTGTAATTTCTATTGGGAGGAGGAAGAGTTTCCGAGCGTGGGTGGAACGTGACTGGAAAATTTACTGTTTTGGGAGTTTTCGGGAAAATTACACGTGACAAATGTTGGTCTTGCATGCTATGTCAGACTCAAGAATATTTTATACAATTTTTCCGACTTCGATTGCACCGCTTCATAGAAAACCAAAAAATCTAAACGAAAGCTGAGACAATTTCAAATAATAATTTTGAAAAAAATTCCAGCTTTGCTTTTTTGAATTTCTTTCTGAGGACAATGAAGAAGAGCGTATTGTTTTAATTATTTTGATTAAAATTACAGGCCACGGTATCAACATTTAAATGAAAAAGTGTTTTAAAATGCATAATATACCTGTCCAGTTGTTTTGCAATCATTAATTTCCAAAATGTCTAAGTAAACTATGAGAAAAACTGCGATTGGCCAAAAAGTTAATACCATAGGCTTATAGTCCATGAAATTCCCTAACTTTTGACCTATGGGAGTATGGATGTTGGAGGCTGTTGGGAAAAGTTATTAAGGTTTTAAAAAAATCAGTAATTTGCAAAAGCTATGAGAAAAAGTAAAACCAATCCTGGATGTCTATGGCTCATTTTGAAGGGCTTAAAAAGACCATTCGAGTGCATCTAAGAGAGTTGGAATTGAAGAAGTTTTACGGAAATTCGAGCAATTTTAAGATTTTTCATGTTTTTTGAACCTCAAACTTCAATGCCCGTTTTACCCCACTTCCCTTTGTCGTAGAGGGCTCATATTTGGCATGAGTTCATCTCATGTATAGACAAACAAACCCTGAAAGTTTCATCCAAATCGGAGCACCTCGATACGACCTCTAGAACAAACCGAGCAGAATCTACAAATACTGCCTCTTAAATTAACTCAATTGAATAAAAAAATCAAAATAATGTTTGAGAAAAAAATCTCTATTCCTCCAAAATCATAAATTTTAGAAATTTGATCTCGTTATAATACCGATTTTTTTCTTGTTTTTTCTGTTTATTTCTAATTTTGTTTCGTGTTTATGCCATGCATTTTTTCAGACTGCAAGTTTTTATAACAAGCGTGAAGATCATGTAATAGTAGTTTATGCAACAAGTTGCAAAAACAAGATTTTTTTCAATGTGAGTCGAACATATATCCAAAAAGGTTCCAGAATTGGATAAGTATGACGAGTTGCTTACAACATCTTTTGCAATTCCAAAAACGATACTTAATCCACCTTTAGGTGGTTGGTGCCTTCCTCACATTCATAAAGTCAATACATTCAGTAAAAATAGCAACATTCCCTTAACATGTTTAACAAATCAATTTTATTACTGATTTCTTTTGATAGGGTTCGCAAACCTTCAATTTTCTGGCTCATCAGCAAGGTCTGATAAAAAAAAACCTATCCAACGAAAGTTCACATGGAAGATTCAGACAATATTTTTATCACAATATCTCAGATCCGGCCTCCAGAAAGTATATAAATAACACTTAAGTGCCAATAACTTTTGATAGGGTTGTCAGATCCTTGATGTTTTATGCTCATTTGAAAGGTCTTTCAATTATCTAACTAACGATGGGTCGCATGTTGAACCCGGACATCATTTTTACTGAAATATCTGAGATCCGGCCTCCAAAAAGTGTATAAATAACACTTAAGTGCTAATAACTTTTGATAGGGTTGTCAGATCCTTGATGTTTTAGGCTCATTTGAAAGGTCTTTCAATTATCTAACTAACGATGGGTCGCATGATGGACCCGGACATAATTTTAACTGAAATATCTGAGATCTGGCCTCCAAAAAGTGTATAAATAACACTTCAGTGCTAATAACTTTTGATAGGGTTGTCAGATCCTTGATGTTTTAGGCTCATTTGAAAGGTCTTTCGATTATCTAACTAACGATGGGTCGCATGATGGACCCGGACATCATTTTTACTGAAATATCTGAGATCCGGCCTCCAAAAAGTGTATAAATAACACTTAAGTGCTAATAACTTTTGATAGGGTCGTCAGATCCTTGATGTTTTAGGCTCATTTGAAAGGTCTTTCAATTATCTAACTAACGATGGGTCGCATGATGAACCCGGACAAAATTTTTACTGAAATATCTGAGATCCGGCCTCCAAAAAGTGTCTAAATAACACTTAAGTGCTAATAACTTTTGATAGGGATGTCAGATCATCAATGTTTTGGAAAGGTCTTTTTAATACCTTTCTGAAAATGTATAACATGATAAGGTTTCTTGCAAAAACCACCCTTTTTACAATCTTCCGGACATACGCCAAAATCGTTTTTTTAGTATAACTTTTGAAGTACTTAACTAAACTTGCTGATTTTAAATAGAGACTTATGGGACCCCAAGACGGATCGAATGAGACCAATACGGTCAAAATCCGTTCATCCAGTCCGGAGATAATCGAGTGACAATTTTTTTGTCCACCCACCTACACACATCCACACAGACATTTGCTCAGAACATGATTCTGAGTCGATAGGTATACGTGAAGGTGGGTCTACGAAGTCGAATTAACAAGTTCATTTTTCGGGTGATTTTATAGCCTTTCCTCAGTAAGGTGAGGAAGGCAAAAACACTCACCGTCCAAAACAAAAAAAAAATAAAAAAAAAAATTTCGATGCTGTGCTGCAAAGTTCAACTTTTCAGCACTCATTTCAGTGCTGAAAAGTAAAACTTTTCGGTAATCTGCAACAAATATTATTTTCAAGAGATAACATAATTTTGAAGACCATGTTGTGACCCTGTTCGTGTTCGGAAGAATGCAATCATTGAAACGAATTATTTGAAAATCCTTCTTTCTAAGAAGAACACGAATTTAAAATATACAAAAAACAACAGATTTTTTTTTTAAATCAAGAAAAAATAAAGAATTGATTTTCTTTGAAAAAATAACGCAAAGATTCATTTAAATCCATTTCAACAATCATAAAAAAGGAAATGAGTAATGACATGTTTTTGTTTAACGGGCACTCAATATTGTGTAGGTACTCATAATTAAAAAACACATTTTTTCAACAATACAAACAAAATAACATCCCTCCGTAACGAGATATCAAGAACTGACAATTCGATGTTGTCGTGCTATCTTTTCGCACGTCGCCTTTTGACGTTCCGAGAAAAACGTGTTTTCATGTTTGACCATGAATTATCAAAAACAAGTGCACGCAATGTGAACAATAACAAACACATTTTGATTGGTTGGCCATTATGTGCATTGTTCCGAAGTTCGGTTGCTGAAGTCCCGAGTAATAATTACACATTTTTATGGTAGTCTGGCATGTACGTGTGTCATACGCGTTCAATCATGAAATCCCTTTGGCAAGTTGTCACACTCACATACATTTTTAGGGTGTGTCAAGATAGCACGACAAGATTGAAACTTGTGTCATATGAAAAATGACAACAATTAACTTTTTTCGGTTTTTGTTGCATTTTTTAGGATTGAAATCGAATTTTGGGGATCCGTCAATACAGATTCCTTATTCGTTATTCCTTCCCTAAAACCGTCCAACCCCAAACAAAATTGTTTGGGATACCGTGGAGATTTTTCCTTATGCCCTTAAAAAAGTGGAACATCATCAATTTCCGTATTCCAAATCTGTTTTCTTTCCCCTGGTGGAGATGGGAGCGGCCGGCACTGGATGGCTGGTGGTGGTGAGAGTCTGGAAACTAACTAGTGGCATGTTTTACAATGGCACACAGAGTACTGATAACACCGCTGCAAGTGTTCGTTAGTACGTTAAGCCCCATCATTTCTCGTAGAAGTTTTACCTTCTCTCGCGTATGTTTCCCGCAGAAAAAGCTGCATACACGGAAGACCAAAAACGGCAGTAATCGCACTTTTACCACTGACTGTGAGGGGCTCCCCTCAACCTTGTTTAACTCGGCTCATCAACAAGTCTAACCGCATTAAAAGTGGATGATGTACAAAAAAGGCTTTAAAGTTTTTTGCGATCATAAACTGCATTCAGGCGTTATAGGATTAAATATTACACAGAGAATATATATTTTCAAGCTACATAAAAACAAATCTTTAAACAATTTTGTAAAAGGCCCAATATATAATTAAATAAAAATCAAATCAACGCTTATTTTGAAACTTTTCGATCCACCGCAATCGGCGATAATTAAGTTCTCGTACGACACGATTTTTGTTTCTTTCTTCACGAACCGAACAAACGCCAAACCAGGCAGTCATACAACGCTCGATACACGACTTTAAAACCGCGCCATCATCACGAGGGGCCTGACATCACGTGGATCAACAAATACAAAAAGAGGAAGAATTTTTTGTTGGGTGGCGTTATCAGCGCTCATCGAACAGCTCATCAGTGTTGTACAGTGAGAGGTTGGGGTGAATTGTCAATAGATGGAAACAGTAATTTGAAATTTGACCAAAATTTCCGTAAAATTTCTTATCTAAATTTACCCAATATATAAACTTGCAAATTAAAAAGCTCTTAAAACGTCTAATTATTTTTAAAAGATCAAAAGGTCCAAAAACAACTCACCCCAGGGTTCACGCCGAGGGGGCAGCACTTCTCGAGCGGTTTTGCTTTCGATCGTGTGCGGGTCTCCGCTGTCGGATTTCACTCGAACTTTTACTTTATTTTACAAGGAGCGCAGACTGCTGGCCTCGAACTCGGTCTGTGCCGCGTGCGGGGGCCTTTTACCGCGGCGATGTTCTCCGTCCTTATGTAGCAAACATTAAGGCGAACTTCGAAAGACCGTCACCGTCAATTACCGGCAGCTCAGGGTGTTTTAATTTTGAAGCGAATTACGACGGTTGATACCAAAAATGACGTCAATGCGATGCCCCTGCGATCAGGAATTCATAAGACCTGGGCGGTACTCATCATTGGGTTGACGGGTTGGTTGATTTGAGCACTCTTTTGATGCGCGGTGAAACGTGAGGACAAGATAGAAAGTTCCACCCCGCTACAATCATCCACGCGTAACGTGGCTTGTATCATCGGTTGATAAACTAGACAACGCTTTAATCACACACTCAAATTCCATTTTTGACTTCGGCAGAAATTTCTGCTGAACTTGTTCGGCAGGATAATTTTCTGCCGAAATTTCGGTAGAATTATAAAATATGCCGAATTTGTCAGCTATTTCAACCTAGATTTCAACCGATAATTCGGCAAAATGAAAACAAATGCCGAAGTTCGTCACATTATTTTCACGAACATCTCGGCGTAAACAAAACCTGCCGAGCTCGGCAAAATCCAGCTGTCAAACGCGTGAAAGTGCCGAACTTTTCGGATAAATTTTTGGGTAGCCAAGTTTTTTCTTGAGAGCACTTGTACAGGTTCCGTGGAAATTCCAGATTCTGGAAAATGCCTAACTGGACGCAGGCCGATTTTGATACACGGAAGAAAGCGGACGTAAGGATTAATAATAAGCTCGGTGAGTAATTAGAATACGAAATGAGTATTTTTGTTTGCAGTTTTTGTATTCAATTTAATATAAATTTAATATATCATTTCAGTGCAAAGAGGAGATTACTGCATGTGCATGTGTCCACAGCTAAGGAATTTGCGGAAGGATTCTCCTTTAGGCATTTTTTTGAAATTTGCAAAACATTGCATTTTGGGCGCCCTGGGGCCTCCTGAGGGGGCGCTATATCTTTTTCATGAAGGCGCAGCACAAATCGGCAACTTGGCAAATTTGCAAAATGCAAAGTTTCACTTGGGCTCTGCTGAGGGCGCCAAATTGTTTAAGGAGGGCGACATTTTTTGTAAAGAACTTGTTAGTCGACGACTAACCTCGACTAACCTACAGCTCAGCCCTGGGAAGGAGACTGCTGTCTTGTTTGGATTGAGTGGTTGTTCCCCGATGGCGAAATTTGCGAAAATTGTATTCTTCTTGATGCATTGCTCCTCTGCTGCCAAGCACAACTTTATTAAAACCTTTCGTCAGCTCACGTAAATAACCGCTATAGTGAACTGCACAAACTTGTATTGAACGTGATAACGAGGACAAAAAATAAAAATGTAAAAAGCATCCGTTATTGCATCTTTTTTTGATTTTTCGAAAGAATTTAATTTAAATTACGAAAATTTCGGTTGTTTTTGTTTTAAAATTACCGAGATTTTTAGTTAAATTAATGTTTACGTTTGCCGAGATCTTCGACAGAAAAACCGACGCTGTCAAAATTCGGTTTGCCGAGACTTTGGCAGAATAATTTTCTGCCGAACTCTCTGCCGAGCGCTCAGTTGTTCTGATTTCGGCAGAATTCTGCCGAAGTTCGGCATAAAAATCTGAGTGTGCAGAATCCCTGTAGGAAAATATCAAACTCGCATCATTATATCAGACCCAACATATTGATTTCTTCAAACCGATAAATGCCCTATGCCAAATTGTATGTACAACGGTAAAAAACACGATTGAAACCCATTTCTAGTCACTTTTTTTTTCATTTTAATGCAAAATAAATCATTGACATAACAACATTTTGTTCGATGGATCAACTATAGTCCGTTTGGAACGAGCTGTCAAGTAGGACCTTTTCTGTCAAGAAGGGCCGTGAAGTTTTTGCCTTCCTCGCATTACTGAGGAAAGGCTATAAAATCACTACATACATTTCGACTCAGAATCATGTTCTGAGCAAATGTCTGTGTGGATGTGTGTAGGTGGGTGGACAAAAAATTGTCACTCGATTATCTCCGGACTGGATGAACGGATTTTGACCGTATTAGTCTCATTCGATCCGTCTTGGGGTCCCATAGGTCTCTATTTAAAATCAGCAAGTTTAACAAAGTACTTCAAAAGTTATGCTAAAAAAATGATTTTGGCGTATGTCCGGAAGATTGTAAAAAGGGTGTTTTTGCAAGAAAACCTGTCATGTTATACATTTTCAGAAAGGTATTAAAAATACCTTTCTAATGAGCCCAAAACATTGAGGATCTCACCACCCTGTCAAAAGTTATTATCACTTAAGTGTTATTTATCCACTTTTTGGAGGCCGGATCTCAGATATTTCAATAAAAATGATGTCCGGGTCCATCATGCGACCTGTCGTTAGTTAGATAATCGAAAGACCTTCCAAATGACCTTAGATCAAGGATCTGACAATCCTACCAAAAGTTATTAGCACTTAAGTGTTATTTATACACGTTTTGGAGGTCGGATCTCAGATATTTCAATGAAAATGATGTCCGGGTTCCTTATGCAACCCGTCGTTAGTTAGATAATTTAAATACCTTTCAAATGAGTTTAAAACATCGAAGATCTGACAACCCTATCAAAAGTTATTAGCACTTAAGTGTTATTTATACACTTTTTGGAGGCCGGATTTCAGATATTGTGATAGAAATATTGTCTGAATCTTCCATGTGAACTATCGTTGGAAAGGTTTTTTATCAGACCTTGCTGATGAGCCAGAAATATTGAAGGTCTGCGCACCCTATCAAAAGAAATTAGTGATACAGTTGATTTGTTAGACATGTTAAGAAGGAATGATGCTATTTTGACTTTATGAATGTGAGGAAGGCACCAACCACCTAAAGGTGGAATAAGTAACGTTTTGATATTTGTAAATACTAGGGAAATAACATTGTATGTTATTTATAACAAGATATGTTATTCGTCGTTATGATTTTTTTGCTATTGAATTGTTATTGCAATAACAGATTAATAACATTTTCAATTATTATTCGAACAAATCTTTGTTATTATTTTTGTTATTTTAACAACTAATCCGATCATCCCAATAACAGTTGAAGGTATTCTTCCATAACATAATGTTATTCCTAAGTTGTTTTTGCTTTCAGTCAATAAAAAAAAATTAGTTATGATAACATAAACTGATATTCAGCTCTTATGGAAAAAAATCGATTTTTCAAGAAGATTCCATAACACTTTCTGTTATTTTAACAGTATTTGTTAATGAAATGGCATAAATTTAGTTATTACCGTCTGTTCGGGACGTATCAAGATTGCACGACTAGATTGAAACTTCTTTCTTATGAAAAGTGACAACAATGCACGGAGTTTTTCTTTCAATTTTTAAAGAATATCTCAGGATTCAAATCAGATTTTTGGGATCTGTGAAGGTCAAAAAGTGAGGCACTGAGACCTGTACAAAATGGCGTTCATGACGCTATTTGGCCCAAAATGCACGTGTGACAAGTTAGCATGATCCGATCAGACGGTAATAACTTGGGAATAATATTTTTTGATATTTGAAAATACTAGGTCAATAACATTTTATGCTATTTATAACAAGATTTGTTGTTATTAAACCCTGTTATCAGAAAAAGATTATCATCGGAAAACAAAATAACATCCTCAACTTGTCCCCAACACTTAGTCTGGAAAATGTCATTGAGCAGATCTTGAGCTTGGAATATGAGCAGTTCTCGCTGAAACCGTCCCACTAGATGCACATGTTTTCAAATCGTTACGACAATATTCTCATTCGATTCGGCGCACCAAAAAAACATAAAACCTACCTTCGAACCAATGAAAGTGTCAGCCGTTAGCTAACTGTAAAGAAAAACTTGGTTTTGAACAATGGATTTTTTCGAAAAAATACTCTAATTTTGAGAAATGATATCTCCCAAAATACTTTACCAAAAATCAAAAACTTATATGCCGTTGGAAAGGTAATCCCGGGGGCTTTCTTTTGCACTTTGTTAAACGTTTCAAAAAACATACTTATTTGTTTGAGTATGTTTTTACATAAACAAATTAAGAATATGATCCGATGAGTGAAAGCATAGTTGAAATAGATGTCCCTATTCATCGTATATGTCCAGATTTGCCTCACATGACTGTATATTCGGCTCAAATACAATCTTGCTTTGTTTTGCCTATAAATAAGGCTCATATCTGAAGTCTGAGCTTTGATAATTTTGAACTGAAATTTAACCAATTTCTTTCATCCGGTAATAACTATACGAACACTATTTCATTACACTACTTTTCTCATGTTGATTTTATGCAAAATCGTCCATTCTTTCAAATGAAAATGGTTTCGTAACGATAAGTGGTTGCGATCACGGTCAAAATTCAAAATTAACAGTAAGTTTCCCAAAAACCCTGAAAATTACCCTTGAAAAAATATTTTTTGAAATGTTTAACAAAGTGCAAAAATAATGCCTCGAGATTACCTTTTTCAACGGTATATAAGTTTTTGATGTTTGGTAATGGCAGACGGCAGACATTTTCATTGGTTCGAAGGTAGTTTTTATGGTTTTTTGGTGCGCCGAATCGAATGAGAACATTGCCGTAACAATTTGAGAACATGTGCATCTAGTGGAACAGTTTCAGCGAGAATTGCTCATATTCCATCCTAACTTCAACGTTAAAAATTGACTCTTAACCCTTAACCGATTTGGCTCAAAATTGGCACAGTCAACTATTTTAACCAAAAGAATCAAGCCTATTACGATTTTCCAAAATTTCCTTTTATTTCTTGTCGCTTGTCAATTTTCCATAACCCGTTTTGCTATCAATTTTTATTTTGCTAAAAATAGTCAGAACTATTGGTAAACATTTACCATTTTTATCATGGACATTATTTTAACCATAAACCATGAACTGGTTTGCAGAAAAAAAATTGTTTTCGACACGTTGCAAAACTTGTATTTCCTTGCACTTGTTCAGCTCTGGTCAACAGCCAAAACACAGTCCAACAGTCAAAAGTGCCCCTTCTCACAACAGCATCCAAGGCCCGGTGCTCAATCATCACCGTCCCTCTCTTCTTCCATCCTTCAAAGGGTCCCAAAAAGACAACACGTGTAGTGGTCATTCGCCACATTCGATGTGGGTCCCAACCCAGGGCCCTTCGCCCAGGATGACCACTACAACCGAATTCACCCGCATTTGAACAGCGTCGCATGTTCGGCCAAAAGTGCAACTTCGACCGACACTTCTTGGAGTCCGAGCGCGCGCACGAAAAAACGACTTCAAGCCATCATGCAAAGGGCTCAACAACTGTTGACCGAAAGGGCGGCCAAAAGGGCCCAGGGCGTTGGTCGAGTGCCTGAAATAGGGCGTGTTTCGAAAGTGTATCATTCGAACAGGGCTGCAGAATGCACTGGAGCCGATGCAAGGGCTCGGGTCAAATGCATCCTCCTTCCTTGAGAGAGTTGCTTCTACCAGCCAGACAGTCAGTGGCAGCGTGGAGTGTGGAGGAAACGATGATAAATCAAGGCGAAACGGACATAAAACGGACTTATGCTGCTGCTGCTGCTGATGTTGCCTGGTGGATGCAACACCACTCTGTATGCATGCTTGAAGACCGTTTCTGCTTTGTTCTTTTCCAGTTGTAAGGAAGGTTTTTTTCATGCTTTTTATCCCCGTTTCTGCATACTGTGAACATAATACGAAGAAATAAAAGGAACGGTTTTTCCCTTACTATTCCCTTTTCAACGCAGATTTCCATGAATGTCTGGTACCGATGTTGCATGGAGGTAGCATGAATTGCCAAAGGCGATAAAAATGGTGGTTCAAGTGCATTTTAAAGATTTCGTCGAAAATGTTCTAAAATTTTAAACCACTATCGCTCGTGTTAGTGCGTTGCTTTCATCCAAAATATTGACAATATTTTTAACGAGCAACATCAATATGCTTTTCGTTTCGAGGATTCAAAATTTTCAAATTTCAGAAGTGTTATATTTCTAACAAATACATTTTTATTTAAAAAATCTATAACAATGTATGATTAAGCTAGTGATTTTTTACGGACAATCCATATTTAAAAGCATAATGAGAAACAGTTTTCAAACAACTCTATAGTTTATCATTTCTAAACTTTAATTCAGTATTTGTTTTGTTTGAATTTATATACTGAAGTCATTCATCTAGATTTAATTGAATACAGGTCGCGAAATTTAGTAAATAACGTGAAATGCCGCGGAATTTGAAATAATCATTTAGCTAATTCAAACAAACACAAGATTTTTAAAAGCTATTTTGAAGCATTTGACAAAATAAAATAAAACAGTGTTACATGCTAATTTAGATTATATTATTTGAAAACATTTGTTATTACAATGATGCACGAAATGCAGATATTTAGGTAATCGAAAAATTCCAGTGACATAAACTAACATGCCATGTGAGTTGAAAGCATTTAGAAACACGTGAACATTTTATTATTTATAAAAAAATTCCAAAATAAATGAGAGGAAGAAAACGTAAGCAGCTAAACATTTTCTTTCTAAAATCTTTTTAAGGTGAAGCCAGTAATCATTTTGAAAGAAAATTCATCATCACTCTAAATTCCTCTGTAGTTTTTCCGTAATTCCTTCACCAAAATGAAGGCACTAAAGGAATTTTTGTTCGATATCAAATGTGTCTCAAAATTTATACAAATTTGTGTAGCAATTATAGACCTCCTGGTTAAAAATCATTGATTAATGATAATTTTCAAGAACATACAAGGAATAGGAAAATCATTAACTATGCTGGAAAACTTCTAGAAGGAATGTGGTGAAAATGTTGTAAACGAAACGAAATTCATATCGTCGAAGGCAAAATCATAGCAATGATGGAAGACGTCACCTTAAAATAATGTTTAATGAACTACGATGAAATTGTTGTTAAATTTGTAAGGTTTGTACTTGTTGAAATTAATTTGTTGATCATGTTGCAATATTTTATCATTTTCCAGATTTATCATTTATTTTGCCCTAAATGGTTCCTAACCTAACCCTCCATCGGATGGGGAAGCAAAACGTCGGTCCCGGCCTCGGTTGTTGTTAGGCCGTTAAGTCATTCCAGGTGTGGGAGTCGTCTCCCCGCTGTAAAAAAGACAAACAACACATCAAACCAAGCCTGCTCCGATGGAATCGCTGGCGGCGGTTGGACTCGCAATCAAAAGGTCGTCAGTTCGAACCCTGGAGTGGAAGGTTCCTTGAAGTAAAATGAGGTTTGAGTGCTCTCTCCATTCAAGCCTTTGGACTTCAATTTTCGAGCAAAAACTTGCAATAGAGACCATAAAAGACACGGAGGTCGTTAAAGTGAATGTTTGATTTTTGATCTTAATGGTTTCAAAATTCTTTAATTTCTCTTTAGTTGGAAATTTTGTATTCTAAAGTGTTACGACTTTTTCGAATCTACTGTCGGATTTTTTTTAGTTAAACCCTTTAAGCTCTGAAACGCATGAAAACAAAAAACGGAATCGACGTAACACCTTATAATGTGGCCCCTCTTAAACCTTGCGGTTTCGTCAACGGATCCACAGGCTTGTATCGTTCTTTTTTGCGACAAGACTCCGCCTCCCGGGTCTCCTAAGTGTGAAGGTATGGCACGGGGAGAGGGCACCGAAAACCTATATTTACATTTAGAATTTTTGCGTCCGCCTCGGGGTTTGTACCGGAGACCTCTGGATTGTGAGTCCAGTGCGCGGTCCGATTGATCTACACAGGAAGACTACGCATGAAATCAAACAAAATTTAATTTTCCTTTTTTGTTGATTCTACTTTTGATGAAAATTCATCGGAATTTATTCTGATATTTATGTTTGTAAAATCTAATAAATTCAGCTGATAAAAGTTATGTTACATTTGACAAAATTTTACTGATAATAAATTCTTTGTGTATGAGACGTAATAAAAGAACGCTCCCCATAAATATTTTGTGTCAGGATGTTATATTTAGAACCTTAAACTGCTGCTATTTTCACAATTACTTTCCTGCGGATAATTTTTCAAAAATAACAATTTTTTTAGTTCATTCCAAGCAGGTTTTGAAGTACCGTGTAATCGCCATGAAATAAAATTTTGTTCTGTCGTGAATAACCACTAGTCCTTAAAAATGCCACTAGTCCTTGATTCGAAAACAAAAATTAAAAAAATACATTTTTCTAAACATTATAACTTTATGCCGTTTAACCAATTCACCACTCCGGGTTGCATTTGACAGGTCGGGATTTAAGAAAAAGCAAATTGAATTTCAAAAATCTTCGGCAATTTTTTAGACTATGCCCTCATACTTTTATCGAATTATCCTGCCTATACCTATTTTTTCGAAGGCATCAATAATATTAGAAATTCCATTCTCAGAGTACAGATTTTAGCACGGTTTACCTGTCCCGCCCGTTTGTATCAATCGAGCCGCGCACTGGACTCACAATCCAGAGGTCGCCGGTTCGAATCCCGCGGCGGGCGCTATAAAATTCTAAGTGTAAATAAGGGTATTCGGCGCCGTCGCTCCGTGCCATACTTTCAAACATTTAGGATCCCAGGGCGGCGAAGTCCTTGTAGATAAAAGGAAGACACTAGTGGTTGGCCATCAACGCAGCGGCATCGAGCGCCATCGGGTACGTGGACCGAGTTCGACGGAACGGCTGGTTCGACGAGGAATGTCAGGCGATTTGGGACGAGAAGAAAGCAGCGCGGGACAAGTGGCTGCTGCACAACACCCGTGGGAACAAGGAGTCGTACAAACAGTTGCGAAGACAGCAAACCCATCTCTTCCGGGATAAGAAGCGCCGCCTGGAAGAGTTGGAGTTCCAGGATATGGAGCAGCTGTATCGCTCCAACGAAACGCGTAAGTTCTACAAGAAACTCAGTCAATCCCGGACTGGCTTCATGCCGCGAGCCGAAATGTGCCGGGATAAAGACGGAGGAATCTTGACGGACGAGCGTGAGGTGATCGAAAGGTGGAAGCAGCACTTCGACGAGCACCTGAACGGCCCAGAGGCGGAGTACCAGGACGACGGGGGAAACGACGTCAGCGGTATTGTGGACGGCGAGGACGAGCCAGCACCCACGATGAGGGAAGTTAAGGATGCCATCAAGAAGCTGAAGAACAACAAAGCAGCGGGTAAGGATGGTATCGGTGCTGAACTCATCAAGATGGGCCCGGACAAGCTGGCGGCCTGTCTACACCGGCTGATTGTCAAGGTCTGGGACACAGAACAGCTACCGGAGGAGTGGAAAGAGGGAGTAATATGCCCGATCTACAAGAAGGGGGACAAGTTGGAATGTGAGAACTATCGAGCCATCACTATTCTCAACGCGGCCTACAAAGTGCTGTCTCAGATCATCTTCTGTCGTCTGTCGGAGCGAGCAAAGGATTTCGTTGGGCCGTACCAAGCCGGTTTTGTGGAGGGGAAATCGACGACGGACCAAATCTTTTTGCTACGCCAAATCCTCCAAAAATGTCGCGAGTACCAGATCCCTGTTCATCGATTTCAAAGCCGCGTACGACTCGGTCGATCGCGAAGAGCTATGGAAGATCATGTACGAGAACGGCTTTCCCGGGAAGCTGATCAGACTGGTGAAATCAACGATGGACGGGGCACGGTGCAGCGTGAAGATTTCGGGGGCGATGTCCGACCCGATCGAATCGCGCAAGGGACTGCGACAAGGCGACGGTATCTCCGGCCTCTGTTCCAACATTGGGCTTGAAGGTGTAATGAGGCGGGCGGGCTTCAACATGCGGGGCACGATTATCAACCGATCCAGCCAATTCATCTGCTATGCCGACGACATGGACATTGTCGGCAGGACGTTCGAGGAGGTGGCCAGGCGGTACACCGAATTGAAGCGGGAAGCAGAAAAGGTTGGATTGAAGGTGAATGTGGCGAAGACGAAATATCTGCTGGCAGGAGGAACCGAGTCCCTTAGGGCTCGCATAGGACCGAGCGTGACGATCGACGGCGACGAGTTCGAGGTCGTGGAGGAGTTTGTGTACCTCGGTTCGTTTGTAACGTCTGACAACAACTGCAGCAGAGAAATTCGGAGGCGCATCATCACCGGTAGTCGTGCCTACTATGGACTCCACAAGACCCTACGGTCTGGTCGTCTTTCCCGGCGTACAAAGTGCACCATGTACGAAACGCTGATAAGACCGGTCGTTCTCTACGGGCACGAGACGTGGACGATGCTCGAGGAGGACCTGCAAGCACTTGAAGTTTTCGAACGGCGAGTGCTTAGGACGATCTTTGGCGGCGTGCGTGAGAACACCGTATGGAGAAGAAGGATGAACCACGAGCTGGCGCAACTCTACGGCAAGCCAAACATTCGGAAAGTCACCAAGGCTGGCCGGATCAGGTGGGCCGGACACGTCGCGAGAATGCCGGACGCGCTGGATGCGCGCCAACCGAACCAGACTATCAATCCGGTGAAGTTGGTGTTCAATTCGGAGCCGTCCGGAACGCGGCGGAGGGGGACGCAACGTGCAAGGTGGTTAGACCAAGTGGAGGAAGATCTTCGAAGTGTGGGAGTTCCGAGTTGGAATTGGAGAGTAGCAGCCCAAGACCGAGTTCAGTGGCAGCGCATATGGAGACAGCTCATGACCCGGGGGTTGTCTGAGCAGTAAAAGTAAAGTAAGTAGTGGTTGGTACTAGCAATGGTGGCTGACACAGCTACAGTATGCAAAAAAAAGTATTTACACCCCTTGGGTATTTAAAAACGTGGGTTTTATAGAAAACCTAGCTATATGGGAATCAAAAAATCGCACATTTTATGCCCTTTCCGATGCCACATAGGTTGACTTGTGAATTGTGGACCGGTTCGGATGCCGGCGGGTTTTCCGACGACGTAATCCCGGGGTGAGACGAAATTCCAACGAAAAATCTTTTCTATCGATACAAAGACCCCCAAACGGTGTTATACCCACTCCAGAATGTTTATTTAGCAATTCTATGGTAATTTATTGACATTTAGTTAAATTGAATGTTTGCAAAATAAGGTTTAGATAATTTTAATATAGATTTTCCAGAGTTATATAAACTTTCATACTGAGTAAAAGTAAACTTTTTATTCAATCCAAATTATTTTTTTAATCAGTCATGGATGCCTATTTGGAGTTGAGGGACTCGATTTATGGTGATTTGTCAACAAATAACTTTATTTATGAAAATTTTCGGAAGGTGTTCAAACTTTTTTCGCACCTTTTTTGATGTTTGTAATAGTATTTGTTACATAACTTTTTATAGAAATAATCTTTTCATGATCATTTTATAGCAAAATGTTTGGCATGAGTTTCTGAACAAAACGTAGTACAGTCATTCCTCATATTCGGAACAGGTTACAGATCGACTCATGTTCAAAAAATCATAGAAAATCGATAATTGAACCTAATGATTCGCTTTTACCTTCATTTGAAAGCTTTTCTTGCGATC
Organism: Culex quinquefasciatus; assembly: GCF_015732765.1. NCBI lineage: Eukaryota > Metazoa > Arthropoda > Insecta > Diptera > Culicidae > Culex > Culex quinquefasciatus. The sequence continues at coordinate 132,108,208 of NC_051862.1, read as the reverse complement.
TTTCAAATGCTGCATCGAACAACTGCAAATTTTAACTTTTATATCAAGTTTTTGAAGAAAAACTTTGACCCTTGAAATCCACAAATTTGGATGTAAACAAACTTTGATTCTCTCCAGGAGTACAAATTTTCTACAAAATAATGACTTCACACACAATGAAACTCAAGCTTAATAATGTTTTATAAATGGTCTGATAACTTCTTTTGTGAAAATATCTGTTAAATTCAGGTGTTCCACAACTGTGGGAGGCACAATAACATCCCACAATCATCGAACAGACAATTTCGAGGCAGTGTTTTGCAGCTCTGAACAAAACAGTCTCGAAATGCACTTTTTTTTATTCAAAAAGGTCTCCTTTTGTTAATGAAATAGCAAGAGAATGTACAAAGTGAATGTCCTAAAAATAGAAGGGTCGCCAGAAAAGATTCATTTGGCATGCTATTGACAAATTATCACAAAAGTGATCCGAATTTGTGGGTGTTCCGAATATGTGGGATGACTGTACTAGGTTTCTGTCAAACTTTAAATTGTTTACATGTTTTTTCACAATATGTGCAAAACATATTGCCCAAGGGGTATAAATACTTTTTTTACATACCGTATAAAGTCAACTTCGTTTTTTTTTGTGCCTGTAGTAAAATATCAGAATCAGAATCTGTATAAATATTCTATCGTGGAAAATCGCCTTTTTCAATTTTTTTTTTGATTTTTTTGATTTTTGGTACAGGTTTTTAACAGACCTGAGCTTATAGCTGAATCGATCATTCAAAAATCTTTGTTATAACAGATTTGTAGAGAAATCTTTAATTGTCAAAAACCTCTTTAAACTTTGTAAATCCGTTTGGTTGTCAAAAGATGTTCCATTTTTTATACATCCAATTATTATGCGGGCGGACTTCGTTTGACCTTGAACTTCTGGGACCATGTTTGTCGCTTGCAAATTAACCTGAATATGACTGCCGAAGGCCTCGGAAAAATTTCACTTCGGATAATTGAATCACGAAAAAAACCTTTTTTCAATGTCTAATTTTTGATTGTTGAGCATAGGTATGACCCCTAAACTACGCTCAAATTATTTAGAATTTTTAAATCCAAGATGACTGCCAAAATGGCGGTGATGCAATATTGAAAAAATACATTTTATTTTTTATAAGGCAATCAACAACTCAAATTTGACTAAAATGGGGTCGTAGAACTCAAATTTTATGTTAAATATAATAAAATGGAAAAAAACGAAAAAAAAAATGGGTAATTCTCTACCAACTCACACGAAATCGGGAAAAGTTGCCCCGACCCCTCTTCGATTTGCGTGAAACTTTGTCCTAAGGGGTAACTTTTGTCCCTGATCACGAATCCGAGGTCCGTTTTTTGATATCTCGTGACGGAGGGCGGTACGACCCCTTCCATTTTGAACATGCGAAAAAGAGGTGTTTTTCAATAATTTGCAGCCTGAAACGGTGATGAGATAGAAATTTGGCATCAAAGGGACTTTTATGTAAAATTAGACGCCCGATTTGATGACGTACTCAGAATTCCGAAAAACGTATTTTCATCGAAAAAACACTAAAAAGTTTTAAAATTCTCCCATTTTCCGTTACTCGACTGTAAAAATTTTGGAACATGTCATTTTATGGGAAATTTAATGTACTTTTCGAATCTACATTGTCCCAGAAGGGTCATTTTTCATTTAGAACAAAATTTTTCATTTTAAAATTTCGTGTTTTTCTAACTTTGCAGGGTTATTTTTAGAGTGTAACAATGTTCTACAAAGTTGTAGAGCAGACAATTACAAAATTTTGATATATAGACATTAGGGATTTGCTTATAAACATCACAAGTTATCGCGATTTTACGAAAAAAAGTTTTGAAAAAGTTACTTTTTGCGTTTCTCTTTGTTTCGTCGTCCGTGTCTGTCGCGGGTGACCATGAACGGCCATGATCGATGACGACCAACTTTTTTAAAACTTTTTTTCGTAAAATCGTGATAACTTGTGATGTTTATAAGCAAACCCCTTATGTATATATATCAAAAATTTTGTAATTGTCTGCTCTACAACTTTGTAGAACATTGTTACACTCTAAAAAATAACCCTGCAAAGTTAGAAAACACGAAATTTTAAAATGAAAAATTTTGTTCTAAATGAAAAATGACCCTTCTGGGACAATGTAGATTCGAAAAGTACATTAAATTTCCCATAAAATGACATGTTCCAAAATTTTACAGTCGAGTAACGGAAAATGGGAGAATTTTTAAAACTTTTTAGTGTTTTTTCGATGAAAATACGTTTTTCGAATTCTGATTACGCCATCAAATCGGGCGTCTAATTTTACATAAAAGTCCCTTTGACACCAAATTTCTATCTCATCACCGTTTCAGGCTGCAAATTATTGAAAAAACCTCTTTTTCGCATGTGCAAAAATGGAAGGGGTCGTACCGCCCCTCCGTCACGAGATATCAAAAAACGGACCTCGGATTCGTGATCAGGGACAAAAGTTACCCCTTAGGACAAAGTTTCACGCAAATCGAAGAGGGGTCGGGGCAACTGCTGTGTGAGTTGGCGGAGAATTACCCAAATGTTTTTCGTGATTCGATTACTTGAAGTCCCATACAAACCTTCGGATAATCAATCTTCGGATAATCGAGTCTGGACTGTATCCATATAGCAATATCATGTAATGAAAATATTAATTAATTTTTCACTAGCAAATGTTTTGCAACGTGTATTTTTTTCGAAAACCAAAACCATCAACTTACTTCGTAAATTTGAAATAGTATAAATGTCACCCTAGTTTACGGTACCCTTACTAATAGTACCAAAAATAGTAACAGTAAAAACAGTAGTCAGTAAGTAGAAAATATTTTCTTGGAATATGTTATTTGGAACAATAGTATTTGGTATTCTCTATTTCTGGCCGCTCGACTGCAGGATTCGAGCTCACAAGGTATGAATAGCAATTCAAAGCTCCAAACATTTTAGTCATTGGAATCACAGAATATTTTTTGGAAAACGTTTAAAAAACACTTGCAATTTTTCAAAGATCTGTTGCATCAAGTCTAACATTAGATAACTGTTTTCTAAGGATTAGGACTTAACCAGCTTTCCTTCAATTCAGTCTTGAAATCAACTTTCCCAAAATACCTTCGGACGATCGATCTACGGCGGGTAAAACCCGAGTCCCCGTGGAAACACCCTTCGAACAAGTAAACAAACCCATCACCGCGCGATGGCCTCCGTTTGGTTGGTTTGTTTGGAAAAGTCCTTCGAAGCAAAAACGGGAAAAAAAACTCCACCGAAACTCCCCAGCAGTGGTAAGTATTGAAGTTGTGCAGAACTTCCCCACACAAATAACATACACTCCCACACTCGTGGTATTCACGCGTGGTGGTGACTTGGACAAAGTTCAACGTTAATGAATTAACTCCCTCGACGGAAGGACGGCAAGTTTGTTTGAAAAAAAGAAGACGATTTTCAAAAGGGGTTGTTTGAACTCCATGCTTTATGCAGTCTTTTGGAGGTTGTAAAATTTCAGTCGCAGTCCGGCGTCCTTGGCGTGGAAAACGCGCGCGCGCTCAATTCCTTGGCGGAGTGAACACAAAAAAAAGTTTGCAATCAGTGAATAAATCAGTATTATTTTTGGCCGTGAAGAAGTTGGATTTAAGCTATGAGATAAGTAAAAGTGACAGTCATTTGGATGTGGTCGTTGTGGACGAAGTTGAGAGTGAAATATTGGTGCTAATAGAAAGAGTTGGGTTATATCTTTAAAAGAGAAAATGTCGAAGAAAAGATCAGAAGAGAAAACTGGAAACACTCAACAAGACTGGGAGATTTTTGACGTTTTGTGTGGTGCGGATGAGGTAAAACTTTCTTCACATGATTTATTTGACAATAACATTCAAACGTTCTTCAGGGCGGGGTAAGATTCAAGTATTTTAATTTAAACGAGTTAAGGTAAAATTATTATTTTATAAGAATTACTGTAGTAGAAGTCAAATTACACAGTAGTTAAGTTAAACGTTTCATGTGATAAAAGTACAACATTAAATGAGGTCATCGGCCCGATGTGTGCTTAATAATTCCAGCTTGAGTGGTTTATTTTGCAAATAAATTGATAAAAATCACCTCAAAAACATACACTACCTATTAAAAGTACCTTGTGGTAAAATTTTACATAAAAACAAAAATTACTTTATTTCCATTTTATGCCTGAAGTTTTTGTACTTTTTTTTACAGTGCGCAGTTGCTTTGTTTTGGTTCCGTAACGAACAGCTGTTCTTTTGTTCTGGTGCCGAAGTTGACAGCTTGTGTTGGCTGCGGGCGAGCTGCCTGTAGTGAGATATAGATGTCGCCCCCCTGATGTTGACAGCTAGAGCTATTATGTAAAATCCAAGACAACAAGGTAGCTGGTCTGCACAACTGTGCAGGTTTTGTTTTTTCCCTTTTGTCTCGGAATTTGCAAAATAGTTCCAGCTGTCAAAATGCTTATGCGCCCCTTTCAAATGTTGCTTCAGAAATTATGTCAGTTCAACTGTGTAGAAATGGAGTGGGATATTTAAAAAGGTAAAACAACATTATTAAAAAACCACGAGTATTCGCATTCATTCAAGCATTCATTCAAACATAAATTCAAATATTAATTAAAGATTATTTTCTCTGACCATGCTTTTGCATGCGATTTTACACAAATTTTCTGTGCAAATCGTCGTTAAAAGATTTCAAAAGTTATCTTTTTGAATTTTACATTACATTTTTTACGGACTTGGCCAAATTGGCATGGAAGCCATCTTTTTTCGGAAAATATATATTTTGGGTCAAATTTCAAATGTCCATCTCTAAGAAACCAGTGTTTCAAAATTGTGGATTTCAGCACAATGTGTTGCTTTTATGTTTTCTTATAAAACGTGTAAAATTAAATGCCAACTTTACAGCTGGTCGATACACCAATCGAAAGGTTACGTTTTGACGATGACTTTAGAAAGAAATATATAGAATAAATATAATATGAATTTATTGATTTTCAGTAATTTCTTATCTAAATGGAAGATTTTTTTTATTAATTTATAGCTAACAGTGCTCTGCCCATGTTCGCATAAATGTCCCATATGCAAAAACAGCAAGCTGAGAAAAACGCATTTGAAGTTTGTCCCACACATAAGGCTACGTGTTTAGTTTTCGCAAAAAAACTGGATTTCCTCCTAATTTATAGAACAAAGTACTGGTTGTTATAAGCTTTTCTGAAAGATCACACGATTTTGAACCAAACTGCATCAATAACGCAAAAGTGATGAAAATGCATATGGGACATTTATGCGATCAGGGGCAGTGCTGGTGTTGACAAAGTTATTTTTTGCAATCTACGTTTTTCAAAAAAAAAAAATTCTTCCGCTTTATTTTTCGTTCTTGTTACAAGGACCAAAAATGAAAATTGCAGAGGAAATCAGCCGATTGAAAAAAAAGTTAAGCATGAACACAATTTAAAATCTTTTTTAGCATAAATAACAATGGTAACCTTAAGTTGAGCCTTTAATGACTGTTTCATAAAAATTGTTCATTTTACTGAAAAGAAAAACAATTGATTTTTTTAAGTCTCCTTAAACCACTTGAAATAAAATAAAAATTAAAAAATGATTGTTTTACACATAGTGGAGTTTGGGGTAATATGGACAGTGGAGGTAATTTGAACATCCCTTCAAAAATCACCTTTTCTTCGGATATAAAGTGAAAACGGCAATTTGAGTGATAAGCCATTTTGCGTTATTAGTTTGTCCCTATAATTTTCCATACAAATTTGGCAGCTGTCCATACAAAAAAGATGTATGAAAATTCAAAAATCTGTATCTTTGAAGGAATTTTTTGATCGATTTGGTGTCTTCAGCAAAGTATGGATAAGGACTACACTGAAAAAATATGATACACGGTAAAAAAATGGTGATTTTTTATTTAACGTTTTGTCACTAAAATTTGATTTGCAAAAAACACCATTTTTAATTTTTTTCATTTTTTGATATGTTTTAGAGGTCATCAAATGCCAACATTTCAGAAATTTCCAGGTTGTGCAACAAATCTTTCACCGAGTTATTTATTTTTTAATCCATACTGATTTTTTCAAAAAATCGAAATATGGGTCGCAAAAAAATATAACTTCATTTTTCGATTTAAAATCAAATTTGCAATCAAAAAGTACTTGAGTGAAATTTTGATAAAGTGCACCGTTTTCATGTTAAATCCAATTTTAGGTGACTTTTTGAAAAATAGTCGCAGTTTTTAATTTTTTTAAATTAGTGCACATGTTTGCCCGATTTTGAAAAAAAAAATATTTGTAAAGCTGAGAAAAAGATATTTAAAAACTGATAACAAATAGCTCTGATACAACATGAAACATCAATCAATAATCCTTGCGAAACAACATAATTTGTAATGATCCTGCAGCATAGCATGGTGTGTGTTGGTGTGTCCTCCAACATAGTGTTTTCTTTTCCAGCCTAAACGTTACCATAACGATTACATTTTTGTTTATCCTGTTTTATTTCTCTTTGTGAAACTTCCCATTCCCTAGCATAACTTGCTGGGTGAACTTTTTCATGGTTTATGAAAAGGACTTATATTTTTAATATTTTAACAGACAATTGTTTACGATTTACGAATTGTTTTGATTAAATAAACTAAAAAAACTTAGAAATGCTTTGTGATCCAGTCAAATAATTTTATGAACCTGTTCGTTATATTCCCAACATTATTGATTTATTTGCGATGATCCAAATATTTGTTAGAAATTTCGGGTGCGCCAAACAGGAAGTGAAATTTTCCCACCACAATTGAGTGCTGCGTGTTTTGGGTTATTTCTGTGGCTCTGAAAGAAAGAAAGAAAAAAAATGCATTACTTATAATTTCAGCTGTGTACTTGTTTTTGTATCCTGTTTTCAATGGTAGTATTGGTGGTTAGTTGCATGTGAAGCAATGTTCTACCAAACGGTGTTGTTTGTGTTGGGTGAAATTCCGATATCGTGAATCAAACTTTTGCACCACTTTGGCACGGATACCATGCCAGCAGGAACGAAGCTCGTCAGCAGGACTTGAAGGCTTTCGGGACGTTACTCGGTGAATTAGTTTTGAGTGAACCACGATGGATACGGTTGCGGATTTTGGATAGTTGCTGGATTTGGATATCAGTTTGAGTGATTGGTGTTGGGTTGGTGAAAAGTTGTTGGAGTTAATGTGTTATTTGTGTTTGTGTAACGAAACATTGTTTAACTAGTAGTTTAATGTTATACCTCATACCAAAGGATTAAAACTGAAGGATTATCGCAGGAAAATAAACATCTTCTGTAAGAATAATAGACGCTGAACAAATTTTCGTTTATCAAAATAACATTGATTCGAATTTCTTTTTCGAACAAAAACAGTTAATCTGATGAATTTAAATCGTTAACTAAACATTACATTTGTTCATTACCTAATTTAATTGGAGAGAGATATAGTGGGCTTAAAATTTTTTGGTAGCAAATTCACTCGTTTTTTGCTAACTTTTTCCACAGAAAGTAAAATTTCCAAGTCCATGATTAATATTTTTCCTTGTTTGTTATTTTTGAGAGTTCCGAAAAAGGCAACTTTTAAGTCACAGAGAAGTATGGACAAAACAAAATTCAAAATGATAATACATACAAAACAAATTCTCAAAAATATTGAAAATGTGCAAGAACCATTTCTAAATATATTTCTGTTTTTTTTTTTTTTCATTTTGAGACTTTGAAAATCGTACAAATATTTGCTAAGAAAATTACATTTTAGTTTTAATTTTTCTGGAACAACCTATCAAACTAAATCATTTCTAAATCTCTATTGTATAAAAAATTATATGGAGAGTGCATTTTTTAAGCCCTTAAAGTTCTTAACAAAACAAAATTTCAAAAAAAAAAAATTTTAATAGCAAAATATGATTAAATCAATTGTAAAGAAATGAAAATGCATTTTAACGTTAAACTTTCCGACTATCTTTCCGACTTCCTCAGGAGCCAAAAAATCAGTCATATAGTGATTGAAATTCATAGTCAGTTCTCCACGAAACAAAAGTGAAATTGGAAATATCGCGTATAAAACTCGAATTTCCCGTATGTCGAATCGATGAATACTGGTGAATACAATGAGGGCTTGTCGATTCCATGCTGAAAAGAACTGACCTTATTTCCCACCATTATTGGGCGCCCATAAACCCATCCTTCACACAGTTCTGGATAGCAGCATCGTCCTTGTTTTCCCCGTCCAATTGGAGCAGCATTGAATGCTTTCCCTAAAGCCAAAACCAGCGCGTTTTTTACTAGCCTCAAAACGCCTTTCAACCGTTCAGGTGCGCTGCTGTTAACCTATATTTTCCACGTGCTCCTCCGACACTGACTGGGAAAACTGGGTGCTGCCCCAACTTTGCTTTTCCTACAATGTGCAAGGCCAGAAACAGGGTGCGAAAAGATTGCTGTGCTGTGGTGCTGAAAATGTGTTTTCCGATAACAGCTGCTGGAAGAAATGCGGTTTGAAGTTGCATTATCGCGAATTAGAAATCACTCCAGATTGTGGTGTTCAGGAAACGTGCGTTTTAGTTTTAGATTTTTTGAGCGAAGGAAATGTAAACGGAAAAGTCGTTAAAGAACTTTCTGATCGAAATGCAAAGTTTTACTGTTGAAGTTTTATTTTCTCTCCTTTCACACCTAGGTAATGCCAAAACATCACCATTCTCCAGTTCATCACCATCACCACGTGAGTATAAGATTGTTTATGAAATGCTTCATTTTTAACATTGCATTACAGTCCAGACTTGATTATTCGAAAGTCGATTATCGCAAGATTTGAATGAGCCTTCGGATGATCTAATCACGATTTTTTTTTTAATTTTCTTACTTTTCAGCAAATTTATGAGGTCAATAATTTTTAATTTAATATCTTATGATACTTGATTTTTTTTGCATTTTTCAAGAATGATTTTTTTTAAATTGGAAGCCAATCAGATGTTTTGCAATTATTTGTTTTCGAAGTATCTTAGTTTTGATTAACATTGTATTTTTTGAGAAAAATAATACTTTTTGGGGTACTGGCATTGAAATTTCACAAAAATTTTAAATATTTTTCTATCGAGCCCAAACATGCTAAATATTATTTTAATAGCAGAAAAATGCATTTCAATTTGTTTCCAGTTGATTAGACTTCTATTTTAATCAAAATTTTAAAGTTTTTTTTTTATTTTTTTGCTCCCTATTTTTTGCAGATTTTTAAGTGGGGTGACATAAACTTTGTCAAACATTCGAACAGTTTAACAGTAAAAAAGTTGGATTTCTAAAGTTTAAAAAATGTGATGATGAAATCACGGACGAACGGACATGACACGGGGTTTCAAAAAGTGAAGCAGGTTTTCTTCTACTTCTTCTTGGCGAAAACCTGCGCAAGCGAGATCGCTTCTGTCAAAAACTTCGCGCCACGTGGTTTAAAACGTAAACAAAGCCAGCTGATGATGCAGACTCATGGGTATTTTTTTAAATGGTCGTATAAATTTATATTTGATACAATTTTTCTAAAATTTTCGGCAAAAGACAAACTTAATGGCAAAAAACCGTTGCGGGACCATCCATAAACCACGTGGACACTTTTTTGGGAATCTCTTACCCCCCCCCCCCCTCGTGGACAATTGACCATACCAAAAAAACTTTTTTGTATGGATCGTGGACAATCGCCATACCCCCCCCCCTCCCCTAAAGTGTCCACGTGGTTTATGGATGGTCCCTTCTAGCACCATACTAATGCTAAATGTTTTAATTAATTATTGCATAAGACATTTTGAGTAATCATGCTTATTCGTGCGATGCTACTTCGACAACTTGAATGTAGATGGCACAAAAGAAAGTTTGTTTAAGAAATTTGAAGAAAATTTGTTCCTGATGTCATGTCCGTTCGTCCGTGATGAAATATCACTTCTTTTCCGATGTACTTTTACATCAATTCATGAAAAACAAGTGAAATTTCATAATTAAAAAAAACAATTTTTTCCGACACTATATTTTTAATATTACCATGATTTTATTTGTTGTTTACTTAATTTTTCCTAATGAATCGAAAAATGTATTGGTTCCTTGTTTTTTTTAATGTTTTTATTTTTTTTTACTGCTGTTACACAGTAAAAAAATGACGGCACACCCAAAACTGGCAGCGCTAGTCCGAGAGAATGATGGTCTCGAGTCGAGAGAATAGTGGTACCATTCACGGACGCAGAGAACACAGCTCGAGATGGGCAATAGAACTATTCTCTCGAGGTTCATTTGCAAAAAAAATCATCCGTCAAACAAAAATTAAAGCTGGGAATTTTGACAGATCTTGTGTAATTTTTTTTTGTTATTTTGCATTGGTGAACTGGGTAAATCCTTTCACTCTTTTATCTATATTTTGTAAAAAATTACGCTCAAAATAGGTCATATGCAACATCAAAATGTTCAACCTTCCAATATTTAACTGTTCAAGTGGAGTAGGTGGGCACTATTCAGGCAAAATTTATCCCATTTTTAAAGCATCTAATAAAAATCTTTCACAAAAATGCTGTTATGGCATAAAAATCACAGTTTTTCATTAGGGGCGCATGTTGCCCTCTGAACAAATCTCAAACTGGAATACATTCTGGAAACATAGAAGAAAAGTTTCATTTTTGAGGTTGAAAATTTGGTTGGATGAATATTACTTCTTTTTCGGTAATTTGCCTAAAAACTGTAAATATGTGAAATTCAACTGAAGCTAAAACATTTCATCAGTTCCTGATGTAAAATTACACATTTTTTGACACGAAATCTTTATATTTATAAAATAACATTGCTTAGATTTTTATTTATTAAAAATTAAAATATTTTCTTATTCATTTTGCTACTTTTCCACAGCCCGATCCAGGATGCAGCAGCGATCACCTGGCGCACTCGATCGACCTGGCCACAACGCTGCGCAGCGAACTGGCCGCGTCCACCTACAAACGGGACCGCCTGATGGCGGAGCTGTCCGACGTGAAGAGTTCGCTGTGTGCCAAGGAAAACGAATGCGAAGCGCTGCGAGCCCAGAGCGCGCGCCAGACGTCGCTGATCAGCTCGCTTCAGCAACGGCTGGGAGCGTCGGAGTCCCGCGAGAAGAACCTCCACAGCCGGACGGAGAACGTCGTGGGGACGCTGAATAGGGACAAGAAACATATGGAGGACAAGATCAAGGAGCTGTGCGCGAAGACGCGCCGGTTGGAGTGCGAACTGAGCAAAGAGGAAGGTCACCGGGACCAGGCGAGGGCCCACCTGCAGGACCTGGTGCGGAGGTTGTGCCTCTGCTTGGGCATTGACGTTTGCGACGGTTCGCACCTGACGCCGGAATGTGTTCTGGGGAAGGCTGGGGAGACGGTGGCGGAACTGCAGCGGTTGCGGACAAAACTGGCCGGAGCTTGCGAGCATCTGACCTCGACCGAGGCGGAACTCATCACAACCAAGACGAGCGCCTCGGCGGAGAAGACCCGGCTGCAGACCCAGATCGAGGGATTGCAGTCGCTGTCCCAGGGACTAGAAGGTCGCTGCCGACAAGCGGAACGGGATCTGCAGGTGACGCGGGATCGGCTGGCGGAGAGCGAGGTCACCGGGGATAAGCTGAGGGGTAAGTGGGGCGTGTGAGTTGTTGTGGGCCATTGAGTAATTTGCATTTCTTATTTTAGAGGAACTCCGAGGGTTCGAGTCACGGTGCTGTCGGTTGCAGAACAGCTACGATCGGTTGCAGACGGAACGGTTGCAGTTTTTGCGGACGCTGGCGACGATCGTTGGGGTTAACGAACCCTGCGAGAACAATATCCGCGACAAGGTTCGCGAGATTACCAACCACAATCAGTCTCTGCATGATGTAAGTACTGGGGGATGATCCACACGTTCTTTGAACTTACACGTGGTGAACTTCCAGCAAACCGCCCAACTGAAGGAACAACTTCACCAGGAAGCATCCCGTCATCGTGAGCACCAGGAACGCACGACCTGTCAGTTGAAAACAGAGGAGCAGCACCGGCTCAGTGTCGAAGAGCGGCTGGAAAAGGCCTGCCACGAGCTGCAGCACTTCCGGGCGGAACATATTACCGTAAGTTATTGTTGGTTTGTTCCTTATGATAAAATTAAGATTAATTGTCTCTCAATTTCAGCTAAGTGAATATCTGGTCCGGTTAGCCCGGGCTCTCAGTTGGAGCGAGTGCTCGGAACCGCCGGCACCCGGGAGTGACACCACGATCCTCGGCGAGACACTGCTGGAGCGGGCCGAGCGTTTGGCCACCCACCACGAGCACCACGTGCATGGGATCTGTGATAAGGTGAGTTGACAAATGTGAGACTATTGTCAAAAGTGTGTTTTGAAAAGTTTACAAAGAAAGTTTCCCGCAGTGGAATACTACCTTGAAGTGGTAATTTCAATTCTGAAAAAAGAACGCGGTTTTGATTTCGCTAACACATGCTTTCAGAAATCCTCCATAAAAAATTACATTTCTATTGTTCTCATTCCATCATTCAGAGCTGCTGGGAACTGTCAAACCAACACACGCACTCTCATTCTCACCACCACGCCAACCACCACCACAATCATAGCCAGTTGCCAAAGCTGAGGCGCGAACGTTCCTGTACGGATTTACCATTGAAAGAAGTAATTTCTAACATCGCCATTCATAATCCTTAACAAGATCACCCAACACCCGCCTCATTCACAGAGTTCCGCACTGTACAACTTGCAGCGCCGCGTTCGCGTGCTCCGGGAGCAGGTTCAGCGCCGGGATCTGCACCTGGAGCTGCTCCGGCGGAAGATCGCACTGCTCGAGGATAACGCCAGGGGAAAGACGATGCTGCAAGTATGGACAACAATATCATTGATTATCATTTTACATGCCATTTCATTTTATTTTTTTTATTTTGTCAAATTTGTGTACACAAAAATTACAAGATAGTTATGTCAGAGACATAACCATAAGACTATGCTTTCAGTTCCGGCAGACGTAGACCTTCTTGGCGTTGCAGTAACCGCTCCGATTTCCCCGGAGAACGGACTGGCTGAGCCTGTCTTCAATAAGATTAATTTAATTATAAATTTGAGTACATTCAACCCACGGTGGTTGGTCACTTTTTTGTTTGACACTTGTTTAGTTTGTATCCCGTTGGTTTGACAAAGTCAAACTAAAAAGTGACGAATTGTCACTTTTTACACGGGACTCACACAAACTAGCAAACAAAACGTTTGGTAGTAAGTGTGAGCTTTGTGTAAAGACGGTGTCAAACTAAAAAGTGACTTCGTTTGTTTGACATATGTTGGGGTTTCAGTGTAGTTATATAAATACGGTATCCTGTATTTTTTAAATGAAATTTCATTAATAATTTCATCAAAATTTCGCGATTTGAATATTTTCACGTACTTTCAATACGAAGTATATGATTATCAACAATCGAAGAAAGATATTAAGTAAGTCGGTTTAGGCAATCTACCAAATGAATCTGGAAAGCCAAGTACTATGTTCTGCTAAAAGATCGTGTAGCGACAATCAAGAGGCTCGACCGAGGTGGGTCGAGAGCGATTTCGACGAAAGTGCAAACAAATACATGCCGCTGTGTCATATGGTCGCTTAGAGCGCGCTAAACGTAGTTCGTCTGGTCGTTCATTAAGAAATCAACGTTGAGCCAGGGAAAAAAATGGAAGAAGACGCTATCTTCGTCGTTGACTCCGATATTGTTGAGAAACTGAAGACAGATGTGTAATTTGATTCTGCAGGCCAAGGGTGCATGATACTGATGATACTCGTCGGTTGACACCCAGGCGAGGAACATCCCGGAAGGAGCCCAACTACATCCGTAGTGCTGTTTGGACAAAACAGCATGGCCGTGGTTCCTTGCATGTGTCCTATTTTCTTACCTCCACGTTGGCTTGGTTTAGTCATCATGATGACAAAGTGTAACCTAGCTGGTGGCCTGTGGAAACGAATCGTAAACCTTTGACCAGCGAGGGTCAGAGTAGAGACGGCTAGAAGAAAGGGGCACGTCAATGTGGGAAAGGGAAGTAATTTGTCATTGTAGACGGTATTGTTTTGATTCGCAGTATGTTGAGTCAACTGCTGTGGATGTACCTGAGCATTGCAGAACGGGGTTTCTCTACTTTCCATTTCAGCTAACAGCTATCTTCTGTTTACTTTGTTTCACTGATTTTATAAAACGGCTTCGGTTTACTATCCTCCATTTGATTTCGATTTAACTTATTTGATTCTCTTATTTCTCAACGCTTTTCCACTCTTTTTTACCAATTGATGCTGCTGTAACAAACTGTCTGCTTTCCCTTAATTTGGCAGCGATGTCAATTTTGTTTATCATGACCCTTTTCTTTATTTATCTATTTGAATAATTTCTCATCTTCCCTGTAAATTGCCCTCAATACAATCTAAGCTTGTTGTTGTTATTTATTAACTGTTGTTCATTTCTTTATCTACTTCATAATTTACTATCTTTCTTTTACTATTGATTCTTTACATAGTATATTTCCTTCACTTCCTATACTTACATCAAACCCTATGGAAAAACTGAAGACAGATATTTAATTTGATTCTGTATAACTTAAAGTTGATATCTGTGTTTGGGAAGTGAAATTTATTTAAATCATTTCTGTCAGGATTTTCTCAAAATTTCTCATGTTTAAAGTTGTTTTCCCCCTTCATCTTCCAGACCGAACGCGACGAAGCCGTCCACCGGGCGCGGAAAAACTCCAAAAACGCCGAACGAACCGCTCAGCAGCTCGCCGAGGTGAAAGCCCAACTCGTGGAGGTGAAAACCCAGCTCAATGAAGCCTCGGACTACAAAATCACCGCCCTGGAACGGGCCCGCAAGTGCGACGAACTGCAGGCCCGGCTGTGCGAGCTGGAAAACGAACGCGAACGGCTGGTGGCCCAACTGGCCGCGTACAAGTCCCGGGCGCGGTCCGCGGTGGAGAGCTCCCACGACCGGAGGGTTCGCGACGAGCACGCCCTTTCGGTGAGTAGACTATTTAAACGAATTTTGGGGTTAGTTACTTCAAGTCTTCCTTTTTGTAGCACCTCCGCGAGGAACTAGCCCGCGTCAAGTCCCAACTGGCGGACACCAACCACCGACTGTCCCAGCTGCAAGCGTTCCGGACGTCGGTGGCCAAACTGCTCCACCTGCGGGACAGTCCCGACTCGGAGTTGCTCCACAAATTGCAGTCGGTTTGCGCGTCCCACCACAACTGTACCTGCCTGGGTCGCCGTTACGGGTCCGCCTCGCCGCTGGGTACGGCCGGCAGTGACCACCACTGTTCCCGGTACGATGACCTGCCACCGCCGCCGACGACGGCGTCCTCCGGCTGCCGGCCGTTGAGTTCCAGTCCGGTGCACCGGCGGTACATCGATTCGGGCTTCAACGATCATGACCACAACTTTGACGACGATTTTGACTTTGGGAAGAAGTATTGAGAGCCGGAAGCGGCTAAACAAGACCGACCACTGCCACGCAACGTGTTCGAACGCAGTTTTTGCAGTCCGTTTTGAAAGTTTACCATAATTTGAAATCTTTGTACATGCTAGTGGCGCCTAGCGGAGAGTAGCGGAAGATAGCTTGTTGTATCATAGTGGAAGGAAGACAAATGTTGCATAGAATAAATGTTGAAACGAACTGCCTTGTTGTATGCAATCTACAGTTGATGACAAACAGCGCTACATCAAATGAGTTAAGTGCTCTTGGAATACAGATGTAACTCTGAACTTAAGAGACCACCGGAGGCGGAAAATCTGATACGGGCTTTTCTTCCACGTTTGACCCCAGAACTCAAAAATGGCTGAATGAAATGCTTTGAAAACGTCGGGTCTCCTAAATTAATCAATTTTGAACATGTAGAATGGTTGCATGAAGAGATTTGAGCATTCTTTCTGTTTGAAACCTGTTGTTGAAATTGGAAAAATTGCGCTATTTTTGGTTGAAATTGGAGTAGAATGTAGGTGTCTACAAATCGGTACATTTTTTCTTAGACATGTTTAGGCTTATTAGAATCGTCAAAATCTTACGGAGGTACAGACGAAATAAAAATGTTGATTCATTCAACTGCGTTGCAGAAAAAGCTGTTCAAACGAAGGAAGATTTCATATTTTCATACATTGACTCCACCATTTTAGAACCACTGATTGTTGTTGATTTTCCCTCTGTCAACGGGTGGCGTCGCGACGCAGTAACCATGGATGCACCACATTTGTTTTATTTCTCGTGTGTTTATGATCAGATTGTTTACCTCCAAAGTGGTTGGAAATGATTTTTGGGGAAGTTCCAGATTATGTCCGCGCCCTCCGATAATGGAGGTTCCAAACCCTGGAAGTTCTTCGGGATACAAGTGTACATGCAGGAAATGTTTCTACATGGTAATTTCTTCTCGAGCTCAGTGTTGTCTATTTTTATTCATGTTCGTGCGTGCTTTCAGGTCGCAAGCGGACGATCCTTGGACGATATTACTGCGGTGAGTAGTTCAGTAGTTCTCGCAGTATTGAGCAGGACCACGTGAGTGGCCACTACAAATGGCAAATATTATTTGACAGGTTCCGGCGGCCTTGTGGCTGGTGACATTGGCTTCTCAGTTCAGATGCGGAGAGAAAATCATAACGAAACCTAAGACAGAAGCGGGTGAGTAGTGTCCTCATGTGAGCCCCATCATCCGGCACGCGAAGCCGCAGCTTTGGTGGTTCCTAAATTCTTGTACCCGGGCGACTCATCAGTTAGGTGTTGGGATTTGCTCCTTGCGACATGTGCTCAATTTTCTATAGATCTTGGACGGACAGCGTGATGCACGATGCCGGTCGGGAGCGTAACGATTGACAAGGCACAGGGTTCTCATACATTCCCACTTGTGCGAGTGAGTGCCGTTTGGCATCGAATCTAAGACCATACAGGAGATGTCCGTTATTTTTTACCAGAGCGAAGAAGAACTCTCATACAAACTTTATAAGGAGAAACGATGATCAATAAAAAATACATCATGTAACCATTGTTTGTATTTTCCAAAACAAAAAGAAAAAAGTTACGATAAAGACGAACCGCATTTTTTTAGTTTTACTGTAATTATTTTAAATGGGTGTTGCACATTGAATTATAGCTCTTCTTGCAATTGATGATATGAAATATTTCTCCATCTCGAGTTGAGCCTGTGCACAAATTTAGTTGGTCGGTGTAATTATTGTCATATGCATATCAAAATTTCCAACTGATTCAATATTTTCAAGAAAAAATTGGTGTAGATCTGGACACATTGGGTTTCCGGGAAGAGATGGTAAGTTGTTCGTGGAACACATTTTATTTTTCAATATGTGTAAATTTTACTCGTGATCATTTTTGGACCGATCTGGCGATTTCGGGACCGGTTCCAGGTTTCCTGGTGAAGATCAAAATATAACGAAATATGTTGTTCCTGAAATATTTTTTACAGCTTCGCAATACGAGTATCCAAGTTTGGCATTTTCGAAATCATGCTTATTCATAATACTCGTGAACATCCTTGGAACGATATAACCATTTTGGAATCGGCTAAAACTAAAACCTGGCAAAATATGGAATTATTCCAGAAGGAGGCATCAAAACAAAAAACAAAAAAGTATTTTTTCTTGTTTTTAATAAAATTGAACATTTCAAAGAAGAGAATACTCAATGGAATTCAAGCAACTAGAAGTTTATCGAAAACCAAAACCAACCCTATGGGTAACAACCTTGAAGTGTATTGGGGCCGGCATTACAAAGTGGATTCAATGGCAATTTTTACCCAACTAATGTTAACAAATGCAAAAATACAAAAATTAAAAAAAAATACAAAAATACAAAAATACAAAAATACAAAAATACAAAAATACAAAAATACAAAAATACAAAAATACAAAAATACAAAAATACAAAAATACAAAAATACAAAAATACAAAAATACAAAAATATAAAAATACAAAAATACAAAAATACAAAAATACAAAAATACAAAAATACAAAAATACAAAAATACAAAAATACAAAAATACAAAAATACAAAAATACAAAAATACAAAATACAAAATACAAAATACAAAAATACAAAAATACAAAATACAAAAATACAAAAATACAAAATACAAAAATACAAAAATACAAAAATACAAAATACAAAATACAAAATACAAAAATACAAAAATACAAAATACAAAAATACAAAATACAAAATACAAAATACAAAATACAAAAATACAAAATACAAAATACAAAAATACAAAATACAAAATACAAAATACAAAAACAAAAATACAAAATACAAAAATACAAAATATAAAAATACAAAAACAAAAATACAAAATACAAAAATACAAAAATACAAAAATACAAAAATACAAAATACAAAATACAAAAATACAAAATACAAAATACAAAATACAAAAATACAAAATACAAAAATACAAAATACAAAAATAAAAATACAAAAATACAAAATACAAAATACAAAATACAAAAATACAAAAATACAAAAATACAAAAATACAAAATACAAAAATACAAAAATACAAAATACAAAATACAAAAATACAAAATACAAAATACAAAATACAAAATACAAAAATACAAAAATACAAAATACAAAATACAAAAATACAAAAATACAAAAATAAAAATACAAAAATACAAAAATACAAAATACAAAAATACAAAATACAAAAATACAAAAATACAAAAATACAAAATACAAAAATACAAAAATACAAAATACAAAAATACAAAAATACAAAAATACAAAAATACAAAATACAAAAATACAAAATACAAAAATACAAAAATACAAAAATACAAAATACAAAAATACAAAAATACAAAAATACAAAAATACAAAAATAAAAATACAAAAATACAAAAATACAAAAATACAAAAATACAAAAATACAAAAATTGTTTTTGTTTTTGTTTTTGTTTTTGTTTTTGTTTTTGTTTTTTTTTTTTTTTGTTTTTGTTTTTGTTTTTGTTTTTGTTTTTGTTTTTGTTTTTGTTTTTGTTTTTGTTTTTGTTTTTGTTTTTGTTTTTGTTTTTGTTTTTGTTTTTGTTTTTGTTTTTGTTTTTGTTTTTGTTTTTGTTTTTGTTTTTGTTTTTGTTTTTGTTTTTGTTTTTGTTTTTGTTTTTGTTTTTTTTTTTTTTTGTTTTTGTTTTTGTTTTTGTTTTTGTTTTTGTTTTTGTTTTTGTTTTTGTTTTTGTTTTTGTTTTTGTTTTTGTTTTTGTTTTTGTTTTTGTTTTTGTTTTTGTTTTTTTTTTGTTTTTGTTTTTGTTTTTGTTTTTGTTTTTGTTTTTGTTTTTGTTTTTGTTTTTGTTTTTGTTTTTGTTTTTGTTTTTGTTTTTGTTTTTGTTTTTGTTTTTGTTTTTGTTTTTGTTTTTGTTTTTGTTTTTGTTTTTGTTTTTGTTTTTGTTTTTGTTTTTGTTTTTGTTTTTGTTTTTGTTTTTGTTTTTGTTTTTGTTTTTGTTTTTGTTTTTGTTTTTGTTTTTGTTTTTGTTTTTGTTTTTGTTTTTGTTTTTGTTTGTAAAAATAGCTCCCAATGATCTTGCGTGGTAACGCGAAATTGTGTTTATTAGTTCATTGATACAATTCATTTCATTGAGCGGCTTAGGGACAACCACGCGGACACTTTGGGGGTATGGCAATTGTCCACGCTCCATCTAATCTAATCTAATCTAATCTAACCCTAGCGCAGCCAGTCTTTCGAGGGCATCCTGGAAAATGCCTTAGGTTGATTAACGCCTAGCATCCTCTTGTCATTATTAACAATTGCAGTGCCCCATGCAATAAATTGCTTTGAAACATCACAAACGTTAAAGCGGCCAGGCCAACTGCGTAAAGTTTACCGCAAAGATGATTCGTTGAAGTGGGTTGAGTTTGAGCACGAATGTTCAAACAACAACGCAATTCTGAATCTACAGGGGAGGAAGAAACGTGGGGATCCCCCGCTCACGTTCCTGTTAGTTATAGCAATTAATCGTTGGGAGCACCTCTGGGATGGGACATTGTATTTCCACAAATGCCCTGGACACTTTTGCCATGGTTATAGCGCCACAACTCGCTCTGTATGGCAATTGTCCACGCTCCATATAAAAAAAGTTTTTTTTGTATGGACAATTGTCCACGAGGGGGGGGGGTGGGGGTTTGAGATTCCCGAAAAAGTGTCCACGTGGTTTGTGGATGGTCCCTTATATCCAATGACCATTTCATACTCGTCAAAACTGAAGTGGCCGATACGGCAAAGACGCTGTTCGATGTGTCAAAAGTCTTAGGTTCGATTCTCCGGATCGACACATTTTTTTGATACACCGAAACGGTGGTCGCATCATTTTGCTGCAAATCTGAATGGACTGATCACAAATATATTCTTCGCTATGATCACATAGTGAGAACTGCAGGTCACTGATACATGCACTGTAACTGAAAATCGCACTTTGCTGAGTTCGTTTTTGCACCTTCTCATACTGACTACTACTTGTTATACGAGCTTGATGTAAAATCTGTTATAAAAGGTAAATTTGTTTGTAGAAAATTCACTTTGACAGATTTTGATACATTTTTTCTTGTGACTGTAGGTGAACTTTATTCGAAAATGAACCCATGAGAATTACGTTCTCGGAAATCTCTGGGTTTATCCTCTGTGTCCGTTTACAGTACCTTTATACTACCAGATCGTGTTCTTTTTTCTCTCGGAAGGTGGTGATCTACTGCGGGTGAAGCATCGTTGAAAAATACTTTTTGCTTCTTCATATCTAACTTTTCAAACATGGACGCATTTCCAACATTGCTCAATGCGTTTTCAAATGTAAAAGAATGTTGGACATTATTGCCGATTGCAACGTTTTTAGACAATCGTGCAAGTTGTGGAAAGCTCTATACAAAAGTGCACACCTCAAACTAAGACCCAAATACAAACAGTAAACAATCATAGAATCCTGGTCACACCAAGGAACGTTTAAATAACGAGTGAGCAGGATACTATAATTGTTATAATTTGTTGTTAGGTCTTCATGAAAATAGTCCAGAGCTGTTTTTCATGCATAGTCTTTTTATCTCTTTTCTTCAAAAAAAAAATTGTCGCATCCCTGGGCTTCTGTTTTTATTGAAAATAGGGGGGTCTGAGTGTTTTTTTCAAGTTTCACCTCCATTGAGTTCCACCTTCTCAGAAAAAAATTTGAATACTACCGTCGTGGTTCCTCTCATTTCTTTTTTGCACGTTGGAAAAGCATTACGGCCCCTAACTTATATTTGTTTGAGTGGTCAAATTGGTGTACGAATGCCTTCAATTCAGAACACTTATAATTCGTCAGAAAAAACTACGGTGTAATCTCTGGCTGTCGATCTTCTCGATATCAATATTGCTCCAGCTGTCAATATTGTTTTCGGTCCCTTCAAATAATTCTATGATTTGATAACTCCCATTCTCGACGGTCCCTTCAATTTTGAAAACGAGAGGCTGGCAAATTTACATGGAAACTATATTTTTGGTTTTACCATTATATCACGCTATTTTTTTTCCAAAATGTCCTATGTAGGAAACCCTCGGAGCATTGTTTTGACAAAGTACTCTAGAAAAGATGTTTGATTTCATATTTGTTACGATATTCCCTTGTCAATCACCTAACCTATTGAATAACTGAGATATGTTACAAGAATGCATAATCTTTTCTGTCTCTCAATCATGCGAGCTCCGCTTACCATCCAAATATATTTTACTTATTTTGTCAAAATTCAATATTAGATTCAAAAAAGAAATCATTTTGAAACACAAACAAAGCCTTCACTCAAACCATTACAACTACAGATTGTCAATGGAAACAGATTGGTCGATGCATAATAAATCGGCACTGGCAACGTATGTTTTGCGCTTGCAACACTGCCAGTTTTGCTGGGCGCAAAGGGTGGTTGGTGTCCAGCGCATTTGGATCCGTCAAACATTTGCCAAACTGTTTCCCTTGACAAGTGTGTAATCACCACGTGTTATGTGCCATGTGCGCGCAAGTTGTTTTCAGGTAGGCTATGATTTAGGACAAATGCGTCTTGCTAAATGAGCGTCCTGCTGTTGCGTACTGGAATATTTTCAAATTCATCAGAGTAGCAATGGAATTTCTGCTCCCTAGCAGTGGTTCCCATAAGAGAGAAAATCATCAAGTTCCCCGCTCCGGTGGCCTCTTAAGAATTAGTTTGATTAATCTAAAATTTTACTACACTGAAAAAAAAATACCAAATTCCTAAATTCTAGTCCTTTCCTTATTAAGTAATCCAAAAAACCCGATTACTAAATAAGGAAAAGAGGCAAAATTCCTAAAATAAAGGAATTCGGTAATATTTTTTTTTATTTCAGTGTAGGTATTAGCACTGGTTTTTTGATGGTTTTTGACAATTTTTATGTGACTGACTTGATTTTTCAGTCTCGTAAATATTTTTAGCGGAAAGCTCGTCCAATTTTCCATAAGATTGTCTCAAAAAACCATTTTTTCAACATTTTTATTTTGAATACCGCTGAAACTTCACAAGGATTGGACTTAGGACAGTGGTCAATATGGAGACTATTATGGTAAATTGTCGGGAAAACCGATTCCCGTAAATGGTTTTTAAATATTTTTACGTTTAGAGTACTTTTCAAAAAAACAGTTTCAGTAAATAATTTTCCTGCAATTTCCGTGAGCTCAAATTTGGCAGGGCTGTTGATACTATCAAAACATGCAAGAATCCCGAATTTCATCCAAATCGGACCACCCCCTCCATTTTTGTACCTCCCCAAAAAATCGACTTTTTGGCGATTTTTGACCAAACCTCCTAGTTTCAAATGACGATAACTCAGGAACCACAAATCTTAGAGGGTCGGTCTTAGACTCAATTTTGAAGGAAATTGGATGTAGAATCCATTTCCGTGATCAAAATGTTGATTAATTTATTTTTTCTACCTGTATTGCGCAATTGAAAACTTGAAACGGCCGTATCTCAAAACACCCCAACTTATTTTTTTTATTTGACCTTACCATCGTGTTCCCCGGCCAATTTTACATAAGAATCACTTATTGACAGAAATGAATATGTTTCGTTCCAGAGATATCGAATTTTAAAGTTTTGTGTTTTCGAGATTACCTACATCAACTTCATTCGCCGCATCTGCTAGAAGCACACAGGCGGGCCGATCAATAACTGCTACCTGGTCATTTATTGAAATAATATTTTATCATAAATAATCTTTTCCAAATTGGGCAAAAATTAACTGTATAACACTGTAGGAAACTGAAGTTTAATCGCGAATAATCGCGAAATATCTGCTCAAAAAAATTAATGAAATGAATTTCTGTGCTAACCCACAGGACAGAGCAATAACGACACACACACAAGTGCACGATACATTATTGAGTAAAAAATATGAATTAAAATGAATAAAATTTGTTGATACGTTGTATTCTAGTGAAGGACGATCACAAGGAGTAGGAAAAGGATTTCTGGAAAGTATAAAATTGAAAAATGTAAGCAAGTCACAAAGTTTGATCTGCTTCAAAACGGCTAATTCCCCAAATTTAGTTGCGATAATTTCGACACCGTCCGAACAACAGTGTAATTTTTTTCTTTCATGGCTGCTGTCCTCACGTATGAAGATTTTTTTTAAATTAAATGTACTTTGACCAAAATCATCTTTCAATCAAATGGAGCTGGCTAACAATATAAAAATTGATTTAATATGATCAATCTTTTTAACCATAAATCAGATTTGCCAAATTATGGTAAAGTGTCAATAGTAAACTATAATAATGATAATAATAATAATAATAATAATAAAGCAGGTTTTGGGGTTTTTGCTGAATGGCACTATTTTTCTACCGCCCATGATAAAGGCCCTAGTCATGGCCTCGAAGGTACTCTGAAACATTTAGCAACACGTAAAAAACGGTGTATTCAAAATAATCCAATAAATATTCCTTTCACAAAAATAGATTGATCAAGGTAGGTATCAGCCATTTGACTAAATATTTGCGTAATTTTTTTAAAATTTAAATTAAATTATTCATCTCCCAGAACACCAGGTAGCTGTTATTGATCGGCCCGCCTGTGTGCTTCTAGCAGATGCGGCGAATGAAGCTGATGTAGGTAATCTCGAAAACACAGAACTTTGAAATTCGATATCTCTGGAACGAAACATATTCATTTCTGTCGATAAGTGATTCTTATGTAAAATTGGCCGGGGAACACGATGGTGAGGTCAAATAAAAAAAATAAGTTGGGGTGTTTTGAGATACGGCCGTTTAAAGTTTTCAATTGCGCAATACAGGTAGACAAAATAAATTAATCAAAATTTTGATCACGGAAATGGATTCTACGTCCAATTTCCTTCAAAATTGAGTCTAAGACCGACCCTCTAAGATTGGTGGTTCCTGAGTTATCGTCGTTTGAAACTAGGAGGTTTGGTCAAAAATCGCCAAAAAGTCGATTTTTTGGGGAGGTACAAAAATGGAGGGGGTGGTCCGATTTGGATGAAATTCGGGATTCTTGCATGTTTTGATAGTATCAACAGCTCTGCCAAATTTGAGCAGGATCGGAGAGGGCAATTTTCAAATTTGCACTTTTTCGTGCACAGTTGAGATGGAATGACCCATATTTAAAAGGAGGCGTGCGATACTTCTTGCATATTCACCTAAAACGAAGCTTTATGAATGGTCGTGCGCCTCCATGAAAATATATGAAAAAAAACCAAGAATTGGATAAAAACAAAAATCCACAGGATAAATATTTTCTAGGTCACGGCTATTTTTTTATCTTGAAATCCTGTCCTATCCTGTAATCTTGAGATTTGTTCAACGATAATTTGAAACAATATCAAAATATTTTGCCTAAGGATCAACATTCTCAGATTTTAGTAGAGAAATAGTAAACATTAAGATAATTGATATATTTAACATATTCAATGATGATTTCAAAATTAGCTGCAACTTTTTTTATATTTGATGTCAGTTTGAAATATTTTAAGCGCGACACTTTTAATTTTTGTACAAAGTTGTAAACAAAATGCGAATGTTGAGTTCCAAGTAATAGATTTTTATAATCGTTGAATATTTGTCCTGTGAGTGATTATTTTGTTTTCGATTTCGATAAATAGTGATTATTATTTATGTTTTTTGATGTACCTCGTAACTTTTTTCCTGAACATTGATTTATTTAAAACCACCAAGACATTCGCTATCGGGGTATAAGATGACTGTGTGTGTCCTTTTCTTCAGAAAAAACTAGATTAAATTTGGTAAAATTTGAGTTTAAGGGGTACATATAAATATCGGCAAAAGAATGCAGTCAAAAATCAATTAAATATTTCTGACTACAAAACCAATATTGCTTTTATTTTTTTAAGTTATGATGATACTACATACTTGGGAAAGAGCTGATTAACAGGTTACCATTTAGTGATCTCTAAAAAAAATGGCAACGCAGCACATGCATCTTATAAAAAAATATAAGAAGTTTTGTAAATTAATCTGTTTTATAGCAAATACTAAAAAATCAAAAATAAACATAATTTTTGTTGAATTTAAGATAACTCCAACTCCGACTCCAACTCCGGGTAATCAGAAATTTTCGGCTCCGACTCCGATTCCGACTCCAGCTAATAAAATTTAGCCGACTCCGACTCCAGCTGCTCGAGTTTTTACGACTCCGACTCCGACTTCAGGCTTCCCAAAAAGACCCGACTCCACCGACTCCGGCTTTGACTCCGACTCCGACTCCACAGCCCTGCTACTAAGTTTGATTGAAATCGGAGAGGGTCGGGAAAAAAGTGCCTAAAAAATTCCTGTTTTTAGGGTGGAATTGCTCTATAAAATGATTTCTCTTTTGAAATTTTTTGAAGTTTGACAAGCAACAAATCAACCTTTCTGGGCAATTCAGATTAATAAAGTTAGAAATAGTTATGAATTGGCAAATTTAAATTAAGGGGTTACATACATGTAGAAAATCACAATATTTCATGTTACAGAAAATTCACTAAATCCACTAAAAGATGTTTTTCAACCACTCCTGAATGTTTCATGAAGATATTTCGTGACTAAACTGAGTAAGTGACGATTTAAGTTAACAATTCTTGCACAACATTAAAATAGGGCCAAAGCCGAAATGTAAACAAAGAGTCTATTTTGCTCACGTCAGTTGATGTTTTCATTAGAAACGAGCAGGATGGACTCTTTGTTTATACCAATACAATACATATCCCGTGTGCAAGACGATGCACGATTTTGAATTTTTTCTTTAAAAAAAATAAAAAAACTGACGATTTTTTATATGAAAAACATAAAAATATTTTTATCTTTTTTTTTACTTTCACATATCTGCAAACTAGATAGGAGAACCAGTAAGCTTAGAATAAAAGAGCACAGAGGCATTGATATGTTGGCTGACATACCGGGCTATCAGTAAAAAAAACAGCTAGAAGTCGCATGACGAAAGCTTTTGCTAGAAAGAGATAGCACCTACCAAGAAAAAGGATCAAGAATTGACTTTACGAACAGCAGAACAAAGAAAAGGGAACGATTTCATGGGGCTTTTCTTCACCCTCTCTGGCGTATTTTCCCTGCCGCTGCTGCCCATGTGAAATTTTTCTTGACCGGTTCTTCCGAAGTGAGTATACCGCATTAAATGATAAAAAAATATTTTTTAACTTAATGTCAACATTCCAAAGGTCGCCTCCCTAAGGTGTCGTGATACGTATCTGTCAGGATATCAAAAAAATATATAGCGGAATTAAAAGGAACAACTCGTGTCGTGATAAGGTCCAGCTTGTGATGGTACAGAGTGGATTCGTTAATTCGATTCTCACTACTTCGAAAGTTCGCTAATTCAAATACTTGCTAATTCGAGCTTATTCGAACTAAACAGGAAGGTGCTGTGTCCTATCCCTCGCCTAGACCAGACCAAAATCCATGATTAAGCTGACAGACCAAATCTGTCAGACCAAGACTGTCAGACCAAAGAGCAAAAAGTAAACAATCTTGGTCTTCGACGTAGGTGCACACAAATCAACAAAAGAAAATTTGAAAAAGATTTTATTTTTCCAATTCAATGACTGGGTTTAGACTGCAAAATTTAATGGACGTCAGAAAATGATTAAACAGTGCGGCGCCCTGTACACCGACAATTAAATAAGCAGTTAAAAGCCTTATTCTTCCACTTTAATTTTTGATCGCGTTTTCGGTTTACACCTGAAAAATCTTGAAATTATTTATACGGATTTGTGATTTCTCTCTTTCCACCATTCCCTTGGAACTAAAAAGCACTCAACTGTCAAAACCAGTTGTCAAACTGATAATGACGTTTCAACACCATTGTTCGAAAATTTCTGAACACGTAGCTTTTGACAGCTGTCAGTCGATCCAATAAGTTAATTTGGATTCGCTCATTCGAATTAGCAAATCCACTCTGTACACTACCTTCTCTTTTCTAAGCTATCGAATCCAGAAAAAAACGACCATCAATTTTGTGTTACCAGGAATATTTTAAGGAAAAACTTATGATGCAAAATAGCTTTTTTGGCATAGAGAATGCATATTTCAAGGTTTCATCCATATAATAAAAATTCAAAGAAAAGTCGATATGCGAAATAGATAATAAAAATTGAAAGCATGACCCTGACGAGAAAAGTGAAAACTGGCTTCTTTTTCAGCCGTTTGCACGTTTTCATTCCGCACTTCCTCTTCTCTAGTGCCGGTGCACAGCTTTAAATTAATCAAAAACAACTCAAACCGACCAGCCTGTCCATAATTACCGGCCACAGTGGACATTGTTTATGATGCTGCATTCTTCCCACCACAAAGCAAGAGTCTCTGTCACCGCAAAACGAAGATGAAAATAAAACTCAGCTCTCGTCAGTGACCTCCCACAATGCACTGTGAAAAATGCTCTTTCCGTGAAATATTTTTACTTGATTTTTGTGTTTTGTATTTATTCAAATTTTTTAAATTAATGCTTTCTTAAAAATGATTTGTTTTTTTTTTTTTTTTACAGTTTGCAACAAAATGCTCTGCAAAGTTACATCTTCCAAGTGCAGAGAAAGGAGGGTCGAGAAGCGTTTGCGCTCACGCGATGCACTTGCGATGGTGCTGGCCAGTCGCCAGTGTCAACGGGGCTAATCTGGCCGCCCCTAATCTGGCAGTGAATTGAATTTTTCTCTCATTTTCCCGTACCGTTTTCTCGTCACTTGTGGTCATGCAAGAAGAAAGGCAGTACAGATAAGAGAGTGGCAAACTTGATTTTTTTTTATATTATTTTTCAATTAGGTAATACATTTTGATTTAACAAATCGTAGAATTTATAACAATTTTTTTAAAGGAAAATTAAATTTAAAAAACATTAGATCTATATATCCGTGACCACCAAAGAGTAACAGACAGTTTCAGTGCCATCCTTAACGAAGGATAGGAAGATCTACTATCGGTTCAATGTCGTGTCCGCACCGTCCATAAAACACTTGCATTTGCCACTGCCTGGTCGCTGGAAAGTGTGTGGTGCAGGCCGTAACAGGTTAATTGTGGGATTAATTTGAAATGCAGCGGCGACGAGATCAAATGTGCTCTATCGAGATGACCTCCGGATAAGATCAAGTTGAATCCATACCGGAGGCTGGTTGGAGGCTGGAAGTGGCAAATAAATTTTAATGATGCGAAAATTAGGGGTTTCATGGTGATGCCTGTCTTATAATTTAACAATGCGCTCATTTTATTTTCGTTCAACATAGTTGCTTTTTCACATTATTTAATTTTTTAAAAGAAATAGTAGAGGGACTTAAAATCATAAACACATTTATTTATTTATTGACATTAAAGACAATTAAATTGTACAAGCATTAAAAGGCATTATTAATAATTTTTAAATAAATATTAAAGTACCGTCTAGACTCGATTATCCGAAGGCCTCTGACAAATTTCACTTCGGATAATCGAATTACGAAAAAAAAATGTTTTTGCGTTGTTAAATTTTGAAAGTTGAGGTTAAGTAAGTAGGGGAAATATGCCCATTTTAATCACTCTAAGCCGTTCGACCAATTCTCATCACTTTTGCCGTTTTCCGCTATTAAATCAACATTTTCAGATGTATCAACAATGAAGAGTTGCTTGCTCACTTTTATTTGAGCTATTTATTACTTTGGAATAGTCAAAAACACTTTATGAAAGCTGCAATTCATGATCAAAGTGCTGATAGGCCGATAATAGAAATAGGCTGAGAAAGGGTATAGTTCCCCTACTTCGTGAATTCTTTTCCTACTCCGTCCGTCAACCTGAGTTATAACCAAATATGCTCAGAGAGGAGAGAGCCAAAAAATACTAGCACGGTGCTCATTTTGCCTGCACTACCACAGTTAGCCGCCAATTAGAATTTGGTATGGTATAAATTGCTGCCTAGTGTGGTTCAGGCCCCCTTGGAAATGCAAAAAGTGGTCAAAGACCGTTGCATTGTTGATTAACTTATTGTTCTATGTCCACTAAAGCTCCCCTGAAATTTTCAGCCAATTTGGTTCAGGTTTGGTCACAGCTCTGGGACATTTAAGTTTGCATGGGATTTTCAACGTTTTACTACGGGAAAAAATCTTTTTTTAGTTTTTACTGCCTCAACAATCAGTTACCCATTCAAGTAATTAGAACTAATAAAATTTATGTAGATTATTGTATGGGGAACAACTTTTCAGAACATCACAGATTGATCCGAGTTAATCTGGCTTAATTATAAGTGGTTTAAGCTATGGTGTCGTAATTGTTTTTTGCAAAGGGCCAACACTGGCAATTTTTTTCCTAATTTTCATCTAGGCGCTCACTACGATTTGTTTTTCATAGCTTGACAACTTTTTTGTTGTTGCTGTCAAACAATTTTTTCAACTGCAAATGGAGAGGTCTTTTTTCAAGTCATCCGTACAATTAGACCAGATTTTCTCGTTTTAGGTTCCGCAGTGTCCAGCGAGGAGTGGAAATTTTAGTCTTACTCCAGTTTGTGCAACGATCCAATTCAAAAAAATAGCCCGACGTCTCCGGAGTTCTAAATGCCTAGACCCTTATCTACGTTAAAGTGATTTAAAATGTTCCAAGATGGAGACGAAATATTAAAAAATGCGTTGTGTTATTTAAACGCAATACACTATTCAAATTTGACTAAAAATGGGGTCCCAGAACTTGAATTTGATGTTTAAAACAAGAAAAACAAACATTTTTTCTTGATTCGATTATCTGAAGTCTCATACAAACCTTCGGATAATCAAAACTTTGGATCATCGAAACTTCGAACAGTCGAGGTTTCGGATAATCTGGACTTTAATAGTTTATATAACTTGTTGAAATTCAAAAATCATTTTTTTTGTGATTCCATTGTGAAACTATTTACTTTTCCTGGCATTCTCAAATTGCGAAACAGCCTGCTTTTCTCTATACCAAAAATAACAAAATCGATAAATAATACCTTCCGATACAAGGGCTGAAAACTTTTACTTCTCAGCACAAAATGAATGCTGAAAAGTTGAACTTTTTTACATTTGTTTCGAATGGTTGAACTTCGCCATATATTTTTAACCGAATGGGGAGTTGACTAAACACATGAACATTTGACTTATAATTACAAAACCAGTTTTTTTAGCACTCGTCATATTTATCCAACTCGGTGAACTTCGTTGGATAAAGGTACGAGTCGTGTTGCCTTCTTTTTGGAGTTTTTTGCATGAATTATAGTCTTATAGTTTTATTTTTTTATTGATTTTCATTTCTCCTATTTTTTATTTCCTTATTTATATTAGTTTATTATTTATGAAATATTCATGTTTTTTTGTTTGTTCTATGATGATTGGTTATTTTAGTTGGTTTCATATTCGTTTTTGCCTTCCTCGAAAAATGAACTTCTTTATTCGACCTCGTAGAACCACCGTCACGTATACCTATCGACTCAGAATCAAATTCTGAACAAATGTCTGTGCGTGTGTCTGGATGTGAGACCGTGCACCAAAAAAATATGCACTCGATTATCTCTGGACTGGTTGAACCGATTTGGACTGTTTTGGTCTCATTCGATCCGTCTTGGGGTCCCACAAGACCCTAGTTAATATTATGAAGTTTAGTGAAGTACTTCAAAAGCTATGCTAGAAAAACGATTTTAGCTAAACTTCTGAAGATTGTAAAAGGGTAGTTTTTGTAAGAAACCCCGTCATACTACATATTGTTAGAAAGATATTTGAAAGACCTTTCCAATACATTCAAAAGATTGAAGATCTGACAACTCCATCAAAAGTTATGAGCACTTAAGTGTTATTTATACACTTTTTTGAGGCCGGATCTCAAATATTTTGATGAAAAAGCTGTCCGGATCTATCATGCTATCCATCCTTGGATAGGTAATCAAAAGACCTTTCCAATAAGCCCAAGAGATTGAAGATCTGACAACCCTATCAACCCTATCAGTTATAAGTACTTTAGTGATTTATATACACTTTTTTTAGGCGGGTCTCAGATATTTTGATAAAAATAAGTGTTACACTTACAGTTTACACTTTTTTGAGGCTGTGTAGGGTATTCACTTTTATGAATGCGAGGAAGGCACCAACCACCTGAAGGTGGATTAAGTAACGTTTTTATTTTAAGATTTATTTCAGGTTTGTTTTGCATTTTTTATTAAAATTGTTTTTTTTTTTTCTTAAAACTCAAATAAAACTTGTGTTTTTTCTAACTTAAATTACCGCTATACCTTTAAAATCATCTCTTTCACCGGTATTGCGCGTATTGCCCAAAAAGACTCGCGGCAAAACAGCCTCGGAACAACGCGCCGCACTTTCGGCAAATGCGCGCTGTCGAATGCCGTACTGCGCGTTTTGGTTTTGTTTTTTCAAATCGTCTGGAGTTGTTGCCAGGTATGTTTTTTATTGCACAAAAAGTGTAGAAATTCACTGGCAACAATGTCTACGGCTCATTCTGAAATGCCGCGCGGCGGGTACCTTTGAGAGAAACGGACAATATCATGTTCCAAGGCATGCCCCCAAGTCTTGGCCAGTTTATCCAGCCGACTGACCGAACAATTGTCCGTGCCTCGTCCGCAAGGCAAATAAATCACCTGTTGGATTGAGTTGTTGCTCAGGTAGGAAATTCCGGTTTTGTTTGTTTAGTGTGGTGGGCCCCACACATTAAACCATCATCGATTGGCCGTTTTCTCCCCCCGCAAGCGACTTGCATTCAATTTGGCACGAATCGAGTCAATTGTGGTACATTGAGGGGAAAAGGTCAATTAGAGAGTTGAGATTTTATGATGGAAAGTGAAATTTAGTAAATGAAATGTTCAACTTCATACATTTCCGACTTGAATGTTTATCTCAAGTAAATCAAGCGTAAAATGCAACCATCCATGGTCTCGATAGAACGGTTGAGCTCAGAGATTTGAGATTTCCGCAAATCCACCCACGTGTACAAAGATACTGACACGTCGTCGTCTTTGTTGGTTCTCCATTTCCTTACAATGTTGGAGATTGTTTACCGTTTTGCTCAGTGGCTCAGTTTTCCCGGATGAGTTGCGCTGCAAGATTTCTGCTTGATATCCTACCGGAAGGACTAATAATACCTTTCTCGAGAGTTGCATCTCAACCAAATTGTGTCTGAAGCCTGAAACTGCAGGAGAGATTTTGATTGAAAACATTACGACTGTGGTGTGGAGTTTTGTGCAGCTGTAAAACGTTAGAATTGAGAGGAAGAAATAACAGTGCATGGTTGTCAAACTTTGAGAATTCAAATGTTAAATTCTTCACTCAACGTCTTTATCCCTTAAATTTAATGACATTACTTAGATTTTGAAGAAAATTATATAAATATCTTATATTTTCCAACACTGCTACAAAATGACCTACTTGAAGCAAATCTGGACTTTGGGCCAAAGAGTGCAGAACACTGTGACCGGCATTCGGAAACGTTTCAGATCGTTTAAATTGTGCATATAGTAGAGATATGAACCGATTACAGTGCACAACATGAGTGCCCTCCTGTAACCAGGAACAGCCGTCTTCTGCTCTCCCTCTCTTAAGCCACGTACGGATGGGAGAGTGGCGCCAGGGAATGCTTCCGGTTTTCCACTTTCGGCTCCGGAATCGTTGAACAGGTTATGGCAGAGAAGGGTCGTTTTCCAATTTTTGAATTTGCATTTTTCATTATCGATAACAATTCACTTGGGAAATGGAAGGATAATGCAGCTGGGTAAAATGTTTGGAAACGTTTGGAAGTATGACAAATTGATCCTTGTCTAAGGCAAGCAAAGGATATGATTCCTTCCTTGTATCTCCTTCAATGGAAAAATACGGCTCTGGTGAGAATTAGGAAGAGGGCTTTCCACCACGATGGCCATTCACTTTTTTTTAAACAATATTCTCAATAAACGATCTTTGAATTCATTTTCTATGCAACATATCCCTGCATCATTAGTTCGTTCATACAATTAATTAGCAGTCCAAAATATAAAAACTAACTTAATCCACCTATGTGGTTGGAGCCTTCCTCACTTATTACCAACAATGGCTGATATGAAATTTCATCTCTTTCAGATACAAAAATTTCATCTCTTTTCAGGGTCAGACAGGGTTGCCAGATCTCTAATGTTATGAACTCGTTGGAAAGGTCTTTTGATAACCTTACCAACAATGGGTCGGATGGTGGATCCGGACATAGTTTACATACATTTAAGTGAGATCCGGCTTCAAAAAAGTACATCAATATCACAGGGTTGCCAGATCTTCAATGTTTTTGGCTCGTTTGAAAGGTCTTTTGATAACCTAACCAACGATGGGTCGGATGATGGACCCGGACATAGTTTACATACATTTAAGTGAGATCCGGATATATGTGAAAACACATTTTTATACATAACTTTTGAACTACTTATCAAAACTTCAATCTGTATAAAACTCGATCTATGGGACCCTAAACCAAGTCGAATGCAACAGGTTCGGGTCAAATCGGTTCAACCAGTGCCGAGAAACATGAGCTAGTTTGTTGGTCACATACATACATACACACACACATACACACACACATACACACACACATACACACACACATACACACACACATACACACACACATACACACAGACATTTGTTCAGTTTTCGATTCTGAGTCGATATGTATACATGAAGGTGGGTCTACGACGTTTTGATTCAAAGTTTATTTTTAGAGCAGGATTATAGCCTTACCTCAGTGAGGAAGGCAAAAGGCTATTAGGGGAGATGGGGGTAAGACGGCCACCTTAAGGGAGAAGTCTCATAAAGTTAACACAACTTATTATTTTGATCTCAAATTAAGTACATATTGTTCTACAAGTATTCCATTATAGAAATGACGTAAATTAGTTGGTCTAAAAACTATTTGCAATACTTTTCAGCAATTTTAAAATTGTAATTGAAATCGTAAATATATTAAATACGCGGGGTAAGACGGCCACAAATGTGGGGTAAGACGGTCAGTGTTATAAATTAACTTAATAATTGTGCTATATCCACCCAAATACCTACATGATTGGTTGAACAGACTCCTCTGGTTGAAAAAATCATGTTTCAAATATGATGAAAAATACTGTCCAACTAATTTTATATTTAGGCTTTGTGAATTTCATATCATTGCGACCACATTCAATGAAAAACTGCAACTTTTTACAACAAAACATACACAATTAGCAATTTTATGAAAAGTTTGAAAGGATTTCATACTACGATGCTACTCAATGAGTTTTGCTTTATCACAGTAAGGAATATTGTCGAACCGATATTTAACAGCATTTTGATTAAACATTGATTTGTTTGTTGAAAATGCTTTTCTTTATCTACAAATATGTCTTATCAGTCAAAATACCTTCAAAAATATATATCCTATATAACATTAAATTTACAAATTACGGGTGGCCGTCTTGCCCCCAAATGACTTATTTTATGTAATATATTTTGCAAATAGCTTATCTAATTTTTAAACTTTTTCGAGGGACATAATATTAGGAAAACTTCAATTTAACATGAAAAAATATTTAAAGAAAGTAATAAATATTGTTACCTAATAATAATGCCTAAGTTGTAGTGCATGGAAATTACATCCAGTTTCAAGTAGAAATTTTTTTCGTTTATTTTGAGCTATTTTTGAACTATTTCAAACAATAGGTTTGGCAAAGGTGACACCATATGCATTATTTATCATGAGGAACAGTATGGCCAAACATTTTAGTAATATTCATTAGTATTCTAAGTAAGAGGTCGTCTTACCCCGCTTGGCCGTCTTACCCCCGCTCCCCTACAATATTTTATTTTGAAAACGCATTGGCATATCAATTTGTTTTCTTGGCCAAAATTGTATACAGTGTTGAAAACGAGTGATAGAAAAAAACCATCATTTGATTTGATATCAGAGGGTATAGCGACCGTCACTATAGCTTGTGAGTTCTCTGCTTTCATCACGTGTTTGCCAGTAAGGGCATTCTCTTTCTATGACTCCTTCTCTTTTCCTCTGTCAAGAACACTCGCCAAACCCCAATGAAAGAACACGAGAAGAAGATTGGGAACCGACCACGGCTCAATAATCTGCGTTGGCAAATTTTGTTTTGTGGCGGCCAGGGTTGTTAAAATATCAAAGTATCAGCTCTCAGCAACTACAATTATCTCGCCTGAATATTCATGCCTCAAATACAACAGCTCTTCTCTCTTCATTGAAACTCTCAGCGCCGAACATAGCCGAACACGTTTTCGTGTTTACCCACTCGCGATTGACATTTTCCTTTTCTCTCTCATTCCCGCTTCCACGATCATGCTACCACAACAGCGTTTAACCACAAAAGCCGCCACAAAACCAATTTCGCAAACGCAGTTTAACAGGACGTCATGCGTGGTCGGCTCCTAATCGCCATCTCGCGTTCTCTCATTGCAGTTTTCGGAGAGATTGAGAGACTCAGCGGTGAGAGCGCATAGTCGAGGAAAAGGGGAGGAGTGATAGACAGAGAATGACATCGCTGGGAATCACGAGACACAAGAAGAGATCTCACAAGCTACAGTGACGGCCGCTATACTCTCGGATATTTTTGGTGCAGAGATAATCTATTGATAGCTTTTTTATCACTCATTTGCAACACTGGTGGCGGCTTTTGTGGCTACGTTCTGTTGAGGGGAGTGATTGTGAGAGTGAAAAAGAGAATGAAATTTCTGGAATGATGATTGTAGTCGTTGAGAACTGAAAGTTTGGTTGTAGATATTAGTTAGGACTTGTCTGGAAAAAATATGACACATTTTCCGTAACAGTATACCAGTGGGAATATTTTAAAACTCAATTCAATGGAAAAAATGATGTTCTTAAACCTACTTTTAATAACCAGATTAAAAGATGTATAAACTCCGCATTTGACTCAAGTGAAGTATAAACTGCAAAAACCGAAATATCGTGTTTTCAGGAACCTCAATCAGCAAAAAAAAAAAAACTCCTCAAAATCACTTCCGGAAACCCGAAATATCTCCTCTAGCTGGTCTTTTTTTTAATGATTATTCCTTCTATTGGCAAATCCATTGTGAGAATATTAAATTACATCAAAATGAACTATAATACAAATCGTAGTTGAAAGGAGCTCTAAAACTCTATTAGATTGTTAGTATAACGAAATTGTGAATTAATTATTTACTTATAAAAATTATTTTGCCATTTAGATGACAATAAATTGCGTATTTTCTTAGCTTTGGCACAAGTTGATAATTATCATCTGAGCAATTCTCTGAGATTTCGATCATTCGATTTTTGTTTGTATTTTTTAATCCGGCTGAAACTTTTTTGGTGCCTTCGGTATGCCCAAAGAAGCCATTTCACATCATTAGTTTGTCCATATAATTTTCCATACAAATTTGGTAAATGCCCATACAAAAATAACATATGAAAATTTAAAAATCTGTATCTTTTCAAGGATTTTTTTTATCGATTTGGTGTCTTCGGCAAAGTTGCAGGTATGGATAAGGAAAAAGATGCACGGTTAATTTTTTTTAATGATGTTTAATTTTACTTTTTGCCACAAAAACATGATTTGCAATTATACACTATATATTTTTTTAATTTTCAGACATGTTTTTGAAGTCTCCTAAAACATGTAAACTTTTCAGAAATTTTCAGAATGGTCCAAAAATCTTTGACCGAGTTATGAATTTTTGAATCAATACTGATTGAAAAAAAATTAAATATTAGTCGCAAAAAAATTTCAACATTATTTTTTGATGTAAATTTGAATTTGCAATGTTATAGCCATTTTTAAGGAAACTTTTTGGAAAATAGTCGCAGCTATTATTTTTTTCAAATCCGTGCCCATGTTTGCTCACTTTTGAAAAAAGCCAAGCATTCAATATTACGCCCTTTTGAAATGAAAGTCTTGATGAAAAAAATAAAACAATGTTTTCGGATTTTCTCAGCATTAATTTTTTTTTTCAATGGTGGGCAGACATGGGCACTAATTAAAAAAAATGAAATACTGCGACTTTTTTCAAAAAAGTAACCTAAAAATGGCTATAACTTGAAAACGGGGCACTTTATCAACATTTTACTAAAGTACTTTTTGATTGCAAATTCGATGTACATCGAAAAATGAAGTTGAAAAAAACATGTCTGGGGTCGATATAAATATTTCAATGTTTTTGAAAAATTGTATTGTGCTGTATCACAAATTTTGTTTTTTTTTTTCACAAGACACAGATTTTTAATATTCTTAAAATCTTTTGTATGGAGACTCGTATGACCGAACAAATGATGTAAAATGGCTTCTTTGGTCAGAGAAAGGGCACAGGCAATGTTTCATCCAAAAAATAGCCGTTGTTCGAAGTGACAAAATATTGTTAAATTTTTTCTTAAAAGGATGATTTAAAAAACGCCAAAAACTCAACAAATTTTAGTATGTTACGTTTTGAAGTATTTTACTACTTCAATTAATTAAAAAAAAACTTTTAAAAACATCAAAATTGTCCACAGTTTCAATGAGCAGGTAAAAAACAAGTTCAAGATTGCACTGTTAACATTCACTTTACAGAAATCTAGTATTTATATCACACTAGCTTTTAGTCGACCCAACTGCAGCAGCAGCAAAAGCATGAGAAAGTTGTAGCTTCACCTGCCAGCATAAACATGCATGAAAGCATAATCACACACCGAACTTGCCCCGAACAATTTGAATGTCAACGTCGGGGACGATGGAGCCATGAGACGTTACGTAACGTTGCGTTGCAGTTATGAGTTTTTAATTGTTCGTTGATTTATGATTATTAATAAGGTTTAATCAATAAATTAAAAAATATTTAAGAAATATGATACAAATAGGTGGTTAGCCAAATTATCGTGAAACTTTACAAATCAAATAATCAATCTAGTTCAATT
Source organism: Culex quinquefasciatus (assembly GCF_015732765.1). Classification (NCBI taxonomy): domain Eukaryota; kingdom Metazoa; phylum Arthropoda; class Insecta; order Diptera; family Culicidae; genus Culex; species Culex quinquefasciatus. Next base: position 132,069,785 of record NC_051862.1, on the reverse strand, counting down.
TTGTATACACCTAAAACATGATTCAGTTATGACACAGCAAGGGTGGATACATAAAATAATAAGACAACAATGACTTTATTTCGACGCGTTGTTGTAAGCCGTATGATTTATGTTTGATTTCACCGATAAGGTGACGGGCAACCACAACAAGAGAAGGAAGAAAGGCGCAAATTAAAAACCATTAAATTAATCCATTGATACGGTTTCATGTTTATCGTACCCGTTGCTTGCGTCTGATTAGCAACGGCTTTGAGGGCATTTTTTTATTTGGGTGGAGCTGAGTTAAGTGGTTCAGTGGAACTATATGCAAACCAGACACGTGTGACGCAACGTTTGATGTAATTAAAACTGCAAATTTTGCACAAGTCTCGAAGCTAACTTGCTCTCGGTCAATCCTATTTTATGAGCTTGTAGCGTTTTTAATTGCCCAAGCAAATCCACCCAAAAACGCTTCGAAACTTCTTAAGATGAAGTTATGATCAAGAAGTGCAGCTTGTCTTGGGGTGGGGGGGTTCATGTCGATGTTTAATGGAGAGATGGTAGCATTCAAGAAAAAGCCAGAGAAGTTAGTCCAGGAAAGCCTTTCGCAAATGAACATAAAGTTTGTTTTATGTAATTTGGAGTTACAACTGTCGTTTGGGGAGAGGGGCAAATTCTCAGTGCTGGTCACATGGGATGGGTCCCAGAGGGACGTTTGGACTTCCGCAAGAAGGCTATTAAAATGAGTTAACATTTGCTTAGCTGATGTTGGGCTGCATATGATGGTGGTGAATACGCATGTGTGTGCTGGATATATGGATATGGATATATAAAAGCATAAACTGTAATAAGAAGTACCGACATGACTAGGACAAGGAGATTTTATCTGAACTCGTTGGTGAGATATTTGTGGTCTGTGAGTAAAATGTTAGCAAATTGGATTTAATGGGGATAATTTAATCAAGATAATCAAGCTTAATTATTGGAAATTCTCGCTGATGTTGGATTAATTGTGACAGCCCCTGCTAAAGGTATAGGAAAAGTGCGTGACATGGGGAGGGGGGGGGGGTCTGAATTTCCAAAAATCTCTGGACCTAATATTTTAATAAACCCCAATTAATTTTTGCTGGATGGTGAATAAGGGTGATTTCTTCAAGTTTTTTTTTATGATTTCCGGCCTTGTTATGAGGAAAAGTTATCATCATATTGTACAAAAACCCACATCAGAGGGCTGAGGTACTCCCAACGGAATCCAGAATATATCCAGTATAAATTGGACTATATTTTTCACCCATGTGCCATGTGACATGTCTGCAGTTAAAAAAAATAGACAAATCTGGACTGTAAGCTTCGAATTTGGACAATTCTACTGAAAGTTAGAAGTTTTTTAAGAAAAGAAAATTGGATGAAAATGACAACGCGAGAGTTAAGAGTGTATTGAACAGTTTGGTTAATTTATTTAAAGTTAACATTTTTACGGAATTGTTCTCAACATAACCTAAAACTTTGACGTTGGTGTCTTCGATCAGCAATTAAACTTACCAGCATCAGCGTCGTCGCGAGTAAGCGCACATATTAATGCAATTTACTGGCCAAAAAGATCAAATTTAATGCACTTTTGATCATAATTTCTATTTTGCGAGACCATTTATCATCATTTTTATAGCACATACATCCACACGCAAGATGAGAGCATAACTGCTTAACTAAAGTCGCCATCAATATATTTTCACTTGCGCTAACGTTTTCATAGCGCTGGTATAAAATTGCTTCCAACCACCGGCAACATGTTCTTTTGTACATGGTTTACACTTGAAAAATAATCCCGAAAAATGTAATTAATTAGCAAGCGCCATAAAAAAAAACAAACGCGCCGAGTCACTTGACGTTTATACCTATTCAAATCAAACACTGACGAAACCCGAGCGAAAAGGAACAACCAACATTACCATTAGAGCAGCCAGTGATGCCAGAAAACTTTTTTTATAAATGCCACTTTTCGTGAGTGTTCACTTAAAATTTCGTCACAAATGGCAGACCCAAAAGAGCGCTGGAAGAAAAAAGAACTCAGCCGACAATAGAAAAATGGGCTGGCCCAGTGCTTTCAATAACGACGGCTTATTAGGCTGAGAATGGGTATATTTCCCCTAGCCTTGTCTCATTTTGGCAGAAAACAGATTAAAAGATATTGTTTGATAACAACTTTTTGATGTTTTATTACGATAGTATCATTTTATAATCACGTTTTAGGTCAAATAATACTAGTGTTCAATATAATAATAAACGTTAACTTAACTGCCATCACTTGCGCACCATTCGGAACGGATTTCCGACACGCTTCCGAGGAACCACTCTGCCAAAGCGCAACCGCTTCTGGAATCGTTCCCTGGCTCTGCGTTTCAGCAGAATGCTCACCTCCTTCTTCAACAGTTTGAGCTCCGCCTCGGCTGCCACCAGCTTTTGCTCCAGCTTTACTTTCAAGGCTTCGCACCGACGCATTTTGGCCACCTCTTTCTTCAGCCGAAGTTCGCTCGCGTTGGTCTGGGCGACCCGACGCAGGTACAGCTCACGGTAATCGATTGGAGCTAGAGGACCCTTCGCAGCCGTTTCAAGCTGCAAGGACTTCACGACTTCCGCCTTGTAATCGTCCAAAAACTCGACATCGTTGAGCTCGTCCGGATCGTTGCTCGTAATCGCATTTGTCGGGTGTTCCGTTGTCAGACTGAGAAATACGTTAAAATAAATAATATTTAGCAAGCGAAATCTCCAGCAATACTCACGCAGCATTGTTCTGAGTAACGGGGTTGAAAGGTGCCTGATCTACAACCTGGCCAACGGCTCTGGCCACGGTGCTACTATTCTCCATTGTTAATCAGTAAAACTAACGCTTGGGATACAACAACTTTAGTAAATATTGCTTCTTTTGATGGCTGAAGTTGGATTTAAATTTAATTAAACACTTCAGCAAAGCCTGAAAGCCGCAAATTTTCCGAAACTTCCGAAACAAAGCTAATCGAAGTGACAGCTAAAATGTAAACACTCTCCAAGAAGTTTGAATTGTGCCCAATTTTGAGTAGCATTTAACATCGCTGTGACGTGGGTTAAAATCAATGAAACCTCGCTAGTTTGATACTTTGAGTTTGTAAATCATGCAAATGCTCGTTTTACGCATTTTGCAGCATTAGTTTTCCCATATTTTTTTTCATGTCTGAATTTTCTTCTAAAAGCCTTGTAAAAGATGACAAATTCAGAGCACGATAGCAATGATTTTCAGATAAAAAACTTTTCCCGCAAACATTTTCAACAACTGGTGTGATCACTCTACTTTTTCTAACTTTTTTGTTCCAATTTTGTTCTCAATGCATGACAAGCTGGCCAACAAACGCCCGTCTATGACGGACGAGAAAGTTCAGCTTCCTAGTATTGCTGGGAAAATGCTGCAACCCACTAGGAAAATGCGAAAACTGTTTCCCTTCCCGGAAACTATTCCGCAACCAAAATTCACAGTGGGAACGTTGGCTAACCGGAAATTGGTTTCAGATTGTTTGGGAGTCCCGATTGAAAGTTCCGTTTTTTTTTTTGCAAGATTAAGTTCAAATCCCGTTTCAACCGCAACCAAGCTTCTTTTAAACACGATGTCGTTTTTATCCAAATTTCCATCATGAAATTTAATCTAACATTTTCTTTGCTCGGGATTTTCCCTCCTCAAACTGCTATCAGTGGAAAAAGTAAACTTTTTCACACCCCCTTGGAACGAGCTGCTAACTTTCGTCTCACTTTATAGCACCGTTCTGAGTTGAGTCGAGTTGAGGTGATAAGAAAAATATTTGCTTTGGGGGAAACTTTTGTGACTTGTCGAAAAAGAAAAGGAGTTGGTTGGTACTGAGTTGCTCCCGCCTGGGGTCCGATTTCCACCTTGAAACTCTTTCATCAGTTGGTGGTAGTGGTTCCTGTGGACTTTTGAACAAATGCTGGGTTGTTTTTCGCAAGAAATTTCATTTTTCTCAGTGCTTGATGGTTGGACCAGTAACGATCTGCTGAGGAAAGTAAAGTGCTGATTTTGTCCGGAAAGTGCAAAGCATCATGCAGTGGGGAGATTAGGAAAATGTTGAACAAGTTCCTTTTAATTTCTTTATTTAAAAAATGCAAAAATACAAAAATACAAAAATACAAAAATACAAAAATACAAAAATACAAAAATACAAAAATACAAAAATACAAAAATACAAAAATACAAAAATACAAAAATACAAAAATACAAAAATACAAAAATACAAAAATACAAAAATACAAAATACAAAAATACAAAAATACAAAATACAAAAATACAAAAATACAAAAATACAAAAATACAAAAATACAAAAATACAAAATACAAAAATACAAAAATACAAAAATACAAAAATACAAAATACAAAATACAAAATACAAAAATACAAAAATACAAAATACAAAAATACAAAAATACAAAAATACAAAAATACAAAAATACAAAAATACAAAAATACAAAATACAAAAATACAAAATACAAAAATACAAAATACAAAAATACAAAATACAAAAATACAAAAATACAAAAATACAAAATACAAAAATACAAAATACAAAAATACAAAATACAAAAATACAAAAATACAAAATACAAAAATACAAAAATACAAAATACAAAAATACAAAAATACAAAAATACAAAATACAAAAATACAAAAATACAAAAATACAAAAATACAAAAATACAAAAATACAAAATACAAAAATACAAAAATACAAAAATACAAAAATACAAAATACAAAAATACAAAAATACAAAATACAAAATACAAAAATACAAAATACAAAAATACAAAAATACAAAAATACAAAAATACAAAATACAAAAATACAAAATACAAAATACAAAAATACAAAAATCCAAAATACAAAAATACAAAAATACAAAAATTCAAAAATACAAAAATACAAAAAACAAAAATACAAAAATACAAAAATACAAAAATACAAAAATACAAAAATACAAAAATACAAAAATACAAAAATACAAAAATACAAAAATACAAAAATACAAAAATACAAAAATACAAAAATACAAAAATACAAAAATACAAAAATACAAAAATACAAAAATACAAAAATACAAAAATACAAAAATACAAAAATACAAAAATACAAAATACAAAAATACAAAAATACAAAATACAAAAATACAAAAATACAAAAATACAAAAATACAAAAATACAAAATACAAAAATACAAAATACAAAAATACAAAAATACAAAAATACAAAAATACAAAAATACAAAAATACAAAAATACAAAAATACAAAAATACAAAAATACAAAATACAAAAATATAAAAATACAAAAATACAAAATACAAAATACAAAAATACAAAAATACAAAAATACAAAAATACAAAAATACAAAAATACAAAAATACAAAAATACAAAAATACAAAAATACAAAAATACAAAAATACAAAAATACAAAAATACAAAAATACAAAAATACAAAAATACAAAAATACAAAAATACAAAATACAAAAATACAAAAATACAAAAATACAAAAATAAAAATACAAAAATACAAAAATACAAAAATACAAAAATACAAAAATACAAAATACAAAAATACAAAATACAAAAATACAAAAATAAAAATACAAAATACAAAAATACAAAAATACAAAATACAAAATACAAAAATACAAAAATACAAAATACAAAAATACAAAAATACAAAAATACAAAATACAAAAATACAAAAATACAAAAATACAAAAATACAAAAATACAAAAATACAAAATACAAAAATACAAAAATACAAAAATACAAAAATACAAAAATACAAAAATACAAAAATACAAAATACAAAATACAAAAATACAAAAATACAAAAATACAAAAATACAAAAATACAAAATACAAAAATACAAAAATACAAAAATACAAAAATACAAAAATACAAAATACAAAAATACAAAAATACAAAAATACAAAAATACAAAATACAAAAATACAAAAATACAAAATACAAAAATACAAAAATACAAAATACAAAAATACAAAAATACAAAAATACAAAATACAAAATACAAAATACAAAATACAAAAATACAAAAATACAAAATACAAAAATACAAAAATACAAAAATACAAAAATACAAAATACAAAAATACAAAAATACAAAAATACAAAATACAAAAATACAAAAATACAAAAATACAAAAATACAAAAATACAAAAATACAAAAATACAAAAATACAAAAATACAAAAATACAAAAATACAAAAATACAAAAATACAAAAATACAAAAATACAAAAATACAAAAATACAAAAATACAAAAATACAAAAATACAAAAATACAAAATACAAAAATACAAAAATACAAAAATACAAAAATACAAAAATACAAAAATACAAAAATACAAAAATACAAAAATACAAAAATACAAAAATACAAAAATACTAAAATACTAAAATACTAAAATACTAAAATACTAAAATACTAAAATACAAAAATACAAAAATACTAAAATACTAAAATACTAAAATACTAAAATACTAAAATACTAAAATACAAAAATACTAAAATACTAAAATACTAAAATACTAAAATACTAAAATACTAAAATACTAAAATACAAAAATACAAAAATACAAAATTTCAAAAATACAAAAATACAAAAATAAATGTTAATATGTTAAGGTTAATGTTAACATTCCATAGGTCGCCTCCCTAAGGTGTCGTGATAAGATCCAGTTTGTGACGATACACTACCTTCCCTTTTCTAAGTAATCGATTCCAGAAGGGAAAAGATCACCAATTGTGTTGGTCCGAACTGGGATTCGAACCCCGATCTACCGCTTACGAGGCGAAAGCGTTATCACTGGGCTACGTGGCTCGGTCAAACCAATTAAACCAATGTTTCACGCTTAATTTTGTTGCATTTTTAAGCCCTTTCACATGTTTCTTGAATTTTGAAATTTAATTGAATATTGCCTAAGTTACGGTCGTTTCAAGATTTTTGATACCTTTGTACAGTAAAACTTTTTGTCCCGATTTGCTCCACTTGAGCTAGAGTGTTCATATTTGGCCCAGATGCTAGTTTTATGTGTACAAAAACTCCCTTAAAATTTAAGACAGATTGGTGTGGTCAAAACGATGCCCCATACAAATTGATATGCTCTTTTCGTGGAATCGACCTTAAATTTGAATTTATTTAACGAAACAACAGTTCTAGCAAAGAGCATTGAAGAGAGAGAGTATTTAAATTCAAAAATACAATTTACCCCACCAGTTACAATCTGATAACTGAAACTATACTTTTTTCGCCACAATCGAAATCGGCCACCAGAGAGGGAACGGTTCAACAGTCCGAGCGGTCTCTTATCACCGGCATGCAATCTCGAATTGCCGATGGCAACAGACTCCGTTGCCGAGGCTGGCGCTGCAGCATGCAATGCACTAAAGTGCAACGAATAAAAAAACGGGACGGGACTGGCGTGAAATGAGCTAAGAAAAAAAAACTGGTGATAATTTGCCGCCTAGCGAAGAAAGTACCTGTTACGTGGTCGGAATGTCCGAGCAGCAGATAGTGGAACCGGGGAGGGATGTGGCGTAATCGGCGATGTTTATTTAGTGGATTTTCACTTTCCTTGGAATATGCTGAAAGGAACTCCAAAACTCTGTTATGAACTGAAAAAGAACTGATTGAAACATGATTATTCACTAATAAGACCGAATCGAATTCTAATCTAATCTAATCTAATCAGACCCTAGCGCAGCCAATCTTTCGAAGGGATCCTGGAGAGTGCCTTAGGTTAGATGACGCCTAGCACTCTTCTTGTCATTTATTAACATTTGTAGAGCGCCATTGCATTGAAATGCATTGAAACATCACAAGCATTAAAGCGGACTGCGTAAAGCCGTATCGCAGAGATGATTCGTAATTGGGTTGAGTTTGAGCACTGAGTGTTCGAACAACAACACAATTCTGAATCGACAGGGGAGGAAGAAGCGTGTGGACACACCACCATACGCTCCGAGATTTTGGTTGTATTCGTTGGGAGCACCATGCTAAGAAGGTTTGGTACTCCGGGACCCTCTGGGATGGGACATTGTATTTCCACGAATGCCCTGGACACTATTTGCCGTGGTTATAGCGCCACAACTCGCTCTCTGTAACAGTATTCCTTATTCCAGTCCACGTTGACCAAGTCGTTATGGCCTAGTGGTTAGCATTTTTGCTTACCAATCCAAATGACGGAGGATCGAACCCCGCCTCGAGCGACATTGATTTTTCGTTAATATTCACCTGGGTGATGAATAGAGAGAATGCGTAACGTGATTTTCGAATGAGCCCACTTTGTTTACATCTACAAAGTAGGAGGCTGTTCAAGCACAAGAATGACTTTTTTCTTACTGGCAAATGAGCTGTAGTAGTACATATGTGTTCTATTTTGTCTAGTTTTTGTCATCTTTTGCTTGAAAATTGTGTGTGTTTTCAGGTTTCGATCGGTTTGAAGATTTTTTTCTTTTTTACGGGTGTCAAGGACTGCGGTCATTCTGCGAAGTCGTGGATAAATTCCCTGGCTAAATTTGGAATCCTGCAGCTCTTCCTGGTCCAGCGAAAAAAGTTCGCTAATTCTAGCGATGCTTATTTAACAAACAGAGCAGATTTTCACTAAATCAGCAGGTTTTCAAATGGAATCAAACAATAAAGACAGCTTCTGGATGGATACAAGCTTTGGCCAGAGTCCAGGGACATAAACTTTAAAAAATATTTGCAACGGCCTAATAATTAGCATAAGCATAAGCATAGGTGCCCACCCGCAGTTGCTACTCCGTTATTGACCAGGACCTCCAGAAGTTACATCCACGAGGGCCTAATAATTATTTAAAAAATGATTATCTCGCCTACAATTTTCAAACCACACATTTTTCATTCTTGCAAAAAAAAAAAACACAATTTTTAATGATCGATAGCAATACTATCTACTTTTGGCGAACAGTAAATTGGTTCCACTTTGACAGTTCAAAATTGCGGCCGTTTTGCGAACGACTATTCAGCACCCAGATATTCACCATTTCAAATTTATGTCTCGGATTAATTTTCAAAAAGCCGTAAGAGCCATTAGTAAACAAAGTCCTTTTTGCGTTGGTATTCGACCTACTTACGAAAAACCAATATCAAAAATGCTCGAGATTGGTCATCTACACGTCCTTCAAGTGCCCCAAACTAAAAATAAATGAAATTTTGTTTCATTTTCGAGAAAAACGAAAATTAGTGTCAGAGGACACGGTGGCTCTTACGGCTTTTTGAAAACTCACCCGAGATGTGTTCTTAACTTTCTCGTTGGGAGCAGATGGGAATCGAACCCAGAACCATTCGCTTACAAAGCGAACACTGTAACCAGTCAGCCACGGCCGCTCCCTACTAATAAAATCGAAATGAATTGAAAAGAAATTGATTTGAATTTTGAAATAGTTTGCACTACGATTACTTAACCCTCTAACGCCCAGAGCTGTTTGCTTATCGTAAAAATAGTAAATGGCTTAATTTTGATACAATAATGCAGGAAATACTTTACTTTGACCCACAAACATCGAATTGGGACAAAAAAGTAGAATTTGAAGTGGTGCACCAGAGCACCATCAGGAAGATGAGCAACTTTTTTTTAAACCACAAAATCTCGTATTCTTCAAATCTATTGGTTCATTTGTTTGAAAACGCTTCGAAATGTGTTAAAAACTACATACAACCATTTTCATGAAAAATGAGGAAAATAATAAACTATCGGTCTAATAACAATGTTTTGTCTTGTTTATGAATAGTCAAAACGTTTATAAATTTTTGTTTTGATAAAAATAAGCTTTTTCTGTAATTTAGAAAAAAGTGCTCCTGAATATTTAGTTGCTCATATGCCTAGGTGGTGCTCTGGTGCACCAAATGAAAAAGGTTAAAAAACACTTAAAGCCGGTCCAAACTCAAAATGTTATTCACAAGGGGTTCTTCTCCAAGGCTCAAATGATAGCAAAACATTTTTTGTTTGATAAAATTTTGTGTTTGGTAATTTTTACGGGCTTTCGAAAACAGGTCTTATTTATTTCCCTTAAATTGGCTCTTTTTGTTTACATTTCACACTGTAACTTTGCTGGTGCTTAACCAAATTCGATGAAATTTGGGAAGCTGTTAGAATACATTCTACATGAACACCTGCAACTTAAAGCACCATGAAAAGTTGTGTCAGTTCCGAGATATTTGAGTTCAAAGTTTTGGTGCTCAGGAGTAACCATGGGCGGGAGAGGGTTAAGATGAAACGGGATGGCAGTGCCATATTGCAACCGAGACGCGCGTTTTGGAAGCACCTTTAAGTAAAATGACCGTAACGTAAAGTTCTGTCTATTCAAGTTGATACATATAAAACAGCAGGAAGAGTTTAGGAATTGATTTTAGTTGAACAGAAGTTGTCAAAGATCTGGCGTTCCGTTTCACTTTAAGAGTGCACTGCAACCAGGGAAGCTGTAGTCATCTTATTCGAAAATGGTTGAACTTACGAACCCAGTCCTGGTATAACTTGATAATTTAGATACATTTTGATGTAAATCCTTTTGAAGATAGTAGCTTAGGGAATGAATAATAATTATTGCGGAATCCTGGTTCCCATAGTAATTCGCTGAATTTGTTTTTACAGAATGCAAAATATTCCATTTCATATCGTCGCCGTCGTGATGACTTGTCGTACGTGCATATTGGGCCAAATTGATTTAAGAACGCCATTGATGGCTCACAATTCTTCACCTTTTGACCTTCACAGATCCCCAAAAATCGTTTCCAATCCCGAGATATTAAATAAAAACCGAAAAAACTCCGTGCATTTTGGTCACTTTTCATTGGAAAGAAGTTTTAATCTTGTCTTGCTATCTTGACGCTGCCTGAAAATTGACGTAAGTGCGACAATTGGCCAAAGGGATTTCAGGTCAGAACGCGCTTGACACAGGGACGAGCAGGACTACCGTAAACGTTTTTTTTTTTCAGGACAATGCACAGATTGATCAACCACACAAAACGTGATTGTTATTGTTTACATTGCGTTTTTGTTTATTCAAAGTCAAACATTATACCGTTTTTTTTCTCGGAACGTCAAAAAGCGACATACGACCAGTTAGCACGACGGCGTCAAAATGCAACTAGGGGAACTATACCCTTTCTCAGCCTATTTCTATTATCGGCCTTTCAGCACATTGCTCATGAATTACAGCTTTCATAAAGAGTTTTTGACTGTTCCAAAGTAATAAATAGTTCAAATAAAAGTGAGCAAACAACTCTTCTGAAATGGCAAAAGTGATGAGAATTGATCGAACGGCTTAGTGTGATTAAAATGGGTATATTTCCCCTATAATATTTTGAGAAAATTTTCCAAAAGGATAACCAGACCACATCAGGTTAGAGAACCTGGACCTTACTAGAGAACGGCCATCACAAACCAAAAATACCAATCAAAGCACGAGAACTGTCAAATGGATGTACTAATCGAGGAAAATCTTTTGTATTTTGCTCGATTGGTACCTCTGTTTGACAGTTCTCCTGCTTCGATTGGTACTTTTGGTTTGAGATCGCCGTTCTCTAATAAGGTCCAGGTTCTCTACATCAGGTCATCATCCTTTCCAACAAAGGGACCAATAGTGATTCCGAGTGACGACAAGACCACCATCAAGATGATAACGACCACGGTGCAGATATGACGTGTTGTTTTGGTTTTAGTCACCGCACGGCGGCGGCTACTTGTTTGACGCGAATTTGATTTGCATAATTTGGCGATAAGAGCCGCAGTCCGTCCCCGCTTGAACATGAATATTAATCACGAACGACGGATGTCAGGAAGCAATTTCCACTAATCGAAACAATAACGCAACTCCCTCTCTATTTGACAGAAATGTTCGAACCATTGCGTAATTTTGCGTCCGTGAAACGTTTCACCGGAGGCGCAACCCCGCCTTACCCCCTTAACAGGTATGGCATCTGACTTCGCCAAAGGTATTCAAATAATTGAGCCGTTTTGTTGACGAGATTCGTGCGAGCTGTTTGGAGGTTAACGGTCTGCCAGTGATTCATCAAATGGTATTTTTTTCGATAGACTTTGGCTACAGCAACCTGTTTGGCACCCCGCGTTCGGAAAGCAATCAAATTTGACCTCACCTGTCCCCCTGCTTAAGGTGCAAACACTAACGAGTAGCAACCAGTCGTCGCCTGGGTCAGCAATTTAAACAATCCTATTTATTCAGATGGCAAGTGTATCTTCACCATCGAAAGTTGAAGGGAAACCTTGGCTCAAGATTCTCCCCTAGAGTAGATATCGAACCGTAAGTCCCGTAGCGCAAAACAAATCGATGAAGAATGGCTTAAGCTAACGAAGATTGCAAAATGCTCACTGCCAAATCCCCCAGAAATCGATTCATCATCGACGGGGGATTTTGCTTGGTGAAATGGAGCATAATATTTCAAAAGGGCACTAAACTTTTGTAAACAATAGTGTATCCCTTTCACTTAAATGACAGTTTGCATAAGGTGTGAGAGGGATACACTCTTATTTACAAAAGTTTTGTGCCCTAATGAAATGGAAAGCACGAAATGTGATGTTGTATTTACTTTTTCATAGAGCAGAGCAGGATAACAAGGTTTGAACTATTCAGCATCAAGTCTTGAACAATAAGATCCCTTATCCTAAACTAGATGAAATGTTTCACAAACATTAGTGAAATTTTAGTTTTTAGTTTTACATATGTCTGCTTGCTCTTAAAAGAATCCCCCTGTAAAATATCTAGTATCTATTATGAATATTCATCAAGCTTTTATCTCCATCTCAAACTACTGCCAGCAGAAGCTGCCAAAGAGTGGTAGGACCTGAACACTTTGGTACAACAGTCGTCATAGAGCAGTCTCCAAAGAACCATTCTAGCTCCCCCTCCAAAAAACACCTTCGAATGCTCTTTCCAGGAAAAAAAATAATACACTTTGTTGCAAAACGACATGGCACCTGCACTCCAGCGGTGGATGCAGCAGCTAAGCTTGGAAAATTCAATTTGGCTGCAAACATCATCTGCAACAGTTGTGCTGTGCCTTCAGAGTGGTAGTCACTTAAGGTGCGGTACTGCCATAATTGAATATTCAATGTAATTATTCAGCTCGATAAGATTGCAAGTGTAATTTCCTTTTTTATTTTATTTTGAGAAAAGTTGGCAAACGGGTCTTGTTGACCGAGGTCAATCAAGTTCTGGAAAATAATTCAGGTACATTTTAACCGCAGTGAAAGTTTTACGTAACCGTCGCAGACTTTCCGGCAATACATTATTGTTCACGTAACTCTTGCGAAAAAAATGCAATCCCTTTTTCGAAACACTCACCGCCCGTCAGGAAGAAAGCAGCAGCATTTAATACTGTTTCCAACCCAAAACCTGCAACATTAAAGCGAAACCCCGCCATTTCTTCGTCGCGATAGCTTTTAAATTTATTAAAACTGTATGCCATTGTGTGTGTGTGTGTGTGTGTGTGTGTGTGTGTGTGTGTGTGTGTCCAACTTATGCCACTGCACCGGTTGCATACTTTCCACCTATATGCTTTTTTGCTGGAATTCGCACGGTCTGAGGTTTATTAAAGTCACCACCTGTGAAAGGGACATCGGGACCGCCCTTATTTTGCAACAACTTTTTGACCTGGTAATGGTGACGGTGATGATGGCGACGCAGGCGAATGAAAGTAAATTCAATGGGTTTATTAGCGTTGCAGCAGCAAAATCGAATCTTGAAAGTGTTTGACAGGTTAATGCAGGTGGAAATAAGTGGAAATCATTGGACCATCATGCTGTCAATGAAAGGAACTTGCTTTACTTTGAAATTTAATCTTCAGGACAATCCGAATGTTTCAAATTCCACCTCAACAATGATAATATCTCACAACTTTTAAACTTTTAAACTTTTAAACTTTTAAACTTTTAAACTTTTAAACTTTTAAACTTTTAAACTTTTAAACTTTTAAACTTTTAAACTTTTAAACTTTTAAACTTTTAAACTTTTAAACTTTTAAACTTTTAAACTTTTAAACTTTTAAACTTTTAAACTTTTAAACTTTTAAACTTTTAAACTTTTAAACTTTTAAACTTTTAAACTTTTAAACTTTTAAACTTTTAAACTTTTAAACTTTTAAACTTTTAAACTTTTAAACTTTTAAACTTTTAAACTTTTAAACTTTTAAACTTTTAAACTTTTAAACTTTTAAACTTTTAAACTTTTAAACTTTTAAACTTTTAAACTTTTAAACTTTTAAACTTTTAAACTTTTAAACTTTTAAACTTTTAAACTTTTAAACTTTTAAACTTTTAAACTTTTAAACTTTTAAACTTTTAAACTTTTAAACTTTTAAACTTTTAAACTTTTAAACTTTTAAACTTTTAAACTTTTAAACTTTTAAACTTTTAAACTTTTAAACTTTTAAACTTTTAAACTTTTAAACTTTTAAACTTTTAAACTTTAAACAAAATTTTCATAACTGAAATACACAACTACGCAACTTTTGGTACACTTACATATATAGGTCATCGCTGAAATTTTCAAGTTATTGCAGTTTTAGTGAAAAAGTCAATATTTTCCCGATTTTGTCATTTTCCCATTTTTGCGTGTGGCGCGATGAAAAACCCAGTTTTTACTTTCAAAAAATCGTATCTCAGAGTATTGAAAACAAAACTTCACAATTTTTTGATATATTATGTAAAATTTTCCGAGAAATCAGGTAAAAATATTTACAGACATAGGCTATTTGGACCCGAAACCTTCAAAACAGCATTTTAAGTTTTCATACGACCTTTTCAAATGTTTAGCTGGTTTTTTAATACTTCTTATTATTTTTTCTAGATAGCCAAACTAAACAGCTTTCTTTTGCGCTTAAGACAGCTAAAATAAGATGCAATGGCGCGGAGATATGATTTTTTGAAAAAAAGTGCTTTTTGCGAAAATCGACAAAAATTGCCATTTTTCGGACCACCCTAACACGGCGTAGGTCACCCTGATCGCCAAACAAAAAAATGCGGGTCTTATTATTTTGGCCAAGGAACCCCCAGAAAAAAATTGAAACCGATCGGAGAACTTTTTTTTCGAATCATACTGTTTTCGTGGGGAATTGCTGAATGGTTGTGAATTGTTGTAAATTATTGTAAATTGCTCATTGCTGCAAAATGTTGCAAATTAGTAAAATAAATTGATATAAATTGTTTTGAGTTTTATGAATTTTGAACATTTTGTAATTTTTGGTAAATTTGGCTGGTTTTGTAATTTTTGTAAATTTGGTTGATTTTGTGAATATTATAAATTTGGTAAATTGTTGTAAATGGTTGTAAATTGTTGATAATTGTTGTAAAAAATTATACAATGTTGTAAATTTTTGTAAGCTATTGAGATTTATTGTTAATTGTTGCATAATGCTGCAAATCAATGAAATTATCTAATTTAAATTGTTTAAAATTTTATGAATTTTGTGAATATTGTACATTTTGTAATTTTGATTTTTTATTAAATTTTGTTAGTTTTGTAATTTTTGTAACTTTTGTTGATTTTGTGAATCTAATAAATTTGGTAAATTGCTTCAAATTATTGTTAATTGTTAAAAAATGTTGTAAGTTGTGGCAAATTGCTGCAAAACGTTGTAAATTGATATAAATTGATTTAAATGATTGTTTATTGTTGTATAATGTAGAAAATGGTTGTAAACTGTTAGTAATTGTTGTAAGTTGTTGTAAACTATTGGAAGCTGTTGAAATTGTTGTAAATTGCTGCAAAATATTATGAATTTATATAAATTGATATTGAGTTTATATATGTTATAAAATTTGTTCATTTTGTATTTTTTTGTTTTTTTGTTTTTTTTTGTTGATTTTGCTAATCTTCAATTTTGTGTTTTTGTTTTGATGTTCTGTTCTTTCAGCTTCTGCTTCTATTTCAGTTTCAATCTTTGTTTTTTAGCTTCTGTTTTAATTTTAGTTTTGTTTTTGTTTCTTTTCCAGTTCCATTTTCAGGGTATGTACCAGTTTCATACATTCTCCCACATATTAAACAATTTCCAACCAGTATCACAAACCCAAAGCATAAACCAACCCTGCATCAAATCTCAACCCTCCACATGTGCACCAACAACGAAGAAGTTAATTTCTGTCTTTTATTTATGCTCAATTGCTGCACTCGGGCTGGTTGGCTCGTGCTGCTCCAACGGCAAACAAAAAGTTCACACCATTTTCTCGCAAGTTGCGATCCAAATCCGAAACGCACCCTGGCAAATGTGGAAAATCGCTTTAAAATTATGTGGTGCAACGCTCAAACGCTGTATTGTGCCATTCTTGGAGGTTTGAGTGGAGGGGAAAAGCAAGCGGAGTTTTCCACCCTGTTTTGTATGGATCTGTATGAATGTTGCATCCTGTCGGGGTAACATTTCAAAAGGGCGCATTTAGCATGGAAAGAGAAATATGATGATGACATGGTTCTTTTATTTAATTTTTTTGCTAAAATTTTCTCAAACTGATTTAAGTGTTATTCTTTTGAAAGAAACAAGACTGAAATATTTGGATTTTGTCTAATACTTAAAGAACAAAAATCAAATCAAACCATCCACATTAACGACCCCCGGGTCTTTTGTGGTCTCTATTGCAAGTTACTGCTCGAACCTAGGAGTCCGAAGGCTTGAATGGGGAGAGCACCCAAACCTCTTTTACTCCAAGGAACCTTCCACCCCAGTGTTTGAACTGACGACCTTTGGATTGTGAGTCCAACCGCCGCCAGCGATTCCACCGGAGTAGGCTTGGTTTGGTGTGTTGTTTGTATTTATGGCATGGAGACGACTCCTACACCTGGAATGACTTAACGGCCTAACAACCAAGACCGGGACCAACATTTTACTTCCTCTTCCGATGGAAGGTTGCAGCAGATGGGAATCGAACCCAGAATCATCCGCTTACAAAGCGGACAGCGTAACCATTCGGCCACGCACTGCCACTGTCACACTTAAAGAACAAAGGTTTGAAATTTGTCTATTTTTGTATTCAAAGTGATACAATACAACCTAAACAGATTCAAGAATTGAACAATTTTAGCTGAGACACAAACCAATGATTTTTACAAGTTCAGGGACTTATCTCGGTGAAATTTATACTTATTTGGCCATCTTTTTTAACTGAAAACAAAAATATTTTCAAGTTTTGTAGACCTTTTTGAAACATTACTCCCCAAGCATTGTCAACCGCAAACAAAGTGGCGGTGCTTCTGGCGATGGGAAAGAAGAACATTTCCAGCGGATTTGTGCCACACACTCACAAACACTGCTGCAACATTGTTCTGTTTGGGTTTTATCAGCCGTGGAAGTGGAGTGTGGTGGGATTTTAGCAGGTCGCGCCGCTAAAAATAATGTACGAGCGTGAGCATAAATTTTCATGATATGTGATAACTGCATAAAACACATACACACCCTCGATGAACTGGGGCCTTTGAGGCGGGGAGGGGGAATATCAGGGTTCGCAGGGTCGCTAATAGGGTCACCCTGAACAGTGGGTACAATTTGCTCATGAGTGCGAAAGTGTCATGCAGAGTGGGGTGGTGGTACATAATGGATTCCGAAAGTGAGTTCGCATAAATATTCTGTAACTCTGTACGCAACACGCGGAACAAGCTCAGGAGGGTGCTTCAAACGAGCAGCATCGATGTGGAAAGGGGGTTGAAATTGAAACAGTTTTCTGCATGAAAAACTAATCAAACTGGTCAGGTTCATGACTCTGGTATTCTAGAATCTCTTGGTAGGTCAGTTACTTTTTTAAATGAAATAAAAGTCTGGTTTAGTAAAGACGCAAACCATCCGTTTCTTTTAGTATTGCAAAGACATGAACCACCCTACTGCCCTGAGGTATAATTTGCCAATTTCTAGGTCTGCTTTGACTCAGAACCTATCATCGTTTCCATTCAATTCACACAAATAATCAACATTCAGCAATATAAAATAACCGACAAATAACAGTATTTACCATAAATCAACCCCGAAAAAACCTTTCTATCGTGTCCCTCAAATAAATTCACTCCTGAATAAATCGCTCCCCGGTGTCCTTTCAGTTCCAACAAGAACAACAACACAACACTATCCAACAGATAGCAAAACCCCATGTCCTGCATATCATAAATATTTTCCCTCCAGGGCTCCCCGAACTGCTGCTGGTCGTTTTGGTTTCCAGTCTTCCACCGACGACCTTCCGGGTTGGGCCGGGTCGAACCCAAATATGCGGAAAGAGTCACCAGCCAGCACAGCTAGCAATCATAACACTCGCTCTCTGCTGACTGACACAGTGGCCCAGATTGGCACGGACTCTCTGCTGATGCCCCCCTTCCGGCTGGGAAAATGCCCATGTTATCAATTGTGGCCGATGTGACCTGCGGGTAGGGGAGGCGGGTTGGTATTTTCAATTATTCATCTTTTCAACTATTCAACTTTTCAACTTTTCAACTTTTCAACTTTTAAATTTTTCAACTTTTAAATTTTTCAACTTTTCAACTTTTCTACTTTTTAACATTCCAACTTTTCAACTTTTCAACTTTTCAACTTTTCAACTTTTCAACTTTTCAGCATTTCAACATTTCAAAATTTCAACTTTTCAACTTTTTGACAATTTTAAAAATTATGAAAATTTTAAAAATTTTGAAAATTTTGAAAATTTTGAAAATTTTGAAAATTTTGAAAATTTTGAAAATTTTGAAAATTTTGAAAATTTTGACAATTTTGAAAATTTTGACAATTTTGACAATTTTGACAATTTTGACAATTTTGACAATTTTGACAATTTTGACAATTTTGACAATTTTGACAATTTTGACAATTTTGACAATTTTGACAATTTTGACAATTTTGACAATTTTGACAATTTTGACAATTTTGACAATTTTGACAATTTTGACAATTTTGACAATTTTGACAATTTTGACAATTTTGACAATTTTGACAATTTTGACAATTTTGACAATTTTGACAATTTTGACAATTTTGACAATTTTGACAATTTTGACAATTTTGACAATTTTGACAATTTTGACAATTTTGACAATTTTGACAATTTTGACAATTTTGACAATTTTGACAATTTTGACAATTTTGACAATTTTGACAATTTTGACAATTTTGACAATTTTGACAATTTTGACAATTTTGACAATTTTGACAATTTTGACAATTTTGACAATTTTGATAATTTTGACAATTTTGACAATTTTGACAATTTTGACAATTTTGACAATTTTGACAATTTTGACAATTTTGACAATTTTGACAATTTTGACAATTTTGACAATTTTGACAATTTTGACAATTTTGACAATTTTGACAATTTTGACAATTTTGACAATTTTGACAATTTTGACAATTTTGACAATTTTGACAATTTTGACAATTTTGACAATTTTGACAATTTTGACAATTTTGACAATTTTGACAATTTTGACAATTTTGACAATTTTGACAATTTTGACAATTTTGACAATTTTGACAATTTTGACAATTTTGACAATTTTGACAATTTTGACAATTTTGACAATTTTGACAATTTTGACAATTTTGACAATTTTGACAATTTTGACAATTTTGACAATTTTGACAATTTTGACAATTTTGACAATTTTGACAATTTTGACAATTTTGACAATTTTGACAATTTTGACAATTTTGACAATTTTGACAATTTTGACAATTTTGACAATTTTGACAATTTTGACAATTTTGACAATTTTGACAATTTTGACAATTTTGACAATTTTGACAATTTTGACAATTTTGACAATTTTGACAATTTTGACAATTTTGACAATTTTGACAATTTTGACAATTTTGACAATTTTGACAATTTTGACAATTTTGACAATTTTGAAAATTTTGACAATTTTGACAATTTTGACAATTTTGACAATTTTGACAATTTTGACAATTTTGACAATTTTGACAATTTTGACAATTTTGACAATTTTGACAATTTTGACAATTTTGACAATTTTGACAATTTTGACAATTTTGACAATTTTGACAATTTTGACAATTTTGACAATTTTGACAATTTTGACAATTTTGACAATTTTGACAATTTTGACAATTTTGACAATTTTGACAATTTTGTCAATTTTGACAATTTTGACAATTTTGACAATTTTGACAATTTTAACAATTTTGACAATTTTGACAATTTTGACAATTTTGACAATTTTGACAATTTTGACAATTTTGACAATTTTGACAATTTTGATAATTTTGACAATTTTGACAATTTTGACAATTTTGACAATTTTGACAATTTTGACAATTTTGACAATTTTGACAATTTTGACAATTTTGACAATTTTGACAATTTTGACAATTTTGACAATTTTGACAATTTTGACAATTTTGACAATTTTGATAATTTTGATAATTTTGATAATTTTGATAATTTTGACAATTTTGACAATTTTGACAATTTTGACAATTTTGAAGACAACTCTCCCCTACCACAATCGGAACAACGTCGTTTTTCCCGCGTGCATTCCGGAAAACAAACCTAAACCAAACCCAGAAGCCGAGGACTAGGCCATGCAGCATTGCTTCTTGTTAGTAGGTTCACGAAATGGTACTGTGCAATGCCAGTTGCAGCTGAGCTACAAATTTGCATATAATGAAGTGGATGAGCTTTCGAGTGAGCTGAGTTGAGTGGTGTTGTCTTTGGATGTGATTTGAAGCAGCAGCAGAAGCATCTCAGCAAGGTTGACCTGGCTCTGCAAAATGAGAGCTCATTTGCGACCCCGTAAACCTTGATGCTCAGCCAGGGGAGAGTTTACGGTGAAAGCTTGCCTGATCGAAAGGGAACGCACTGCGATGGTGAGAATGATCTGGATGCAAAAAGCAAAAAGCAAAAAGCAAAAAGCAAAAAGCAAAAAGCAAAAAGCAAAAAGCAAAAAGCAAAAAGCAAAAAGCAAAAAGCAAAAAGCAAAAAGCAAAAGCAAAAAGCAAAAAGCAAAAAGCAAAAAGCAAAAAGCAAAAAGCAAAAAGCAAAAAGCAAAAAGCAAAAAGCAAAAAGCAAAAAGCAAAAAGCAAAAAGCAAAAAGCAAAAAGCAAAAAGCAAAAAGCAAAAAGCAAAAAGCAAAAAGCAAAAAGCAAAAAGCAAAACCCTTCAACTACGATTGTTCCTAGAACCAAGCACAGTTCCTTTACAATCTAAAGTATTCCCGTCAAATAAGTGTCTGGGGCACGTGTTGCCATTCTCGGGAACTACTCTGTTTGTCGGCAGCCACCGCTTGATTGGTGACCCGTGGCAAAATTAAATATCAACACGGATTGATTGAAAATATTGCAATTTATGACGGCGACACTTGCCCGTTACCATCACGTGTTTGCTCGATCGAACAGTAAATAAGCAAAGAAAAGGTAAATTGCAATGTCTGTAACAGTTGATTCGATGGAAATTTTAAGTAAGTTAACATTTAAAATTTTAAACCAAAACAAAAACTCAGTTTGACAAATATTTTACCTAAAACTGTCTATTTTAACCAAATTGCTTTACCCAGTGTGCTTCAATTCCATAGTATGGGAATTTTATCATAATTTATGGGTCAAATGGGCAGTAAGTAATTTGGCGTTGTGCGTCGATTGAAAGTTGCTACTTTGCATTTCAAAATAATCGAATGATTGACGAGGACAAACCGAACAATGTCAAACTAATTTGCTGGCGCATCGGATGGAGGTGCCAAAATTGACTAATGAATCAATTAAGGGGGTGACTTCACTACAAGATCAGCCTCTGATTTATTCATATTACTGTCAGCCAGCTGCAAAATCAATACATCAAACGGTACTGCGCGCTGGAATTGATTAGCATCAGTGCGGCAGGAGTACGTACTCTTCATAACCCGTCACGTGTGCGACTCCGTTTGCTAATGAGAAAATATTTACGTGAAATGGCAACGATTGTTGGTGCGATGAGCTCAGCTCGTTGATGCCGACAGACGAGATGATGTTTATTTTTAAGAGGATGCACTTTACCTGGAATTGCGTTGCCAGAATAATGGGCGATTATATTAGTAAGGGGTTTTTCTGTGTTCGAGAGGTATCCAACAAACTTATTTTTTTAAAAGAAATTTTGTAAGCAAAACTCTTTGGTATCAAGAAAGTTTTCTTTAATTTCCTTATTTACTATTTGAAAATCAGATAATTAGTATCTAAAATAAAGTATGCAAAGATTTGAAATGAAGAAAATAGCTTTTCTAAGTGTTTTATCAATCATTTTTCAATTTTCGATTTATATCGATAACTGTCAGTCCGATGAAAAATGTCAAAAATAAAACTTTCTAGCATAAATTATTAAATAATAAATGTAGGCCAACTAAGAAACACTTAGATTAGTTCTTGATTTGATTATTTTTTTCGATTGAAAAATTAATTTTAATTCAAGAAATTCTTTTTGGACATTTTTGAGATCAATTCTAACAACAAAAAAAGTCAAACAATGAAATAAATCTAATTATTGAGCACAATAACGGCTAAAAAAATGACTAATGGTGACAAAAATATTTTATTTTGCTTGTTTACGATATTTTTATGACTATTAACAGTTTAATATTTTAAACAATAACTCAAATATGAGGTATTTTTTGAACATGACTGCAATATCAATATTGTTAACCGATAACATTATCGTCGATGATATTAACATCTAACGATAACGATATAAACGACGACATAAACTTTCAAAAATATTTGTATGAGATTTCCTAAAAAAGTGTCCACGTGGTTTATGGATTGTCCCTTTATACTTTGAAACATACTACACTCCACCCCCGGTGGTTGGTTACTTTTTCGTTGGACATTTGTTAGTTTGTAACTAAAAAGTGACGAACTGTCACTTTTTACACGGCAATCACGCATAAGTGACGAAAGTTTGGTAGTGTGTGTGAACTCCGTGTAAAAGGGGTGTCAAACTAAAAAGTGACCCCGTTCGTTTGATAACAGTTGGTGTCAAAACATCTGGGTTCCCGCATAATCAAAAACCATCGAGGGAATAGTCCAAACTATATTACTACTAAAAGAGATGTAGTTACCACATACTTAACCATTATCATATAGTTACGGCACTATACAAAACCATAACGAAACTGATCGTCAAATGATGACGTTTTTATTGAAGTAAATCTAATGATTCTAACTATTTTTGAACTATTTGGGGTACAATAACCTTACACTAAACAGTTCGGATTGTTTAGACAACGTGACTCAACGAAAAAATGTACAAGTCCAAATAGTTCAAACAATTTATCAACTTTATTGAGAACAATATAGCAAAATTCCACAGATTTTAGATTTTTATAGTCAGAACCTGTAAGAACTAAAAACCTACTATAAATGCTATAGTAGAACACAATTGATGGCGGCCTCATTTTTTCGATAAGTTTGTATAATCCAAATAATTTGTCAACTTACATGAAGTAAAATTACTATACACCATACTATTTTGAATTAAAAATTTCTATAAGTCCAAATAGTTCAAACAATATTTCAACAGTATGGAGTACAATTACAGTTTGTTATATAATCCAACTATATGTTAAACGATTGGTACAAAAATTTCAACTTTTATCAAGTAAATTGATCACAGTCGATTCCTCCGGATGATAGAGAACCTTCAACACCCCCACTTCTCCTCAGATTATCAGAAAACTCCCCAAAAGAAGAAAAATGTTACGAGGGCTCATGAAATTGACTTTCACTATTCCAGAAAAAGTAGGCATGCTGTTCTTACCATACACCAAAAATATGTGTACTACATGGTGGACTATTACTGTTCACTATAAAATGAGTCAATTGTTTGGACTACTTGGACTTATCGAAAAATACTTGCCCCGAGCTTGCTCCTTCTAACACAACATGTCACCAAAACCACTGAAAAACCACCAACAGATATAGATCAATCGGATAAGGCGGCAGCAGTTCGGCAGCAACGTAAATAACATCACATATAATGGCGGTAAACATTCACCAACTATCGATAGAACTTAAAAATCAAATTTGATTATATCCGAAGTAGTTATCACAACAATTGTAGGGTTCATTTTTGCGGTCTTTTTAAAGTGTCGGCAAAGTAGTGTCGGTAAAGTAGTTTTTCAGAAACTATATAGGGAATAGTCAATTTTTGGGCAATGACTATTTGACGTAAAATCCAAGTTTATAAAAATATTTACATATGTATGAAAACCTCATATAGTTTTCTGCCTAACAACTAATTTCTCATATAGTAAAATCGACCAAAACTATTTTGGGAATGGAATTAATGGTTTGATATATCGTACATATATAGTTGGGTTACAATTTAATGAATAGTAGAGACCATTTGATAAATAGTTGAGTAACTATTTGTCATAAAGTAGTTATATAGTTCATGACTATGCGGGTTTGAGTGTATATCAGATTTTTTTTTCTGCGAGTGCTACCGAAGTTCAGGATGGGGTGTGCCACTTCAGTCAACCCTCTGCTGCAGCAGATGTCTCCTTAAGCTGTGATACTAGAATAAGAATCCTTTCCTTTTACTACACCCCATCTATTAGCTATTTCGTAGGTTATTTTGTAACTTTTGTCCTTCAGTAGAGTTAGCCAGAATAATCAGGGGGGGGGGGGGCAAAAAAAAAATCGAAAAATATCAAAATTTTAATGAAAATTACTGTAATGAAATGAAATATTTCGTCGGGGGGTCTAGCGTAACTTTTTTTTGAAGATTATTTTTCGATTTTATGGGATATTTATTCAAAAAAGTCACAGAAAATCGGTTCATTCATGTTGATATCACTCAAACTTCTTATGCATATGCCTTGGGGACTCTAACCAACTATATTTGACCAATATTTGACCTCCACCAAAAAATAAAATCGAATCAAATTTACCAGATTTCAAGCTTTTTTTTTGAAATTACCCCAAAATCCAAGCTGGAAACCCCGATACGACCGAAACTAAATCATTTCTTTGTACAACTTGTCATGAAACTACAGCAAATAATCGCCCTGATACGAATTTGAGCATCAAACAATGCAAAACATGGATTATTCAATAAATAAACTGTTTATTACCCAATAGGTTCCAAAAAATATTTTTTCAATCCTCTGCCACATCACACAGCAGTTTTCTGAACATGTTCCATAAAAAAGAATCAATTTTGGTTCAATATAAGCAAAGATATTCCCGATTTTCTGAAATAAATAGTGCTTTTCTCCAAATTTTCTTAATTTAATTACGTTTCACATTATGGCACTGCCTACTAAGACATTTGTTATGATGATAATTTTATTCAAACATAAAAATTATAATAAGTTTGACGAAATTCATGAAAGTTATTCTATAGCACTCATTACAAAACTCAGTAGGCAGTACCAATCATGGCTTAATAAATGAAATCATACCAAAATGCCAAATGTGACAATTTGGCGTCTGATAAATGATACAGCCTGATTGTCTTACTATTTTCAAACCAAATGTTAATGCACTGCAAATCAAATCGTGTTAGAAACACAACGTATCTGCTTGATAAATCATTCCTCCTTCAAACGATGCGCATCGAAATTAGTTACAGATCAACCGGCAAGTTGATCTTTACAAACGGTTAGCCTGACTTTAATCACGTTGCCAACAATTAAATTCCAATTTATAACCATTACTTTCACAAAGTGTGTGTTTGTGTTTATATGGCATGACAGGGATATCTGATTGCTTGTGTGTGAGTCCATGCCATGCCTTTAACGGTATCGAGCTAATCACCCTGCCCACAAACCACATTACGATGCCTCTAATTTGCAAATTTGTTCAATCACGAGACTGTATTTCATTTGCCGAAACCAACAATGAATGTTGCGGGTGGCCGCTGCCAACATCAACACATTTGATAAACTCTTTGATGTGTGTGTGTTGTTTTGTTTTTCCAAACGCCAGCAAGTTTCCGTTTTAAATCATTGAGCTGGAATAAATTATGTGTGGAGGACCATTCGGGTGTTGCACAACGGAACTCATTGAACCGAACGGGTGAAACACTGATTAATCTAATTAACAAAACCAAACTGGACAGCATCAGGAAAAAATAGAAGCGGAATTAATTTATTGCTCTAATGAAATTATTTCCATTTGACTGGTGGAGTCGGATTTAAATATTGAAATTTGGAACAAAGAAAATGTGGGAAATTTAAATCGTGAAAAATAATAACAAAAAAAAACAGATTATTTTGATTCATTAAATATCAAAGCAGATAATTAAATTTTCTTCTTTCAGTAGCTTTGCTAGTTGCTCAAAAAGGTCAATCAACAGAGTGGAAAATCTGGGTTGAAGATATGACGCGTGTGTGTGTGTTCACTTGTCATCTTCGTAGACTGCAGAGAGCTTTTTATGCTGATTCAGTGTCTTTTGTTCTGCACGACATTTATGACTTTGTTGTTTTCGGAACGACTTTTCCCGGACAATCATGGCTGGAGCTGGATTGTTGCTCCACGATGGATATAGATTTGATGAAGAGTGGCAAGGTGATGCGATCTACACAGAAAAAAAAATTTAAATTTACCCGAAACTGAAACCATGCTTCCAACGTAAACATGCTCAATGTAAATTTGAAATTAAATTTAAAAAGTTGTATTGCATTTAAAGAGCCCTTATGTAAAATGAGATTGAACGTAATTCACGAATCTCATGTAAACGGAACTTTTGTTTTCAGAAAATCACAAATATGAAAATATGAAAAACATGTAAACACATTTCTGATGTAAAACATCTAAATGTAAACCTTAAAAACACGTATTTTTAAATTTGAAGATAATTTTGCGAATGACAGCTGAAGTGAACGGTGTTGTTATTTATGTTTAGCGCGCAGCAAAGTGAAGTTGTTTTTAATTGAGGTTGTCAGCATTTCTTGTGCATGTAAGTGAATTTTACATCCGAATGCAATGCTTGTTTACAAATTGACTTTTCGTTTAAGATTGGTTTGCTGTTTTTGTTGATATTCTTGAAACCAATCTCGGCAAGAGTTTTGGAAGAACTTTCGCTTTTGTTGCCGAAACATCCAGTTAATGAGCAGGAATCGACAAATTCTGAGGAACCGGAGTCGCTCAAAAGTTAGGCGACTCTGCATTCGAAGGTGTAACAAACAGAACAGGTTCCGGACAACAAACATTGCACTTGAAGGGGCAGCAACAAATGCAGATAGATGCAACTCTGCTCAGGTAAAACGTAAAATGCGCTTTTTCAAAACTAGATATAGTTCATTGTATTTAATAACCTTTGTTGTAGAAATTACGCGAGTGAATCGGGACCAAACTGCCAGTAGGCCAGCGCATAGTCGAAAAAATAGCTACGGCAGTGGCTTTTCTACAATTCATTTGATTTGCAGGATCCCAAGTTTGGTATGCTCTCGGTTCAGGGAAGAGCATTTTTCTTGGCCGGATATTTCAGGTTGAACACGTTTGATGTTTTTCGATGATCGAAGCAAAAAAACGGACAAAACCTGGGATGGGATAAACAAAGAGAAAAAAACCTATTGTCAAACTAAACCACTTTCAACATGGCCGCTTCTGTCAACCTAAACCAGTCCTTTCTTATGAGGAGAAAATGAGAAGTATTGTAATTTGAGTTGAAAAAAAAAAAATAAAACGAATTTAAATCAATTTCACAAATAATTTTTAATTGCATTAATAAGGCTAGTATGCAAATCGGAAGAAAAGGGGTCAAGAAACAGCTTTACGAACAGCAGGACAATGGAGAGGAGCGATTTCTTGGGGCTTTTCTTCACCCTCTCTGACTGACTGCCCATTTGATTTTTCTTGACCGGTTCCTTCCGAAGTGCGTATACCGCTATAGATTGATTAAAATATTTTCAATTGAAAGGCATTTATTTCTATCGTACACCGAATGTTGACTTATCAGCATTTTCATTTTAAAAAACAATACATTTCATGAACCGACTATTCTTTTGCCCATTTAAAACTCTTGTTATTTTTTTGCGCGTTACATTGAAATGTCATCTAGATTGAACAATATTAAACCTGTGCTTCCCATGAAATTAAAATGTGGCGTGAAGAAACAACATTGTAGAACTGGATTTAAAAAGCAAACAAAAATAATGGCCACAGTTTAGCCTATTTGATTTTTTTCGCACTTTTTTATTTCAACACTTTGCCACAAATTGAAAAACAAACTTTTATGCTCTTTGAAGTGAATGAATTGGTTCAAATTTGAATTTTTGCCAGCCATTTCTTTCGATTCTGACACCTTAGGGCGTGCGACCCAAGGAATTTTAACTTTCTTTAAAGTTGAGTAAAAATTGCCGTTGAATTCGACGTGCTCCTCTTTGGGGAACTGGGAAAGATTTGTTTACTTTCTTTGCGTAACGGGACAACGACAGGAGCAGATAAAAAAAAATCTCCCCTCCCATTTAATGACTTGCAGGCTCGCTTGCAGGCTTTTAGGATTTTTAGATTGATGTAAGAAAACGCAATGAAATCGTATTGCATTTTCACATCCAAATGAAAATGAAAAATCTTTCATAAAAAAAAACACATTAAAAATTGAAGAAATGAACATTTTTTGACTCATCTTTGATTTGCCAACCATTTCAAGTAATTTGTATCCGGCAGCTCTTTATGAACGGATCCACCGTAAAACGATGGAATATAAACTCAGGATTCTCATCCCACGTCCAACCGCAAATTTTAACAGCCAAATTCAAAAAAAAAATCTGCGAGGAGAAACTAAACAACAAGTCATCCACATGCTTGAGCACTGAGTTGAAAACATCATCAAGAAAATTTGAATTGTCAAGCTATCTGAATCACAGATTGCTTGATATTTGTTTTCGAACACGAATTTTCTTGCAAAAAACAGAAGAAGAATACAAACGTAAACACTCAATAAGAAGACTCTATCCAGCCGTCCCGTCCCAGGACAAAACAACTTTTTTTTCACCAGCCAAGTCTTTTTACTCGTTGACAGTTGAGAAAATAAAGATTATGCATGCCAAGGATGCCAGGGCCACAGTTGATCATTTTTCACCACTTCAATGTTCAGCCGTGGAAACCATGACTTTTTCCATTTCCAATATGGGACATTCCTAACTTCCGTCAGATCGGGTAAGTTTTTTTTTACGAAATAAATGTAGGAAAAGGGCAACAACAGGGTCCTAAAGCTTGGTTATTTTCTAATATCTGAACTTTTTTTTATTAGGTCCTATAAGCAAATGTTTCTTTGTTGCCGGGTCCGATAGTGTAGAGGTAAGCGTAGTTGCCTTTCCAGGGTTCGGTCCAGTTGGCCCCGGTCGCATTTTTCGAGACGAGATTTGTCTGATCACCCCTTCCACGGGGAAGTAAATGTTTTCCCCGGTTATGGCGTTTGCTCAGTCTAAGTGTTCTCTATGTTTAGATTTTTTTTACGATCAAAAATAAAAACGTGTAAAAAGCCTGAAAGTTCATCATTTGATTACAAATACAATAAATAGTTGTACATTGTATTTGTGTGTAGAATCGACTGTACAAAATTTCCTTGAAAAAATAATTATAAAAATAATATTTTGAATTGCTCTTCGATTTTAGGGAAATTTAATTTGAAATTGAGTTTAGATTGCTGATTATTTTTACAAGTTACGATTAAGCTTTTTTCGATGAGCACTATGACATTTTTACAAGTAAGGCCGTTGCAAATATTTTTTGAAGTTTATGTCCCTCGACTCTGACCAAAGTCGAGGGGGGGGCAAAAAAATAAAAAATTAAATTACGAGCCTTGGTTTCAACACTTGAATGAAAAAAGTGTTTTAAAATGCATTATACACCTGTCCAGTTGTTTTGCCATCATTAGTTTCCAAAAAATGTAAGTATTGACGATGATTTTATTTTTTGCGAAAAATAAAATTTTTGCGGTGCTGTGCATTAGAATTTCATAAAAATTCAAAACATTTTTAAGCAGGCCCAAACATGCTAAATGATGATTATCAATGCTGAAAATGCATTTTAGATTGTTTTCAGATAATAACTTATATTTTCATGGAAATTTTGAAGTTTTTTGGAAAAAAATGTTCCCCCTGATTTTTCAGACCAATTTTGAAGGGGGGGCGACATAAACATTGAAAAATATTTGCAACGGCCTACACTCAAAGTAAAAAGCATCCTTTTTTCAAGTTCACCCGTCGTCACCCTTTAAAAGGGTATCGAAAATGTACTGAATTTGACATACCCTTTTAAAAGGGTGACGCCGGGTGAACTTTAAAAAAGGATAGAAAATATCCTTTTTGAGGATTGAAAGTACCCTTTTGAGGGATACTTTTGACTTTGAGTGTAAAAACATTTAAAATTGATTTGAAATGTATTCGCTGTTTTTTATGAATTCAATTCAAGTTAAAAATATTAATATATAAATATCAATAAGGAAAACATGAAAACAGCGTATTTTTTTTTTTTGATTTTTTGTTAAATTGTCTATTTAAAAATATAGAAAGACAGATACTAGATTGAAAATTTAATTAGCTTCAAAAAAGAGGGAAGAAATTTCTTGACAGAACATATCTTTTTATATAGCTTGATGAATAAAACGGTAGTAGGTTCATCTAAACAAATCTAGCAAAACAATGCCAAAGGGCCGTTGTGGGTTTGTAAACAAAGAGTGTGTCCTGCTCACGCTAGAGGATGTTTACATCTGGCATAAAAGGGATACACTCTTTGTTTACAAACCCACAACGGTCCTTTGGCATTGTTTTGCTAGAAATATACAATTTTTTCGATATTGTGAAAGCAGACAAAAATCAGAATGCGCCACAGGCTGATGTACACGATAACGGCAAACCACTACATTTTTGTTCGGCGCAACAGAGGTGATGCGCACTTTGGTTTGGTGGTGCGCGGATAATAAAATCAAAAAAGCTTGTTTCCTCTCTCCTAAATGATGTGATCCAGTAAGGAACTTATCAGTATCGATTTTCTAATATAACGCTCAACCATCAGACTGATCAGAGTGTTACATTTCTTACTTCTACTATTTTACTTTGCTTTGAACATCTCTATAACAGCGCCTCCTGAACTCTCTGAGAAACGTAACGCAATCAGTTTGATCGTTGGATAAAATCGGGCTGATGGAAGCCGATCGTGGCGTTAAATTTCTCGCTGGGAATGTCAAGCAAAATAGTGTAAGCGAACATGAACATTCTTTAAATTCACCACGAGAAATGTCACATCAAAGATGACGTTTCCCCACACGCTTACTGGGGGAACTCAATTTTTAAGTTCGTTCAAGCAAAATGAAGTTCGCTTCAGTGATCTCAAAATTGAGATGGGTTTGTTTTGATTTTCAATCGCAAATTTGAGATCACTGAACTGAACTTGATTTTGCTGAGGTACTTATAATTTTGTTTTCTCTTGAATGTGACACTTTAGTGACTTAGACACGCACGGAGTTCCGGATTGTGCAGGTAAGATATAAAATTCCCCCTCAGAGATTGCCATACCGTTGGTACTTTTTCAGGCGGAACTGGTCCACCGGTGGACGGAATCCTTTGCAGTTTGTGCAGGAGGAATCGGTCCACCGGTGGACAGTTTCCTCAGGAATGTTTCGCAGAAGGAACTGGTCCACCGGTGGACAAAATCATTTGCAGTTGGTGCAGGAGGAATCGGTCCACCGGTGGACAGTTTCCTCAGGAAAGTTTCGCAGGAGGAACTGGTCCACCGGTGGACGGAATCCTTTGCAGTTTGTGCAGGAGGAATCGGTCCACCGGTGGACAGTTTCCTCAGGAAAGTTTCGCAGGAGGAACTGGTCCACCGGTGGACGGAATCCTTTGCAGTTTGTGCAGGAGGAATCGGTCCACCGGTGGACAGTTTCCTCAGGAAAGTTTCGCAGGAGGAACTGGTCCACCGGTGGACGGAATCCTTTGCAGTTTGTGCAGGAGGAATCGGTCCACCGGTGGACAGTTTCCTCAGGAAAGTTTCGCAGGAGGAACTGGTCTACCGGTAGACGGAATCCTTTGCAGTTTCCTCGGGATAGTTTCGCAGGAGGAACTGGTCCACCGGTGGGCGGAATCCTTTGCAGTTTGTGCAGGAGGAATCGGTCCACCGGTGGGCGGAATCCTTTGCAGTTTGTGCAGGAGGAATCGGTCCACCGGTGGGCGGAATCCTTTGCAGTTTGTGCAGGAGGAATCGGTCCACCGGTGGACAGTTTCCTCAGGAAAGTTTCGCAGGAGGAACTGGTTCACCGGTGGACGGAATCCTTTGCAGTTTGTGCAGGAGGAATCGGTCCACCTTCGTGGTTGTGCATGAAGAATCGGTGCAACGGTAGTAATGTTTTGCAGGAGGAACTTATCCAACGGTGGACAGAATCCTTTGCCGGTTGACCAACAGGAATCGATCCGCCGGTGGACTGATTTCTTCTAGCGCTGTCTCATGCAAAGTTAATGTACCGTCATCTGGGGTGAATCGGGACTACAGTTCGAATAGGGACAGCACGTTTTAGACCAACAGGGTTGTTACGGACGGCGCGGATTTGCTGACTAATTTTGCTCAGGCGCGGATGGCACTTTTGATAAATAAATTAATTGGGAGAGATAAAATTACTTTCAAGTTATTTATTAAGAAGGATATTATCAGCAATTACGATAATTTGTTTTTTCCATTGAGTGCAATTCTAATTTCTTAATAGTAGATTTTTTTCTGAAAATCTTTGTATTTTCTTAATACGAACCGTCGAAAAATTAAGCTGAAGATTATGTAGCGATTATTTTTTTTTAAATCTATGTTTGAGAATTTCTTAAATAAAATTATTACTACACTTAACTCATTTCTTAATATATCCGGCTCTGAAGATGAAATTTCTTTTGAGTTTTTAGCAATGTTTTTTAACCTTATTAATTTTTAATTTTATAGTGAATATATTCAATTTGCCTTTGAATTTTAGATGGGATTTACCCGTAGAAATATTTTTCTAAATTTAAACGTTCTTGGCGAAAAATAAAAAAGATCAGAACATTTAAAAATTAATGCCCCATCATTCAAAATTCAAATTTCAAAAATTCGAAGCTTTTTATTACATTTTAATAGTTTTTTAATCAAAAATTTTAAAATTCGGATTAAAAAAACGAATTTATAAAATCATACTATAAATAATCCGAAATTTCCAAATTCAGAATTTTAAAAATCTGACATTCAAAACTCCAATAAACTTAAAAATCAAAAAATCAAAATTAAGAGAAAAATTCAAAATAAAAACAAATTTTTAAATTCTTAAATTCCTAAATTTTTACATTCTTAAGTTCTTAAATTCTTAAATTCTTAAATTCCTAAATTCTTAAATTCTTACATTCTTAAATTCTTAAATTTTAAAATTCTTAAATTCCAGATTAAATTTTCAAAAGGTCCTTTCTGCATAGGAAACCCATGAGGGATAGGTTGTTTTGAAAATTTAATCTAGAATTCTTAAATTCTTAAATTTTTAAATTTTTAGATTTTTTAATTCTTAAATTCTTAAATTCTTAAATTCTCAAATTCTTAAATTCTTAAATTCTTAAATTCTTAAATTCTTAAATTCTTAAATTCTTAAATTCTTAAATTCTTAAATTCTTAAATTCTTAAATTCTTAAATTCTTACATTCTTAAATTCTTAAATTCCTAAATTCTAAAATTTCAAAATTCTTACATTATTAAATTCTTAAATTCTTAAATTATTAAATTCTTAAATTCCTAAATTCTTAAATTCCAAAATTCTTAAATTCTTAAATCCTTAAATTCTTAAATTTTTAAATTCTTAAATTCTTAAATTCTTAAATTCTTAAATTCTTAAATTCTTAAATTCTTAAATTCTTAAATTCTTAAATTCTTAAATTCTTAAATTCTTAAATTCTTAAATTCTTAAATTTTTAAATTCTTAAATTCTTAAATTCTTAAATTCTTAAATTCTTAAATTCTTAAATTCTTAAATTCTTAAATTCTTAAATTCTTAAATTCTTAAATTCTTAAATTCTTAAATTCTTAAATTCTTAAATTCTTAAATTCTTAAATTCTTAAATTCTTAAATTCTTAAATTCTTAAATTCTTAAATTCTTAAATTCTTAAATTCTTAAATTCTTAAATTCTTAAATTCTTAAATTCTTAAATTCTTAAATTCTTAAATTCTTAAATTCTTAAATTCTTAAATTCTTAAATTCTTAAATTCTTAAATTCTTAAATTCTTAAATTCTTAAATTCTTAAATTCTTAAATTCTTAAATTCTTAAATTCTTAAATTCTTAAATTCTTAAATTCTTAAATTCTTAAATTCTTAAATTTTAAATTCTTAAATTCTTAAATTCTTAAATTCTTAAATTCTTAAATTATTAAATTCTTAAATTCTTAAATTCTTAAATTCTTAAATTCTTAAATTCTTAAATTCTTAAATTCTTAAATTCTTAAATTCTTAAATTTTTAAATTCTTAAATTCTTAAATTCTTAAATTCTTAAATTCTTAAATTCTTAAATTCTTAAATTCTTAAATTCTTAAATTCTTAAATTCTTAAATTCTTAAATTCTTAAATTCTTAAATTCTTAAATTCTTAAATTCTTAAATTCTTAAATTCTTAAATTCTTAAATTCTTAAATTCTTAAATTCTTAAATTCTTAAATTCTTAAATTCTTAAATTCTTAAATTCTTAAATTCTTAAATTCTTAAATTCTTAAATTCTTAAATTCTTAAATTCTTAAATTCTTAAATTCTTAAATTCTTAAATTCTTGAATTCTGAAATTCTTAAATTTACAGAAGAAAATATTTCAAATATTGGAAATGAAATTTGTTTCCGAATGAAATTTTAGTGAGGAATTTGGATCACAATCTTTATTAAAATTCATAGATTTTCAACTTTTAGAATTTCGAAATCAAAAATTTAATCATATTAAAATTTTAGATTTTGGTTTTATGAGCTTATATTTTTGAAGTTAAATTTCATTTATTAGATTTTTAAATTTTGTTTATAGTGGTCTAAATTATTTTCGCTCTGATTTGCTTGAAGATTTTTTTGTGACACTTTTCTTGACGTCTCTTGAGGTATTTTTAAAAGGATTTTTGCTTTCATTCCTTCAAACATAAAACGAGTTTCATTTTTTATCAAATACTTTCTGCATTAGTTTTTCTTTGGAAATAACATTTCTTGAATGTTGGTCGCAATTTTTTTATATGGCGTTGATTTTGCGCGGATTGGGGTTTCGGTCGGCGCGGATTTGGCGCGGGTTTTTTTCGAATTTCCCGTAACAACCCTGAACCAGTTCAATGCTTCACATTTGGAAATGGATGTACACATTTTGTTGCTCTGAATCTGGTCTACTCGAAACCACTCAAAAATATTAAAATATTAGGCTGCAACATTGCTAAAAAAGCTGTCCCAATTCACCCCATGTGTCCCAATTCGCCCCCGATGACGGTACAAGGCGCTATTTGTAATGTTAGTGGTTCATTATTTGAGGAGGATTTGGTCCACCGGTTGACGGATTGTCTGCCAAAGTTGGGAGGCAGAATCTGCCGGGGATGGAAGAATTTACTAACAATAAATTTGGTCTAATTGTTTTCATGGTTCTATTTCAGTATAATCCGTCGAACTGCGCGCATGACATCAACCTGTACCAAAATGCCGACTTCGAGGACAATTACACGAGTCCGAACTTCCTGCAGGAGCTGAAGCTAACGTCAACCTTCAGATGTACACACTTCCGGATGAATTCCTAGGTGCCACACGGCTGAGCCAGCAACTTTCCATCATCACTAGTTTTCTGATCATGTTCCACTATCTGTACACGGACGCTCTCAAACCGCAAAGCATACTTGGACAGGCCATCTTCGGAACCGTCATCGGATATCTCATCTATGCCGGCGAAGCCTCCGACTTGACACCGTCATGGAGGACTTTAAAACGGCCGCAGCCGTGCTAGTATTTGTCTACATTTTTTCTCCGCTTCTGCGCAACCTCACGGACAGTGTCAGCACGGACACGATTACCTTCCTTGTGCTGATGCTCCACCTGATATTCTACGATCACTACGTTCCGGCGGCAATCGTCTCCAAGGGTATTACCCTCAACGCAGCCATCTTCGAGGCGATCTGCCTAACCGCGAGGGCTATCCTTGCCGTTTCACGCTTTTGTTCTGTTGGAAGTGGCCGCCGTTAAATTTACTCTGGGCCGATCCTTTTGGCGAAGTTTCGTAGCGTTACCATGCAGGTGGCCTTCATGGACTGTTTGGTGCGTCAGAGCCGCTGCCCATTTAACTCAATCCGAATTCTGAAACGGAATCTAATTAGAATCGTATACAAATTCCGTTTCAAACGCAACAACCGGTTCCGTGTTCGAACCGGTTGTTGCGTTTGAAACGGAATTTGTGTACGATTCTAATTAGATTCCGTTTCAAAATTCGGATTGATTTGACTGGGTGTTGGCTAAGCTGAACATTCGGGTGACGAAGGAGGAAGGGTCGCTGTTGAGGTTAATTTGGAATCTGTTGGGGATTATTGTGAGTTTCTGAACATGTGCGTGTAGAACTTTCAATCACTAGAGCTAGATTGATCACATTTACACGGGGGTGAAGTAAAGTGGAAACTACCAGGACATGCTGAACTGTGACCAGACTGCGCAGTTGATGGTGCACAGCTCGAAAATATATCCGACGGAAGATTGCACGTTCTTCCACATGTTGGCGCGGATTATGAGCGGGACGTTGCACGCCGGGCAGGAGGTCAGAGTTCTCATGGGCGAGGAAGATTCCCGTACGCTGTGGGTCGGGCGGTTGTGGATCTACGAGGTGCGATAAAGGTCGAGTTGAACCACGTCCTCGCCGGGAATCGAGTTCCCATCGACTAGTGCATCGTCAAAACCTCGACTATAACCGATGTCAACATGAACGAAGACGTGTATATCTTCGCTCAAGTTCAACACCCAGTCTATCATCAAGATAGCCGTCGAACCGGTCAACCCGTCGGAACTCCCGAAAATGCCTGCGCATGGTCAACAAATCTTACCAATTACTCTCGACTTGGGTGCATGAATCTGGCGAGCACGTTATTCTCGGCAATTGTGAACTCTACCTGGGCTGCGTGATGCACGACCTGCGCAAGATGTAATCCGAGATCCGATCCGGCGGTGGCCTTTTGCGAGAGTGTCGTCGAGACGAGTTCGCTCAAGTGTTTCGCCGAGACGCCCAACTAAATGATTGCAATTATTGCAAAACCGCTGGAGAAGGGCCTGGCCGAGGACGAGGCGAGTTCTTTCAGGTCAACTATGACTGGGAACTGCTCACATCACGATCGATCAAAATCGGACATCACCAGCCCAAACATCCTCGTCGATGACACGCTGTTCTTCGAAGCGGACAATACCCTGCTTGGCTCCGTCAAAAACTCCATCGTGCAAGACATTCAGTAGGGCTCGCGTGATGGACCACTCTGCGAGGAACCCATTCGGAACGTCAAGTTCAAAATTACCGACGAATCCGTCGCCCAGGAAAGTTCGACCCTGGAGGTCGCCAAATTATCCCAACCGCCCGCCGAGTCACCTACTCCGCTTTCTCCATAGCCACACCCCGCCTCATGGAATCGTATCACTTCGTCGAAGTGCAAGCCCCCGCCGATTGCGTTTCCTCCGTGTACACCGCTCTTGGCCGGCGACGTGGCCACGTCACCCTGGACGCGTCTCCGGATCCCCGCCATCGATTCGTTTGGCTTGAAACCGACCTGCGAACGTACACCCAAGGCCAAGCCTTCTGCCTGTCCGTCTTTCACCACTGGCAGATCGTCCCCGGCGATCCGCTCGACAAGAGTATCGTCATCAACCCACTGGATAATCGTACGAACCGACAGCACGCGCAACCTCGTCGACGAACTCTTCAACTATATCGGCAAGTTTCACTCGATAGCCCTCGTCCACCCGTAGTCAATTCCGTCGAATTCCGCCAAACAAGATCCTCGGCTCAAATGCTGAAAATGATAAGGTTAATGATAAAATTATAATTCAACACAATTAAAATTCAAATAAAATCGGCAAAAAACTAGCCCAAAACGACAATTTCCTTTTCACTGTCATTCCGAACCGATATCCGTCCCCCGGAACCATTTTTCTGCTTTCCTGGAGGATTTTTCCGGTACACAAAGCATGTCAAATTTGACATCGGCTTCACCATGTTAAAATTAAGTTCGGGTACTCGATGTCAAATTTGTATGACTACGGTTTGCGCCGTTTTGCTTGGATCCACTCAAATTTGAGTTCCCCTGGTAAGCGTGCAGATTCCGAAAGTGAGCATTGTGTACATAACATCAAACAATATTGAAAAACATAAAAATTTATTTTTTTCAGATCGCTAATAAAAGTCGCTGAATTGTGCAATGAAATTAAGAATTGAGTTGCACAACACCCAGAATACTGGAACCTGTGAACAACCGCCATGGATATTTAGGAGGTAAGTTATTTCCGTAACATCTGGACCAACAAGAGAAACAGCAGAAATGATTTAATGTTATTTCCAGTTGAAAATCCTCATTTTACAAAATGCTTTGACTTTTTCCATCTTTTAAAATTGTCAGTCCCAAACGAATAGATTATCAATCAAATCAAATATAAATTTCTAATAATTATTTTTATTCAATTTTTCAGAGCGTAGACAGCGAACACAACCAGCAGCTGTATTGCAGGGTGCGGGCGTGATGTAAGGCAACGAGAGAAAGTGAAACACTTTGAATTAGAGCCGATGATAATCGGCTATGGTCATTTGGACATGATAAACCTCACGGAGACGACGGCCGTGAGTGATGGCGTCGAGCAACATATTCGCCTGCAGTTGCATCAACCCGACGTTGACGATCAGCATCAGCATATCAAACGCGCTGACGACCTGTGACTTCTCGTCTGCCGATGACAGCATGAAATAAATTTATTTTCTGGTATGTTCATCTTTATCCCAAAGAATTTGTTTCAACAGAACTTATGTAAGGTTCTGGACTTGTTTCTTATAAAAACCAAACAAACAGATGTAACTATTATTTTCTTCTCACGCATTATGGCATTATGTTATTTTTGGTTCTTTAGTCAGAAGAGTTTAACTGTTTTGTTTTGTATCATATTTTTACAATGCTCATTTTTATCAACCGGAAAGTTGTATCTCAATATAAAGTAAGTTTATTTTTGTATTTTATTTAGGTTTTTTTTCACATTCTACCTTTTTAACTTACTTTCTATAGCGAATTTAACACTTTTCAAAATGTAGCTTGATGCTTCTCCGTTGAATCTAGATTTTGATGTAATTTTTTAGCCTTTCTGCCTATATGTTGAATGATTTACTCTTAATTCTTTGACGATCCCTTTTGAAATTTCAGCAATCAAATTCGATCGAAAAAAAAAAATTAAAAGTATATCATTCTCTGCAATGGCCCAAAAAGCGATTGAAATTTACATCGGATTCTGGATTCAACGGATAAAAAAATTTCCCCTTTGGTAAATTTACGTAAGTTTCATCGGAAATTTACACGATTCTGGAGCAAAGTTTGTTCGGCAGATTTACGTTGGATGACATGTAAATTTAAAATGAAACTCATTTAAATTAGCATCATTAATGACGTGCACTTTTGGTACATCATAAATGATGTAAATTTACCGAATTATTTTTTTCTGTGTAGACGACGTCATGTCGCGACTGATTAAATTGAAAAGGAATAAATTCAAACGTTAAAAATTGTCTGAAGTTGATTCTATTTCTGAGATGAAATCGAATATAAACCCTGGATTGCTCAAAAATGACCTGGGAATGTGCAAACAAAGATGGCAGCCATTATGGTGGAACTCTAATAGAGGGAATATTTATGTGGACATGTGACAGGTCAGCAACCACTCAAATTTAACCTAGATCTTGACTATTACGTTTTTTGTTTTGTAAGCGAATGGTTCTAAGTTCGATTCTCATCAGCTATCAATGAGATTGTTCTGGACTCGTTAAATCATTAAATTACTGAAACACTTGAGCTCGCGACGGGGTTCGATCTCCGTCCTTTGGATTGATAAGCAAAAATTCGGCTTATTTAATTCATCCAATAAGAGAAGAGATTAATTCTAGATTAAATTTTCAAAACAACATATTGCTCATGGGTTTCCTACCCAAGTAACATTTTTAAAACTAACTAACCACCACATAGTTTTATTGAGGTTTCATGGTAGCATCTTGATTGCTTTATAGTTTTATTTGGGTATTCACCGCAAACAATAAGCAAGAGCTAATTAGTAGGTTCTATCAAGGTTTTATGGCTCGGACATAAAACCTTGTGACAATAAAAGCTAAATGGCTTTCAATAAGGTTTTATGAAAGTTTTAAGGGAGTCTTAAAAATCCAATGGCAATGTCATCTCAATCGGTTTTATCGCAAGGGTGTTTTAGCTGTCAAGTGCCATTAGGCATGCAAAAAGCATACTTAAAACCAGAAGCTCCTGAAAAGCATTTAACGCGGCCAATTAGTAGTGCACAAATATGGCGCTAAACGCGTGTTCTGATTGAATTTGATTGACCACCATCTTGGTTAAACAAATAGAGAAAAGAAAAATTTGATTTAAATTTCACGAAAAACACACATTCATGCTGAATTTCTGGTATATATAATGTAGCGATAGATGTTTAAAAATATTTTAAATTTGTTTTTCAAAAAAACTGCAACAAAATAGTAGTTTATGCAACAAGTTGCAAAAAGAGGATTTTTTCAGCACGAGTCGTACATTTATCCAACGAGGTTCACCGAGTTGGATAAATACGAAGAGTGCTGAAATAATCAAGTTTTGCAACGAGTTCCATACAACATTTTTTGCAATTCCAAAAAAACACACACTGAGTGAAATTTTAAGTCAAATTTTCATGTATTTTGTCTATAAGTCGTTGAAATCAAAAAAATGTTGAAAAGTGTTACTTTTCGAAACAAGTGCTGAAAAGTTCAACTTTTCAGCACCCATTTGAGTGCTGAAAAGTAGAACTTTTCAGCATTTATTTTGAAAAGTGTTGCTATTTGATTCTGTTATTTTTGGTACAGAAAAGTAGGCTATTTCGTCATTCAAGAATGACAGAAAAAGTAAGTAGTTTCACGACGGAATTGCAAAAATATTTTTTTTAATTAAAAATTGTAATTTTAAAATAATGATTGTTGATGAAGCGGGTTGATTTTTTCGGCTGAATCTCCTCTATATTTATCAATAAAATTTCAACCGCAGCTGTATTTGAGCCACCAATTATGAGAAATAAGCTTTCAATTATTTTGATTATCTCTAATATTTATTATTTATCATCGCCATTTTTGACAACCATCTCCATAATTTCATTTGGCAAGACGAAGACTTATTTTTGTCAAAATAAAACCTATTTGGCATAAGACGTTTGAAGACGTATGAAATGTAATTTTTCCATAACTCCTGACAATGTTTTACCAAAGGTTTTATCAAGGCTTTAAGGATGTTGTTAGGATTCAGTTGTTAAGTCATGAAATCCTATGTAGTTTTTAATAATAGGCCGTTACAACCTTTTGCAGAGGTCCTTTTGGGTTTTAAGTGGGGTTTATCAAGGCTCTGGGTAGTTAGTTAAGTGTTTTAATGTTGCTTTTTGCTGATAGGTTTTATAGCGGTTGTGACAGCTTTGATAAAGCCGAAAATGTTACTTGGGTATGCAGATAGGACTTTATGAAAATTTAATCTAGAATTGAAAGCACTTCTACTAGAATTGAGAACACACGAAGAATTCAAACAACAATGCAAACGGTCTTTACCGTCCAAGTGAAACTTACCTGTGGATACCGTGGAGAATTTCCCTTGTCCTGTTTAAAAAGTGGATACCCGTCTTTCAAATCTCCTATCCTTGTCCCTGGTGTGCGGTGGAGATGGGAACATTCGAATGTTTTAAAATTAAAGAGCTCGTACCACCCCTCCGTCATGAGATATCATAAAATGGACCTCGGATTCGTAATCAGGGTCCAAAATTACCCCTAAGAATAAAAGGGAGTAGGGACAACTTTTTTAGATTTCGTGTAGTTTGCTTTTCAAAGGAATTCTGGATTCACATATATTGGTCTCTGAGACTCGAAAACTATGTATGTTGCTCTATGAAGTCAATAGAAATGGATTTGCAAAATTGTGGAAAATTGCACATGATTCAGTAATCTTTATTGATACCAACAATGACAAACATTATTCATGGCGTAGTTTCCTCAGTGACAATATAAGTCATTAGCATTATTCAAACCATGCCAGGTAATCTTCCCATTGGTCGCTAAAATTAGACGGTCATTTAGTATCCATATACTTACGGTCGTCCCTTCGCCGTTTTGCTCG
Source organism: Culex quinquefasciatus (assembly GCF_015732765.1). Lineage (NCBI taxonomy): Eukaryota > Metazoa > Arthropoda > Insecta > Diptera > Culicidae > Culex > Culex quinquefasciatus. Next base: position 132,027,414 of record NC_051862.1, on the reverse strand, counting down.
GTGTAATTTTCCCACCACAATTCAACCAACCAACCATGGTTCCATGAAGTCCCAGCTCGGTAGCTGTTCAGGGAAACCCCTTAGAATAGAGCCAAACTCCGCAGCTCGTCTCTCATTAGTTATTCAACTGATTGCGGATAATATGACAAAACAACGGCACCAGGCTAAAATTGCCGTCCCAGGCTGATGGTGGAAGGTAACCACCATCAGCCGGAGTATACTTACCCCGGTGGCGGCCCACATGTTTTCCCACATGATGTGCAGCAAGCTAGTTTCAGCCAGGAAGACTTGGCGTCTAACTTGCCAGGAAGATGCGCCGTGGTTGTGGTTCTCGAAAACCGCAAGTGAGCGGGCGCGAGCTTCGCCATTATGAGATGCATCCGGGTTGACACTGAAAATTCCTCATTTGAATTTCCTGATATTTTTTTAATGCTCTCTGAATGCGACTCAGAATTAAGATGTCCTCAAATCAATAACACTTGGACTTGGACTTGGACTTGGACTTGGACTTGGACTTGGACTTGGACTTGGACTTGGACTTGGACTTGGACTTGGACTTGGACTTGGACTTGGACTTGGACTTGGACTTGGACTTGGACTTGGACTTGGACTTGGACTTGGACTTGGACTTGGACTTGGACTTGGACTTGGACTTGGACTTGGACTTGGACTTGGACTTGGACTTGGACTTGGACTTGGACTTGGACTTGGACTTGGACTTGGACTTGGACTTGGACTTGGACTTGGACTTGGACTTGGACTTGGACTTGGACTTGGACTTGGACTTGGACTTGGACTTGGACTTGGACTTGGACTTGGACTTGGACTTGGACTTGGACTTGGACTTGGACTTGGACTTAGACTTAGACTTGGACTTGGACTTGGACTTGGACTTGGACTTGGACTTAGACTTAGACTTGGACTTGGACTTGGACTTAGACTTGGACTTGGACTTAGACTTGGACTTAGACTTGGACTTAGACTTAGACTTAGACTTAGACTTGGACTTAGACTTGGACTTGGACTTGGACTTGGACTTGGACTTGGACTTGGACTTGGACTTGGACTTGGACTTGGACTTGGACTTGGACTTGGACTTGGACTTGGACTTGGACTTGGACTTGGACTTGGACTTGGACTTGGACTTGGACTTGGACTTGGACTTGGACTTGGACTTGGACTTGGACTTGGACTTGGACTTGGACTTGGACTTGGACTTGGACTTGGACTTGGACTTGGACTTGGACTTGGACTTGGACTTGGACTTGGACTTGGACTTGGACTTGGACTTGGACTTGAATTATGATTCCATATAAATTTAAAAATTTCCGTGCATTCCAACAGCAAGCAACCTCCTACATTCTAGGGTAGATTCCACGGCTGCCAGTGACGAAGACCCGCCCCGGTGGTTTTGCATCTTGTTGTCGCAGCAGCGTCACATGATTGAGTACCCCGGGAAGAATCCACCTGTGAGACATCTGATTGACTCGAAAGACAACGACGACGATGAGCAACGATCCGCGGGAATTGCAATCATGTAGAACACATTGGGCACTGTGGCTAATAAGCACCTCACAAGGGGGAGAGGCATTCTGAAGCTGTTGACGCCGTTCTGGTGGTGATCAGTTTAATTGATTGATCAGGAATGCACTCTCTAGACGTCTGCAGTTTGCACCTTAATTTACGTAATTGAGTGTTGTGACCACTTGAGTGCAATCTTTATCTTTAGATGAGTATAATGAATGGAATCTTACAAGTGACTTGTTTAGACGTCTAAATACTGGCAATTTAAATTTGTCTTTACTGTAAATGCATTTTGAATTTTTTTTTTTAAATTTTTTACCTTAACTTATTTTTATGAGACGTTACACCCAACTGGCAGTCGCATGATTATTATGCATGGCGGCATGAAAGTATATCAGAATCTGCATGAAAACTGTCCTCATGCATTTTTTGCGATATAGGGGAGATAGAGGATTGAACCACCAACATTTTGATTGTTGATCCGACACATTACCACCGCGCCATGGACGCTTGATGAAATGTGAGTGAAAGAGCACCAACATATTTTTCTCTTTGGATTGTTGCTCGGGAACGGGCCAGCTTTATATGTGTTGGTGAGAACTGCAGATCGCTAAAATATTTACACGCGGGCAAAAATGATCTACGGGCTTGCTGCAAAAAATGTTATAAAATGTGACATTTTCTGCAGCAAATCCACTGTTGCAGATTTTGAGATATATTTTTCCTTTGGGTGTATAAATTCAAAAAAATCCAGCATAGCCTGGACACTATTGCCGAAAAGCCTGACAGAACCAGTTTGTAGCATGCAAGTGAGAGCATAATCAAAACACCGGTCTCTGCATTTTTTTTGTTCTCTCCCTCTCTCAATCTTTAAGCCTTATAAAACTCTTCTCTCTGAGATGAAGCTTTTACTCACCGCAAGACACTATGTCGAGAGAAACACTCTCACAAAACAAATTCGCGAATCAGTGACGTCATGGCTTGGAATGTTTATCTCCTCCCCGTCAATCCTCTCTACACCACCCCAAACCACCCGTTCACCAGCATGCTGTTGTGTTATGTTATTCTTGCTTATAAACCTTTAAACACCGCGCCACGCCACACCGAGAGACGGTGAGCATAAATACTGCAGCGTGAACAAATTGAGCAGACTGGGAGGAGAAAAAAAAATGTGCGAGCCACTTTTTGCCGCTCTGTTTTGATGTTTTTATTTTCGTTTGTTGGCTTCGCGGCACGATTTTGGATATTAACAACACATTTTGTTTGGATTCAATGACCAAATAATATTATTACGTTTAGTTTTGAATTGTTTGATCAGTTTTGCAAGAAATTTCATTTTTTTTAATATCTTTATACAGAAATTTCTCACGAAACATGATTCGAAAAAAAAGTTCTCCGATCGGACTCAAAATTTTTCTGTGGGTTCGTTGGCCAAAATAATAAGACCCGTATTTGTTTGCCATTAGGGTGACCAAAGCCGTGTTAGGATGGTCCGAAAAATGGCCATTTTCGTCATTTTTCGCAAAAACCACTTTTTTCATAAAATCATATTTCCGTGCCATTCGATCCGATTTTAGCTGCCTTAGACGCAAAAGAAAGGTGATTAATTTGGCTATTTGGGAAAAGAATTAAAAAGTTTCAAAAATCTAGCTTAAAATTCGAACAGGTCGTATGAAAACTTAAAATGCTTTTTTGAAGGTCTCGGGACCTCGAAAAAAAATTACATAACGTATCAGAAAATGGTGAAGTTATGATTTCAATTTTCTGAGATACGATTTTTTTGAAATAAAAACTGGGGTTTTCGACGCGCCACGCGCAAAAATGGAAAAATGACGAAAACGAAAAAAAACGACTTAAATACATCTCTCAGATAGACCTTCACGTATACCTATCGACTCAGAATCAAATTCTGAACAAATGTCTGTGGGGATGTGTGTAGACATGATTTTTTTCCACACGATTATCTCAGAACTGGCTGAACCGATTTTGTCCGGATTTGCCTTATTCCAAGCCTTATTCTGTTCCTTTTGAGGTCCCCTAAGACCTTATTAAATTTTATTTTGTTTAGTGAAGTACTTTTCAAGTTATGCCATTAAAAAGTTTTTTTGTAGGTACAAAAAAGGGTGATTTTTGCCTAACCTCAACGGCCGGGTCTTTTTGCTTACGCGCGAGAGCCGCGCAGCATGCGTATCGCCCGGTTGCCACATTGCTTAAGCAGTGTCTGCGTGTCTTCTGGAAAAAGTCTTTATTAATTATGTTGCTGAATACATCATTTTGTCTCGACAAAGATTCACACGAACTTCTTGCTGAAGTATTCTACTCATAAGACATTGTTTACTAAGACTAGAGCGAAAGCATGCAATTCCATCGTGCACCTAATGTTGGCATATCAGCATTTTTAAATTTATTTTCAAGTCTCCCCTTTCTCCTTTATTTTGGAGATTTGGTTAAAAAAGAATTGAAAATTGCTGTTCTGGTAAAAACAATAATTATTGAAAAATTTAATGAAAAAAAAAATAAAAAGATTAAATTCAAAAAAAAAAAATAAAAAAAAAACTTTAAAAAACTCTTAAATAAATTTGAAAATACAACCTAAAATACAACATGATTGTGAGGAAGGCACCAACCACCTTAAGGTGGATTTAGTAACGTTTTTTCACTAAAACTGCGATAACTTGAAAATTCCAACGATGACCTTTACATGTTAGGGTACCAAAATGATCGTAATTTAAATACGCAACTTATCTTGTTTTAAAAATTGATTTTTTTTATTAAGACCATTGCCAATATTTTTTGAAGTTTATGGCCCTCGGCTCTGACCAAAGTTCAGGGAGGGGGGGGGGTCAAAAAAAATTTTAATATTGAAATTACAAGCCTAGGTTTCAACATTCGGCTGAAAAAAAAATGTTTTAAAATGCATTTTGCACGCGTCCAGTTGCTTTCCAAAAATTAGTTTTCAAAATATCGTTGGATTGACGGAATTTTTTTTCGCGAAGAAAAAACTTTTCGTAGGACTGCACATTGGTGCAGTGGACTCTCTGGCTGTCGATCTTCTCGATATCGATATTGCTCCAGCTGTCAATACATTTTTCAGTCCCTTCAAATAGATTGCTTTGATTTTACGTTCTATAATTTGATGCCTCCCGCTCCCGACTGTCCCTTCAATATCGATAACGAGAGATTCCACTGTTTTTCATGAATATTTGAAATGTCTTCAAATTAGTTCAATCATGCTAAATATGATTAGAAACACAGGAAAATGCATTTTAACTGGTTTTCAGTAGATCAAACTTTAATTTTCATTAATATTTTTTTCCCCCTGATTATTCCATGGGGATGATTTAAGAAGAAGATTCACCATTCCGCATTTTTTTTATTGCAAGATGCTTTACTGCCCAAACGGCTAATATCCACCTGTGGCAAAAACGAGATATTAGCACCAGGTGGTAGAGGATGTTCCAACGCATCTTCTGGAACTTGAATTTCACTGAAATAGTGTTTAGACTTGGCTGCCGATGCGAAAAACCAAACGGCTAATATGCCACTCTTATGGGAAATTGCCTTGACAGAGAATTTATGACAAACTCTAAAACGCGTTTTTCTCGGAATACTTGATTTGGCATAATAGCCGAATGTTCAATTATGGGCAGTTTAGGTAAACATCGAAAATTTGGTTGAAATTTTAAGTAAACAAAAAATGCTATAAATCTTTTTATTTAATCTGTTTTCGATAAGAGCCGATTAATTTAATCATTTTATAGGCAATAGACTATTTTTGTTAGCTTCAAAACATATTTTTGTTGCAAAAACATTTTTGTTGCAAAATTGGCTTGCCTAATTTGCGTTCACCAATATCAGTGTCTTGGGTTTGTTTATCTTTTGCTCTTTGGTTTGACAGAGGGATTGGTAGCCAAACCCACTTTGGTCTGACAGTTTTGGTCTGACAGCTTTATGCTGGATTTTGGTCTGACCACGCGGGGGATTGGCAGCCACACCCCCTTGGATTATTCAGGCCGATTTTGATGGAGAGGGGGGGGGGGGCTTGGATTATTCAGGCCATAAACTTTGAAAAATATTTGCAACGGCCTAAACAAACACTTATAAAAAAATATACTTGAATGAACGAGGGCAAATCGTAAGATGCTTTAATTTTAATAAAGATTGTTTATTTCTTTTCAAAAGGCACTTATTTTTGACGTAATGATTCACTTAAAACTAAATTTACATACGTAACAAAGATCACAAGTACACAAATTTATAATGGGGGTTACTAAAGAAATCTTATGAAGTCTTGTGAACCAAAGACATCAATTTCATCAGTATGAATTTTAAGTTTGCTATATTGAAATCAGCAAATAAAAACAACAACAAAAGCATTTCCACGTTCATTTTCAATACACAATAGCAAAAATGTCTAATGCAAATTGAAAAGTGTTTCCGTTATTATCTGAAGCCTTTTTTTTATAGAAAACAGTGCCACGTTATTTTTGGCGACACATTTCCTCTTGCCAAAAATGATTGGTCAATGATTCTAACTTTATTTTTCTATTTATATTTCTATCACACAATAATGAACAATTTAAAAATTGACGTTGATTTTTGGCAAGCAAAAATGTTGCAAAATTCGTGTTGCCAAAAAATGGGATGACATTGTGTAGCAATATCTCGAAGGACTTTCAACGGATTTTATTGCTCAAAAAAAATGGATCAAGCTTAAATCTAAAATCTAGGATACCTCAGGTGGCTGAATTTTGCCACTCCCGATCATTTGGTCCAACCCCTGTATTTGTTTGAATTGAAATTTGAAAATGCAGAATAGCAGAAGTTATCTTGCAATGTACTAAAAAAGTCAATTTGCAAATACTAAATATATAAAAAAAACACCTCTGCTAGATAACTTTTTAGTATCAAAGTTATCGTGTTTTTTTTCGAAAATCATCGAATCTGCAAGATAACATCAGCTCAAATTTGCGAGATAAATTCACCTTGATTTCTGCAAGGCAACTTCAACTCAACTTTTGTAAGATAACTTTCTGCAAGATAACTTCAGCTCGACTTCTGCAATTTCGTTCTAAATATCTTTACTTGCAAGATAACTTCAGTTGGTTTCATAGATCTTGGCTGTATGACAATTTCGATTTTATTCAAAATAATTGATAGAATATTTGTATGGATAAATTAAACTGAAGGAATTCCGTCGTATCTAGCATGTTATGATTTTTATAACGAAAGTTATTTGAAATATGCATGATTTTTTTTTTTGATAAATTGAATTAAATTACATTTTTTATGCTCTGCCAACACTGCCCTCCCCGCAGCATAACTTGAGCAAATCACCTCAATCTCTCTGAACAAAATTTCTCTCCCTCTCTAAAAGCTCTCTCCCAGTCTCGCTGCAAGCTTTTTTACGGGAAATCCTTCTGCCGCACGGTCGTCGGTCGCAATCGCTCCATCATTCTCGGTGGAGCCTCCGTCGAACGCGGTTGTCGTCGTCTGCGGCTGGTTTTTCTCTTCGCTGAGCTTTCAGAGCTTTTCTGCTGTGTGGGGAATTTTGGCGCGCGCGTTTTTATTCTACTCTGCCTACCACGTGTTTATGTGCCTGTGTGTTGAGGTGGTGGATCCTTGCCAGTGAGGGGAAGATCCTTTCCGATTTGCTTTGGGCTAAAATTGGAAAGTGAGTTTGACCAACGACAACAATTGTAGACGCAGAAGCGGTTGATGAAGTGTTCCCTTGGGGGTTTGGGAACTGAAAAGAAGAAGAGGGTTGGGAGTTGTGAGTGAAATAAAACCGAAAATTACTGTCACTCCATTGTGAGTTGACTTCCTGTTTCCGACGCTGTTCTATCTCGTGTTTCAGGAAAAGCTCCCTCGAGGGACCGGAAGTGCTATCAAAAAGGGAAGCGGGCCCAAAATTTACGTTTTCATCTGCTGTGTGTTCGGAAAGTCGTTTGTAAAAGAAGAAGGAAAATCAACGAAAACAAGTCGAAAGAAGCGTTAGATTTATTCTCCCTGGTGATATGTCCTGAAGATGGACGGCAAGTGAAAGATTTATGCGTTGTCAACCTAGAGAACGCTGCTGGTGAAGGTCCTTTTGCAATTTGTGATTGTGAATAAAAGCTTTATTCCCGAAAAAGAGAAACACACAACAAAAAAAGTTTTCCATGTGACACTAAATGGTTAAATAACAAAAGAGAGAAAAGTCGAAAAAACGAATAAATTTTCCAATCCAACTCAAGCCCAAGTGAAATAAATTAAGGAAGGAAATAAATGTTTACGGCACCGATGTTTGGGCCCGGAATAAAACCAGATTGCTACTAAAAGTTCGTTGCGACTCGACCAGCAAAGTTCAGTCTAGGGGAAAAAGTGATTTTCGCAACTTTGCATTTGAAGTCGGCTCAAATGATCCAATAAAGTGTTTAAAACATGTGCACAGGTCATCAAATCCGCAAAAAAAAAAACAAAGAAAATAAAAGTGTAGAGTGAAAATTTCTGAACAAAAATAATAAGTGCAAATAAAACATCGAAAAAAGAAAATTCAAAGCAGAGGTTTAATTTAATCTAACGAGAAGAAAAGTATCCAAAGCTTGTAAACAAAGTCGTAAAAAAGTACTTTGGGTCAAGTTGGTTGCCGCATCAGCAGGAGAGGAGCAGATTTTCAACTTGTTTATTGCGCGCGAGAGAAGGCGAATTTTTACTGTCTCAAAAGCAGTGATTGAAGTTTGTTGGGGGAGGTGTTTCGGAAAACGATAGCGCCATTGTTTGTGATATTTCGGGAGTTGATGTGAAAGCTCATTGAAAGTGCTTTTGATCAAGTTTGAGACAAAGAAGGAAATTGAGAGTGTTTTTTTGAGGGGAGGCTGTTTTAACAAGTGGATTTGCGGAGCAATTAGCAGGTGAGATTAATTACATTTTTATTCCAATATCATTAACCGTAGAGATGATATTGAATTGTTCTTAATATTATATTAACATCATTAGTATTGTTAGGGGTTTCAAAAAAGTAATTTTTGTTAATTTCGGAGATAAATAATTATTAATAATGTAATAAAAACAGAGCATATTTCTGTAATTTTATTTGATTAGGTCTTATGAACAAATAATGTAAAAATTGAATGTATCCCCCTCACACTAATGTCCATCAGAGAAAGCTTTACACTCAATGTTTATATATGATTGCATAAAAAATGTGATATTAATTTATACAGCGTTACCTTAAGAACCGTTGCCATCCTAATTATTCTATTCACTTTTCAATTAAATTTTGTAAAATACTTTAATGTTTATTTTTTAATCAGTTTTAGCTGAAAATTTTATTCAAATATTGAAAATTCAAATATTTTCCACGTACGCTTACTTTTAAACCTGTATTTTGTCATCACTTTTAACATTAAGAGCGAGTCCACGAACAGGGCATACCCCTTTGTATGGGACGTCGTTTGGACCTCACCAATCTGCCTGAAATTTTCAGGGGTTGTATGTACATATAAAACTAGCATCTGGCCAAAATATGAGCACTCTATGTCAACGGGAAGTGGGGCAAATCGGGACACAAAGTTTGAATACGAATATGATAAAATTATCATCAGAAAATGGGACCTAAGGGGTCCCCCGAGCAAAAATTTACAACCAAAAAATTCACTAAAAGTAAAAGCGTCTATTTAATATGGTTAACTGCCTTACCCAAAGCGTTCTCAGTCTCAGATGGTAGTCCCAGATGTCCCCTACAAGCTGCAGGTCAAACCGAGTTGATATCTGGATGGAACACTTTTTTATTTGAGTTTGAAAATTGTGCTATTTTTTAACTAAAATGCCAATAACTCCCTTTAGGTTCAACCAATTGGGATGCTCTACCCTGCATTTTTTTGCATTTTGTAAGCCTTTTCAGATGCATTTTGAATTTTGAAATTAAATTGAATTTTGCCCAAGTTACAGCCTTTTTACGATTTTTGACGTTTTTGAACCTTCAAAATTTGTGTCCCGATTTGCCCCACTTCCCGTTGACCTAGAGTGCTCATATTTTGGCCAGATGCTAGTTTTATATGTACAAACAACCCGTGAAAATTTCAGGCAGATTGGTGAGGTCGATGCGAGATGGGTATGCGTTGCTCGTGGACTCGCTCTTAAGTTTTAGTACAATCATATTTGAACATTCAACTTTGCAACATATTCAGAGATTAAATCGTTTAAGGATAATTCTTAAGAAAAAAAACCCATAATCTAGCAATGCAATAGCCAAAACCAGCGTCCAAAGGGTTGTTTAAAAGTAAAATTGGCTGAACTTTTCGAAAAAAAAACTTCCAAAAGCACACGATCGAGACACAAATAGTCAAAATTATCACTCTTTCAAAAAACTTCTTCGTAAAATTATGGTAACTCGTGATGTTTATAAGCAATCTCCTTTTGTGTATTAATCAAAATTTTTGTCTGCCTACAACTTTGTAGAACATTTTTACACTCTAAAAAATACCCTGCATTTAGAAAAAATACGAAATTTAAATTTCCCATGAAATAACATGTTCCAAAAAAATTACAGTAGAGTAACGGAAAATGACAGAGTTTTAATACTTTCCTTGTGTTTTTTTTATGAGAATTTTTTTTTTCGGAATTTTTAGTACGCCATTGAATTGGGAGTCCAATTTTACATAAAATACCCTTTGACACCAAATTTACATAATGTTACTTTTTTTTCGTAAAATCGCGATAACTCGTGATGGTTAAAGCAAACCTTTTATGTTTGTGTTTCAAAATTTTTGTAATTGTCTACTCTACAACTTCACTCAAAAATAATCCTGCAAATTCAGTAAAAACACGAAATTTTAAAATGAAAAATTTAGTTGTTATAGAAAAATGCCCCTTCTGGGTTAATGTAGATTCGAAACGTACATTTAATTTCCCTTAAATGACATGTTCCAAAAAAAATTACAGTTGGGTAACGGAAAATGGCAGAATTTTTGAAACTTTTTTAGTGTTTTGAAAATGAAAAATACGTTTTTCGGAATTTTGAGTGCGTCATCAAATCGGGTGTCCACAAAAGTCCCTTTAACACCATGTCATCACCGTTTCAGGCTGCAAATTATTGAAAAACACCTATTTTTTCGCATGTTCAAAAATGGAACCGCCCTTCCATCTAATCTAATCTAATCTAATCTAATCTAGCACAAACGCAGCCAGTCCGAAAGCATGCTGGAAAGTCTTGTGATTAGATTACGCCCCAAGCACTTTTCTTGTCAATATTAATAATTGCAATACATCCGAGAACACCCAAAAATATAATACAAAAATTAAAGCGGCCAGCCCTACTGCGTTGTGTTTACCGCAGAGAGGATTCTGTGAATGGATCACATTTTTCAGAATCTACAGGGGAGGAAGGATGCGTGGACATACCGTGCCAAACGCTCCGAATCGGTTAGGTGTGGTGTGTTAGTGTAAATTTGGCAGATAATTATATTTTTAGGGGGAAGTGGAATTGGGCAAAATGGGATTAAGGAATGGAAAAATGAGGAAGGGGTAGGAGGACTATATACTTCATGGTAAAATAATATAGAGGAATATAATAATTTATCAAATAATGATGGAAAGCTCTCACCAAGAATCAGAAAATCTTCAAATCTTCAAAAGACACAGCCAGATTGTGTCCCAATCGTCAGATCCTTAGTTATAATCCTTATCAACGGCCGCATCAAATCAGCCAAGATCTCCTCGTTTATGAGATATTGAATTTAAAAAATGTCTAATTTGGTGACAATTGAAAAAGTCATTTTCATCGAATTTTCAATTTTCTAAGAAACTAATTGTCAGATTTTCAAAGTCTCAGCGTGAAAATAGAGCGTCCATTTCGCGTTTCCCGAGAAAAAGCACTTGATTTATAAAATAATTGGTGGAACAGAAGTTACATAATGTTGAAACTCTTTTTTATAAGCAAAAACATGTTCCTACGCGATAAGAATTACACAAAACAAGAAAAACTCAAAAATATTGACAAATACAGTTATGATGAATAAAGTACCAGCATTCAACCTTCAATTTCAGGCAAATCTTAAAAATCATCGGATCAATGATTCAAAAATTCATAACTCGGTCAATGACTTTTTGAACAACCTGGAAATATCTGGAAAGTTGGCATTTGATGTCCCCTTAAACATATCAAAAAATAAAAAAAAATCAAAATAGTGTTTTTTTGCAAACCAAGTTTGAGTTTAAATTAAAAATCACCCATTTTTTACCCTGTATCATGTAGTCCATATCCATACCTACAACTTTGCCGAAGACACCATATCGATCAAAAAAATCCTTCAAAAGATACAGATTTTTGAATTTTCATACATCATTATTGTATGAACAGCTGCCAAATGTGTATGGAAAATTATATGGACCAACTAATGTTGCAAAATGGCTTCTTTGGGCATACCAAAGGCACCTAAAAAGTTTCAGCCGGATTAAAAAATACTAAAAAAAACGAATGACCGAAATCGGAGAGATTTGCTCTAAAGTACATTTCAAATGCAAGTTTGTTTTGCATTTAAAAAATTTTTTGAGAATTTTTTTACGCTTTCGTTATTTTCGATATTTAAAAAAATAACATTAAACAAATTGTTTCTCTGAAGCCAGATGATTCATTGGCATGCATTGTGACTTAAAAGATATTTTGTTTGAGTCCCATAAAACATACAAAAATTACGAAAATCTAAATGAAAAAAACATTTTTTAGAAGACCACTTTTCAGTGAAATAAAAAATGGTAAATCTTTTTTAGATTGTAACTTTGTTTTCTTTATTGTCCTAAATAGTCTACAACTTTGCTGAAGACACAAATTTGATAAAAAAAATGATGCTAAATACTTCTTTGGACAAAGTTTAATGCTCTGATAGATATCATTCCTGATTGGCCATTTGACGGCCAAGTTTGTTTTAGAAAAATACATTCAAATCTTGATTAAGAATGTTTCAATTAAAAAAAAATGGTTTTTTTGTGTTGTTTTAAGAAGCATTTTACACATCGTATTTTTTTTTTTCATTTCAATTTACTATTTCTGGACTCTGAATTCAGAACCATCATTGATTGTCAATCAAAATAAAAAGTACAAATTTGAAAATCCCGAAAAAAATGTGTAAGTCAAAAGTACTACTCCCTTATGTGAAAACATCGGAAAAATTGCAGTCGTCTGCTCTACATAATTGTAAAACATTTTTACAGTCATGAAAGTAACGCTGCAAAGATACAAAAAAAATGAAATTTTAGAATGATATTTTTTTTCTAAAAAGAACAGACCCTTTGACAAAAACGATCTGAAAAACTTGGGGGCAAAAAGCAATATGTTCTTGAGCAGTTCTCTCAGATTTCGGTCATTCGATTTTTTTTTTGTATTTTTTAATCCGGCTGAAACTTTTTTGGTGCCTTGGGTATGCCCAAAGAAGCCATTTTGCATAATTAGTTTGTCCATATAATTTTCCATACAAACTTGGCAGCTGTCCATACAAAAATGATGTATCAAATTTCAACAATCTGTATCTTTTGAAGGAATGTTTTGATCGATTTCGTGTCTTCGGCAAAGTTTTAAGTATGGATACGGACTACACTGGAAAAAAATGATACACGGTAAAAAAAAATGGTGATTTTTTATTTAACTTTTTATCACTAAAACTTGATTTGCAAAAAAAAAAACTATTTTTGATTTTTTTATTTTTTGATATGTTTTAGAGGACATAAACTTTTCAGAAATTTCCAGGTTGTGCAAAAAATCTCTGAGCGAGTTATGAATTTTTGAATCAATACTGATTTTTTCAAAAAATCGAAATATTGGTCGCAATAATTTTTCAACTTCATTTTTCGATGTAAAATCAAATTTGCAATCAAAAAGTACTTTAGTGAAATTTTGATAAACTGCACCGTTTTCAAGTTATGGCCATTTTTAGGTAACATTTTGAAAAGAGTCGCAGTTTTTAATTTTTTTTAAATTAGTGCACATGTTTGCCCACCTTGATAATTTAAAGGGCGTAATATTGGATGTTTAACCCTTTTAAAATGTTAGTCTAAACTTGAAAATTCTGAAAATATTTTTTTTTGAAAAGATTGGAAAATTTCACGAATGTTTCATATTTTAAAATTGAAAATCGAACTATTAGTTGCTGAGATACCGACATTAAAAAATTGTGTTTGTTTGGGTAAGACTTAGAAAACATCAATTGTCCTGTTTTAAAACCTTTCATTGCTTTATCTCAGCAACTAAGGGTCGTATCAACAAAGTCCGAAGAAGCAAAATATAGAGAATTTTCTCAGTTTTTTAAAAATATTTTTTTCAACAGTGAGCAAACATGTGCACTTATTTAAAAACATGAAAAACTGCGACTATTTTCAAAAAAGTCACCTAAATATGGATTCTACTTGAAAACGGTGCAGTTTATCAAAATTTCACTAAAGTACTTTTTGATTGCAAATTTGATTTTGCAAGATGAAGTTGAAATTTTTTTGAGACAGATATTTCGATTTTTTTGAAAAAATCAGTACTGATTCAAAAATTCATAACTTGTTCAAAAATTTTTGCACAACCTGGAAATTTCTGAAAAGTTGGCATTTGATGTCCTCTAAAACAAATCAAAAAATAAAAAGATAGTGTTTTATTGGCAAATCAAGTTTTAGTGACAAAAAGAAAAAAAAAAAAAAAACACCAAAACTTTTTTTTTTACCCTGTATCATTTTTTTCCAGTTTAGTCCATATCCATACCTACAGATCAGTAGTGCGGTGCCTGTGTGGACGCGCAGTCTTGTTTTTTCGTGTTATTTTCCGTCTCTTTTGTGTCGCTGTTCGAGTGCATGGGGTGATTGGTCGTTATAATTAAATAATAGCATCATTAGTGTGGTGCTTTTCGGGACGCGCAGTTCTGGTTTTTTTATCTTCTTATTTTTTCATTGTTTTTTTTTCACTCGCGTTCGTTGTCCGATGAGTTTTTTTGTGTTGTTCTCTTTTTATAGTTTTTTATAAAAACGTACCTATTTTTTTGAGACAAGCAAGTCGTATTGCTGGATTAAGTCCTTTCCATATCATCGAGGATCGGAAGGCACGTCGACGAATATGTTATAAGGCTTATGATATACAATAATTTTAATGAATGAAGCCCTTCCTACATCACCGTTGATCGGAAGGCACGCCGACGGAGAATTTCTGGAGAATCGCGGTCGAATTAATACTATATTTAAATCCCTAGATAGGTATCTTTCCGCAGCCGGCAGCCTAAGATTTTTAAAATTTCAACCGATAAACAAATTGCTCATGGTCGCATCAACTACCACAGTGAATCCTGACCTCATACCCATCTTACTAACCCCTCAAAACTCATGTGATACTTTGTCGGAGACGCAGCTGATTTAGCGGTCTCCATCACTCAAGTATCGGCTAACATTCCCATCCACTTCCCCGTGTCTTACCACTGGTCGTGGCCGGCGTCGGTATTGATCAGCACGATAAGGACCTTTGAAAATTGCGAAGGGGGAATGATTGGTTCCTACTTTTCATCTGTGGTCCACGGAGCAATGTTTGGGGGTCCTGGTCACACCAATGCTATGCTATGCTAAGCTAGTTTAGTCCATATCCATACACCCAAAGTTAAAGAACGAGGGCATAGTCCTCACGAAAAGAAACGTGAGGAAAGTGCTATTTTGCGAGAGTATAGTCCTCTCGCGTGTTCATTCGTTCATTGGAACAGTTCATCCTATTGAGTGGCTTATATGGAAAAATGACCGCCACTTAGTCACCGAACCATGGTGGTCCATACGGCAAAGGCACGGTTCAATATGCCGAAGGTCTTGGGTTCGAGTCTCGGTACCGGTACTTTTTTTTTTTTTTTTTGATAGATGAACTTTTTTTGAAGATGAACCCATGAGTAAAGTACTCTCGGTAATTTCGGGATTTATCCTCTCAGTCCGCACACAGTACCATTTTACCACCGAATCGTGCTCTTTATCCTCTCGTATGCCAATGTCCAGTTCTGGGTGTACCTACAACTTTGCCGAAGACACCAATTCGATCATAAATTTCCTTCAAAAGATACAGATTTTTGAATTTTCATGCATCATTTTTCTATGGCCAGCTGCCAAATTTGTAGGCAAAATTATATGGACAAACTAATGATTCAAAATGGCTTCTTTGGGCACACGAAGGCATCAAAAAAGTTTCAGTCAGATTAAAAAATACAAAAAAAAAAATCGAATGACCGAAATCTGAGAGAACTGCTCAATTAATATTTTATTTTTTTAAATCAACACCTTTGTATAAAAGTTTGTGTCGAAGTCAGTGATGTCGGTTTTTTGTGGAGAGCTGGAGTTGGAGTTGGAGTCGAAGAAGCTCGCCAAGCTACCCGACTCGCAGCTACCGCGACTCAAATTTTTGAAAACTGTCATTTAATATACTAAAGGAATGTTTTCCCACGCATCAACGTAAGATCCAAATTTCACATTGAACAACTAATAACACCAAGCACATAAGGTAGACATTGTCATAACACTCAAAATTGCTATCATGATTGATTGCTCCGGCTCGCCGATCCCATTCGAGCATCCGATTGTGCAGCATAAAACTCATCACCTGCTCGATATCCGAAACGCAACATCTCGGCGCAGGTGTTTAGCACAGTTAATTGGGAGCGCCACCGTCACGGCTGCAACCGTGGCTTCCTATCAATTTTCCCATCGATTCTTTTTTTTTCGTTTTCAATTTTCTTATCCCTTGATAACCCTGCACTGCAAAGTTTTATTTTTTGCTTTTTTTTTTGCTTATGTTTAGAAAATGTTTAGAAATATTTTTGGAATTTCTTCAAATGTTTTTTGAGGTTGAAATGCTTTTTAAATATCAAATATTGTAAAGAGGTCGGGTTGGATTGTAGAAGGTTAAATCAACGAATCGTACTCGGTGTTTGCATTTTTTGAGGTTGCTCGACATCGAATCCATCAACAAACCCCTTCCATCGAGTCATCGAGGAGCCCAAATTGAGGGGGAATCGAAGCCGAAGCCGAGCCGACTGAGCAAAAGCAGAAGAGTGAAGCACAAAAACAGACTCATCAAAAGACAAACAACGCGCGTGATGATGAAATTATAGACCAGTTCGGCGATGGATCAATTATAGCCTATAAGTAGGAATCAAAGCGCTGCTGAATGAATGAATAGAAGCCAATCAATTTAAAGCTCGTTTTTGGACAAGCAGACAGCTTCTTGTTTTGTTTTTTGTTACTTGTCTGTGCATGTGGTCATGTTAAATAGTTCAACGAGTTCTGAACCCGCGAGAATAACGGTATGAGATTTTGTTTTATTCTTCTCGCTGAGTAACGACGATCACTCACTTGTGGCTATCGCGGGTGAAAAATCGTGATTGATTTAACCTTTTGCTGGTGGCTTTAATAATTGAACTTGTTCGTTGTCGGCGGTTGCGGTGATGCCATTGACATTTGATTTGAACTCATCTCCGGCCGGGAGGGAATGAATTTAATATGTCGAGTCGAGATGGGGAGAATCTACACTGTTGGTTTGACCTCCGAGGGGCTATGGCCAGTTGTTGGATGTAAGATGGTATCGTTGCGGTTGTAGTTGGTAGACCAATTAATTTCAATTAATGTCGTCACACAGGGTTGTGTTGGAAATGGTGAAATATATGTGTTGTGAATTCTTAATCAATTTTTCGTTGTGTGTTTTCAACAAAAAAATCCAATCACACAAAACTTCTAAAATTTACGATGCACTTCCAGCTCTTCCATCAATCATGATCTTGTAGCACACATTAAACAACCCTTTCCTTCCCTCTCTCTAATGCCCAAAACCACATTGTCTTTCCCAGCTGCAAACCGGCTCGTCTGTCCGTCTGTCTGTCATCTTTCATCCCAAGAGTGCATTTATGCTGATGAGTTTTAATTAAGAACGTGGGGAAGTTGTTGTCGTTGTGGCCATTCTGCGACGCGATGCTGACGATGGTCACTATAACTGACTGACGACCGACCGAGTCTCGCGGGAGAGTATCTTTTTATGCTAATATGTTACCATCGTCAGTAGTAGTAGCATCAGCTAGCGGGTCTACACAGAGATGGGGGTCACCCAAGGGGCTCTTCTGGGAGGCAACATAGTCACTGACTGTCTAACGGCCGCTCGTTGGAACCATCAACTGAGAGAAGAAAAAAAAAACGACAACGTTGATTCAATAAAATGTGAGTACATGCACGCGTACGGCCACAATTTTCACATGACCACAAACGAACCACTGTGTGTGCCAGTGATGAGTGCACACTGTGCTTAATGGTGGACAAAATATGATTTGAAAACCTAATTAGTTTTTTTTCCTCACTGTGGAAAGCAACTTCTCAAACATATAGATTTCTAACGTTTTTTGTTATTTGAATGCTTGTATTAGTTAAATTTTCGATATTGATTTTCCAAGGCTTGATTTCGTATATTTAGATCAAAAAGCAATGTCCATTGAAATAAATGTTTTTGTTGAAATGTTGAATTTTGGTAGGCCAAAAATGTAGGTGGTTGAATATTACATCTTTTTTGAGTACTTTTACTAAGATAATGTATTAAAATGTGAAATTCACCAGTTCCTGAAGTAGAATTACACATTTTCTACACAAAATCTGTCACCATTCCCAGATGTAATGCTACCATATTTTTTAAATGAGAGCAACTCTCTACGAAATCGGCCGATTTCGACCATTTTTATTTTTTGTATTTTTTGATTTGACTCAAACTTTGTGGGGGCCTTCCCTATGACCAAATAAGCTATTTTGCGTCATTGGTTCACCCATACAAGTCTCCATACAATTTTGGCTGCTGTCCATACAAAAATGGTATGTAAATATTCAAAAAGCTGTAACTTTTGAGTGAATTTTCTGATCAATTTGGTGTCTTGGGCAATGTTGTAGGTATTGTTGAGGACTTTTGAGAAAAAAATAGGTACACGGAAAAAAATGCAGATTTTTTTATCAACTTTTTTTTCACTAAAACTCAATTTCCCAAAATACGTATTTTCTGATTTTCGAGATTTTTTGATATGTTTTAGGGGACAAAAATCCGCAACTTTTGAGCCATAGAGAAACATGGTCAAAAAATCTGCCACCGAGTTATGATTTTTTGAAAAAATAGTGATTTTTGTAAAAAATCGAAGTTTTATGCAAAAACAAGTTTGACATTACATTTTAATGCAAAATTGAATTTGCAATCGAAAAGAACTTTATAGATTTTTTGATAAAGGGCTCCGTTTTCAAGATATAGCCACCGAAAGTTTGATTTTAGCGAAATATTTGCAGTTTTTCAATTTTTAAAAATAGTGACCATGAGTGACCATTTCTAAAAATATTTTTTTTTGAAAAGTTCATAAAATTTGCTATAAAATTGTCTAAGAGACATTGAAGGTTGGACCTCGGGTTGCTGAGATAGAGCCGCTTTAAGAAAAAGAAACACGAAAATTGAAGTTATCTAAATCTCACCAAAACAACCCACCTTTTTCTAATGACGATATCTCAGCAATTAATGGTCTGATTTTCAATGTTAATGTATGAAACATTCGTGAAATTTTTCGATCTTTTCGAAAAAAATATTTTGAAAATTTTTAAATCAAGACTAACATTTTAAAAGGACCAAATATTGAATATTTTTAGAAATGGTCACTCATGGTCACTATTTTTAAAAATTGAAAAACTGCAAATATTTCGCTAAAATCAAACTTTCGGTGGCTATATCTTGAAAACGGAGCCCTTTATCAAAAAATCTGTAAAGTACTTTTCGATTGCAAATTCAATTTTGGATTCAAAAGCAATGTCAAACTTGTTTTTGCATAAAACTTCAATATTTTCCAAAAATCACGATTTTTTCAAAAAATCATAACTCAGCGGCAGATTTTTTGACCATGTTTCTCTATGGCTCAAAAGTTGCGGATTTTTGTCCCCTAAAACATATCAAAAATTCTCGAAAATCAAAAAATACGTATTTTGGGAATTTGAGTTTTAGTAAAAAAATAGTTGATAAAAAAATCTGCAATTTTTTTCCGTGTAACTATACCTACAACATTGCCGAAGACACCAAATTGATCAGAAAATTCACTCAAAAGTTACAGCTGTTTGAATATTTACATACCATTTTTGTATGGACAGCTGCCAAAGGCGTCATCCATATAGTACGTCACGCTCTAGGGGGGGGGAGGGGGTTGTCGCAAGCGTGACAAAGTGTGACAAGGGGGGGGGAGGGGGGTCCGTGAGTGTGTGACGTCACGCTAGACTACTTGTTGAATACTGAAAAATCAGTCTTGAAATATATTTAAAAAAAGGTTTGATAAACTTTACTCATGAATTAAACACGACACAAGATTTAAAAAACAGAGTTTTTAATAGGGCCGTTTCAAATATTTTTCAAAGTTTATGTCGCCTCCTCCCTTCAAAATGGTCGGAAAATTCAAGAGACCAAAATATTAAAAAAAAAAAAATCAAAATTTAAACGAAAATAGAAATTAAATCAACTTAAAACAATCTAAAATGCATTTTTCTGCATTGATGATTATATTTAGCATGTTTGGGCTGAATTAAAAATATTACGATTATTTTAATAAAATTCCAATGCACAACACCACAAAAAAATCGCGAAAAATAAAACTTTTGTCAATACTTAGATATTTTGGAAACTAATGATTGCAAAACAACTGGACAGGTGTATAATGCATTTTAAAATACTTTTTTCATTCAAATGTTGAAACCATGGTTCTTAAATTCAATTTTTAAACTTTTTTATTTTTTGCCCTCCCCCTTAGACTTTGGTCAGAGGAGAGGGACATAAAGTTAAAAAAATATTTGCAGCGGCCTAATAGATTTAAATCATCAATAATAAATAATAAAAAACTTCCTCGATTGAACTCCAAATTTAAAAATAATCCTACATTTAGAAATCATGCAACAATTGCTAAAGCAAATTTTCAAAACTAAGAGTCATGGGTATCTCATGCCGATAGGAACTTTTGAAAATTTAATTTAGATTGAACAAAAAATCAAGATCAAGATAGGAGGAGGGGGTCCGCAAAGCGTGACGTACTTTTTGAGGGGGGGTCAGAGTCAGCGTGACAAAGTGTGACATAGGGGGGAGGGGGGGTTAATTTTGGCCGATTTTAGCGTGACATACTTTATGGATGACGCCAAAATTGTATTAACCACACTATATTTTACACTTAACACATTATACAAAACACATATGAAACTGTAAACAGGAGCGTTTGGTACGGTATGTCCACGCATCCTTCCTCCCCTGTAGATTCTGTGAAATGTGTTCCGTTCTCAGAATCCTCTCTGCGGTAAACACAACGTAGTAGGGCTGGCCGCTTTAATTTTTGCAGTACATTTTCGGGTGTTCTCGGATGTACTGCAATTATTAATAATGACAAGAAAAGTGCTTGTGGAGTAATCTAGTCACAAGACTTTCCAGCATGCTTTCATCGGACTGGCTGCGTTTGTGTTAGATTAGATTAGATTAGATTAGACAGCTGCCAAAATTGTATGGAGACTTGTATGGGTGAACCAATGACACAAAGTAGCATATTTGGTCATAGGGAAGGCCCCCACAAAGTTTGAGCCAAATCAAAAAATACAAATAAAATCCATTTCCGGTTTTGGTAGAGAATTGCTCATGAGCAGTTGTAGAATATTATCTCAAACTGACGTGAATTTGAACTTATCGGAACAAAGGTTGTTTACATGTTGCCTAGATCATTAACGTTTGAGTTATTCAATACACGATATAAAATTTAATAAGAATTTTTATCTCAGATTGTTAGGCAATAGAACTTATTTTCGCCTAAATTAAACTCAATTTTAAATTGATATTACGGTTGTATTTCTTCGCTCTTTTCTACCTCTTCCAACGTTTATTTTCGGATCTAAAATACATTTTACTGTGCAGTCTAAACGATTTTTTTTTTAATGAATTCAGGTCTTAACTAAGAGATCTTTTCTCTAATTATTTTGCAATACGTCGTGACAGCCATCGCGATCTCCGACACGTATTTCTTTTTTTCTCTGAATTTGTTTCAGAAATTAAAGGATGTGCAGATGGACAATTCAAAACATTTTTTTGATTATTCGTAAATTTATCATGAACCGATCAAACAGGTTCTTGGGACCTTTTGGAAACTAACTCGATTTCTACACTGTACAATGGGTCAACCATTATTAGATATTTTACAAATCTGTCTCCATTAAAAATGTGTAAATTTACCAATATTTCAATTTAAAGCCATTTTTCAGTTAAAATTGAGGTATTATTACATCATAAAAAAGATAATTTTAAATCTTCCAAATTTGCGCAATTTTTTACAGTGAATGATAGCTTTAATAACGTCACAAAATTCATAAATCATTACTGCTTTTTCTCTTTAAAATAAAAATAAACCTTTTGACATGGTAACGAATACATACCATACCAAACAGCTTAGAACACCATACGCGGTGCCCGTGCTGTATCAAGAAGGTTGTTCCATGTTGCTCGGTTCTGGGCTGCAGCTCGCCAGTTTCCTAGGTTGCAGATCTTTCTTAGGTCCGCCTCGATCTGATTACCCCATCGTGCACGCTGCGCTCCTGCTCTTCGGCCAGTGCCGCCATCCGGTCGCGCGCGGTCAAAGAGCATCCTGACAGGATGGTCTTCGTCCATCCTCGCGACATGGCCGGCCCACCTGAGCCTCCCGATTCTCGCCAGGGTGACGATGGTCGGTTCTCCCAGCAGCGCGTGCAGTTCGTGGTTCATGCGCCTTCGCCACTCGTTCTGAGCTGTACGTACTCCACCGTAGATCGTTCGCAGCACCTTCCGTTCGAAAACTCCAAGGGCTCGTTCGTCCTCTTGCCGCAGCGTCCAGGTCTCGTGGCCATAGAGGGCAACCGGTCTAATCAGTGTCTTGTACAGGGTCAGCTTCGTGGCGCGTTGCACTCGATCAGATGTCAAGGTTTTCCGTAATCCAAAGTAGGCGCGATTCGCGGAGTGGATACGAGTCCGGATCTCTAAGCTGGTGTCGTTGTCGGCCGTTACCAGCGATCCCAAGTACACGAATTCGCTCACCTCCTCCAGCACATCGCCATCCACAGCTAGAGGGGTGAGTCTTGGGGGGTCAACGTCCTTTGAGCCCCTCCCTTTCATGTACTTTGTTTTCATCGTATTCATGGCCAATCCAATTCGTCCTGCTTGCGTCTTTAAGGCGGTGTAAACCCTTTTCACCGTCTCTAGGTCTCTCGCTACAATATCAATGTCGTCCGCATAAGCAAGAAGTTGGACTGTCCTGTTGCAAATCGTGCCTCTCGTGTCTATACCCGCTCTTCGCACAACTCCCTCAAGTCCGATGTTGAACAGCGCATTGGATAAGCCGTCACCTTGTCGTAACCCTTGATGCGATTGGAAGGGGTCCGCTAGCTCCCCTGCCACTCGCACGTGACACATCACACGATCCAAGGTAGCCTTGATCAGCCGATTCAGTTTGTCCGGAAATCCGTTCTCGTGCATGATCTGCCATAGCTGTTCGCGGTCGACTGTATCGTACGCTGCCTTGAAATCGATGAAGATGTGATGTGTGGGCACGTTGTACTCACGGCATTTCTCGAGGATCTGCCGGAGCGAGAAAATTTGGTCCGTGGTGGCCCGAGCACCAGTAAACCCCGCTTGATAGGGGCCCACGAACCTCCGTGCGTACGGTGTCAGCAGACGGCAGAGGATCTGGGAGAGGATTTTATAGGCCGCGTTGATAAGCGTGATACCGCGGTAGTTGCCGCAGTCCAGCTTATCGCCCTTTTTGTAGATGGGGCGCACGACACCATCCATCCATTCTGCTGGTAGTTTCTCCTCCCTCCAGATCTTAGAAATCACCAAGTGGATCGAATTCTTAATTTTATTTTCAAGTATTTTAATGGAAGTAGGAAAAAGTATTCCCAAACACTCAGAAATTAATAATTATAAAACTTGTTAAAATTTTCTGCAGATGTACAAATGAAATTGAATAAATAAATTGGAATTTTCTATGATTTTTTAAAAAACACTGCAATTTTAAACTATTTTTAAAGTAAATAAAAAATAAATAAAAAAATTTAAAAAATGCTTAGAAAATGTGCGTTAGCTCGAAACAATTAAAAAATCAGCTAATCAATTTCACATTCAATGTTATCATTTTTGTATGTTCAAGGTATCTACTTTTTGAAAAGTTATCTTTGATTCGTAATTGTAATAATGCAATTATTTGGTTAAAATTGTACAAAAATAAGTTTTGGAGAAGCTTTTACAAAATTTTATTTTAAGATTGACTGGGGCTATTTTAAATCCCGCTCTGTAACATTAATAATCTTGATGATTTTATTATTTCCATACAAATTCCTAGACACAGTTTCAAGTTTTCTGGATTTTTGTTCGTTTTTTCAAACTTTGACTTTCAAAATTGACGGATGTTATATAAATGGTATTTTACCTTTTCATTTTTTCTAATTGCATATTAGCCTTTAAAAGTAAATACATCATTTTTCGTTTGTTTGAAGCTGGAGCGGAGCTACTTTATGCCCTGGAAATTGTAAAAAATAGTTTCATCCATTTTTTATTGCATGTTAAGATTGCTTGGTTATTTTTAAGTAAATGCGAAATTTTGACGTATCGTCGTAGACGACGTAGTTTGTTTTCAGAAAAAAAATAAGATTAGGCTCGATTATCTGAAGCCTCGATTATCCAAAGTTTCGATTCTTCGAAGGTTTGTGTGGGACTTAAAATTAAGACTTTTTTTATTTTCTTTTTTTTACATTAAATTTGAGTTCTGCGACCCCATTTAAGTCAAATTTGAATAGTTAACTGTCTGTTAAATCACAAAATACATTTTTTCTTTTCTTCAACACATTTCATTTCGACCGCCATCTTGGATTTAAAAATTTTAAATTACTTTTTGATATATATTTAAGTGGTCATACTTAAGCTAAGAACAAGATTGTCCGTTTGACGCAGACGCAAACGCAGAACTTTGCGCCAGTTCGAATTTTCCATGATCTGTCAGTCGAACATTCTACAGGGGTTGCTTTGTTCAATGTTCGATGACAGGCAGGCTATGATAGGCACACATGTTTGCGTTTGCGTCTGGGCCGAACGGACAATCTTGTTCATACCTTTAAGATTGTCCATCAAAAACAAGACATCGAAATATGTGGCTGAATGTCACTTCAAAATTAAATTTGCGATTTAAATTTTGTCTAAAAATACTCACTACCAATCCCACTGTCCCAGTACCTCTAGGATGGCCCTGAAGTAGCATATCGCGTACAAGTCCGTATCCACACACACACGGGTCAACTCGAGGGGTTGTCGTAACTTTTTGCGACCCTCTCCAGCACAACTGCCCATCTCCCTTAACCCAGAGGGGAGAACTCGAAACAGAGACGTGATGCTGCCCGGACCCTCGATTGAACTTCAGTTTATCCCACCACCACGAGATAGAGTTCACGTTCCCATCCACACCGCTTTGAGCCGCTGAATAAAATTGATTATCAATTATTATTACCGCGATGGGAATCGATTTATATGTGCAGTGCATGCTTTTGGTGGGGGTTCAGCACTAAGGCTAAAAATAACGTTATTGAGTCATTAGCAGCGGGTTTGACCCGGGCAACTTGAGTCAGCGCAGTCGGGCAAGTCAACAACAAAAAACAACAACAACATTAGCTACGTTCGCCATTGAGGGTCGTGGAGACCGTTTGATCATGCTAAACGGTGCTGTTTACAGATAAAAAAGGGTTGTGTTTAGTTTAGCATAATCAAGTCGAAGGGCGAAAAAACATGAGCAAATTAATCAGGGAAGTGTTCTGAGTCAAGGTAGGTTACTTTTGTGAATATTTAAATTAGCTTAGATCGGATAGTATACTAAAAAAATAATTTGTGTTTTGAGTCTAAGAATGCTCAGCAAAATACCTTGAAAAATTAAAGAAAAACGTACTTCAATGAAAGCACATTGAATCCAGCTCCAGTAACATTACATCCAGATCCATTCATGCTCTCACATTCCAGCAAAGTCCAGTTGCTAGTAAGCTGCCATTTGTCCCAAGTTCCTTCAAAGTGCCATTGTTAGTACCCGGACAGATAGCAATAAGCCATTGGGGAGGACTTCGCTGTCCCCGATAAACTGTTAATCTGACCCTTTGTAGCGCTAAAGGCTTCTGTTACTTCTGTGACGTCCAACAGCAGACCAACAACATTTCTCTACCAGTTCAGATGTTTCCAGTAGCACACAAAACATTGCCATTCTCTTTCAACGCAAACAGCATCAAAAATGACATCCTCTTTCACACGGACTTTTTGCTCTGGTGTCCGAACAGTGGCGGTCGATAGATGTTGACTGTTTTCAAAATAATTAAAATTTTAATTGAAGGCTTTCAATTTTATTCCATTTTATAAAATTTTGTTCAATTTTGTTTCATTTTGTTCAATTTGTTCAATTTTGTTCAATTTATTAAATTTTGTTCAATTTTGTTCAATTTTGTTCAATTTTGTTCAATTTTGTTCAATTTTGTTCAATTTTGTTCAATTTTGTTCAATTTTGTTCAATTTTGTTCAATTTTGTTCAATTTTGTTCAATTTTGTTCAATTTTGTTCAATTTTGTTAAATTTTGTTAAATTTTGTAAAATTTTGTTAAATTTTGTTAAATTTTGTTATATTTTGTTAAATTTTGTTAAAATTTGTTAAATTTTGTAAAATTTTGTAAAATTTTGTTAAATTTTGTTAAATTTTGTTATATTTTGTTAAATTTTGTTAAATTTTGTTATATTTTGTTAAATTTTGTTAAATTTTGTTAAATTTTGTTAAATTTTGTTAAATTTTGGTAAATTTTATTAAATTTTGTTAAATTTTGTTATATTTTGTTAAATTTTGTTAAATTTTGTTAAATTTTGTTAAATTTTGTTCATTTTTGTTCATTTTTGTTTAATTTTGTTCAATTTTGTTCAATTTTGTTCAATTTTGTTCAATTTTGTTCAATTTTGTTCAATTTTGTTCAATTTTGTTCAATTTTGTTCAATTTTGTTCAATTTTGTTCAATTTTGTTCAATTTTGTTCAATTTTGTTCAATTTTGTTCAATTTTGTTCAATTTTGTTCAATTTTGTTCAGTTTTGTTCAATTTTGTTCAATTTTGTTCAATTTTGTTCAATTTTGTTCAATTTTGTTCAATTTTGTTCAATTTTGTTCAATTTTGTTCAATTTTGTTCAATTTTGTTCAATTTTGTTCAATTTTGTTCAATTTTGTTCAATTTTGACTAATCTGACAATTTTGACAATTTTGACAATTTTGACAATTTTGACAATTTTGACAATTTTGACAATTTTGACAATTTTGACAATTTTGACAATTTTGACAATTTTGACAATTTTGACAATTTTGACAATTTTGACAATTTTGACAATTTTGACAATTTTGACAATTTTGACAATTTTGACAATTTTGACAATTTTGACAATTTTGACAATTTTGACAATTTTGACAATTTTGACAATTTTGACAATTTTGACAATTTTGACAATTTTGACAATTTTGACAATTTTGACAATTTTGACAATTTTGACAATTTTGACAATTTTGACAATTTTGACAATTTTGACCATTTTGACAATTTTGACAATTTTGACAATTTTGACAATATTGACAATTTTGACAATTTTGACAATTTTGACAATTTTGACAATTTTGACAATTTTGACAATTTTGACAATTTTGACAATTTTGACAATTTTGACAATTTTGACAATTTTGACAATTTTGACAATTTTGACAATTTTGACAATTTTGACAATTTTGACAATTTTGACAATTTTGACAATTTTGACAATTTTGACAATTTTGACAATTTTGACAATTTTGAAATTGTTTTTTGTTGTTTGTTGTTCTGTTGTTCTGTTCTTCTGTTGTTCTGTTGTTCTGTTGTTCTGTTGTTCTGTTGTTCTGTTGTTCTGTTGTTCTGTTGTTCTGTTGTTCTGTTGTTCTGTTGTTCTGTTGTTCTGTTGTTCTGTTGTTCTGTTGTTCTGTTGTTCTGTTGTTCTGTTGTTCTGTTGTTCAATTTCTATTTCAGTTTCTGATCCATTTTCAGTTTTTCCGCTTCTCACTGTCAGTAACGCTTGCAAACGGGGGTGGATCGTCGGAGTGAATCATAAAACAGCCACAACCAGGCACCGTGATGTTGTTTTTGTCGAGACTCTTTGCAGCTACGCGGTCACCGGAGCTCACTCAAAGTGCAATCCGGCACACAGCATCCTTCCCCCCCGGAGGCAGCGAAAATCGCTTTTTCACGTGCCGCCAGTGCCGGTCATATTCAATTAGAAAACACTCAACCGGGACATCGCAGAGAGGAGCGGGCTGGTGGTTGGCAGTGAAATAACAAATTAAAACAATCACGTGTCCGGAGTGCGACTTGCCCGTTGAGGCATGATTTGAGCATTAGCCGAGGTGACCTCGGAGATTTGTCATCGCGGTGACTGTGGGAAATTTATGCCTTTGAGACCTTATAAAAATAACATTCTCACAGGAAAAAAGGGTAATAATTTGTCAAAAACACAAACCCCGTCAAGTGGGCTTTTGTTCCGTGGAATTGAAAATTCTGAACTGCATATTAAATTGCGAACAATAACAGTTTTTTGCGCTAGAATCGCGATGGTGACAAGCTGCGGAGGTCAAGGGAGGGAGTTCCCGGATTATGCGAGTGCACGTTTCGCACCGGTTGGCATAAGCCTCTGTCGTGTAAGTGTAACTCATGCAAGTTGATCCGCGCTGAAACTGGACACTGTCATGGCCCCAGGTCATGCGCTTGATGTGAGCGCTTTGCAAAAAGCTTTCAGCTGTCGTGAATAATGTGCAAATTGATTGCTCGCTGAAGTCACAGTTCAAAATCTGTTTTTTTAAATTAGATAATTTTTTGAACTGTCTCAAATCAAAATTTCTAATATTACAAAAAATTCCTAAAGTTATTAAAGGTTCATGTCCCCACTAAACGCAACTTTCTTTTTCACAGTGCCACCCTCAAAGTACAGTAAAGCTTCTAGCGAGGAAGTGGGTACACGCGAGCCTCCCCCCAAAGCAGCGCGGTGCCCAATGGGCCCATTCAGCTTTTGTCCAGATCAATGGCGTTGGATGAAGTTCGGTGTAAAAAATAGAACTTCGCAGCGGCTTTTCAGAAAGTTCAATGGTTCTCACGGGTTTGCGTGCAGTGACGAGGTTGATTAAGCGATTTATTCTCAAAGGAAGTGTTGGATCGCGTGGAATGAGGCTCAAGTGCAAACGTTGATGAAGGATCATTTCCGTTATAAATAAGTTCTGTTGTATGGAGTGTGGTGTGGTGTTTGTTATGGAAATGATTGTCATTTAAGATAATTCAC
Source organism: Culex quinquefasciatus (assembly GCF_015732765.1). NCBI lineage: Eukaryota > Metazoa > Arthropoda > Insecta > Diptera > Culicidae > Culex > Culex quinquefasciatus. The sequence continues at coordinate 131,998,509 of NC_051862.1, read as the reverse complement.
TGGTATGTTCAAGTTTTGTACAAGTCATTTAATATTACTACACCTATAAGAGCGCGGTCTAATTCTCTGTCAAATTTGACAGAGATCAGCGTCAGAGGACATCAACATCAAATTCGTCGTTGTCGTGCTTCTTTGTCACGAGTGGTTTTTTGGACAAATTGAGTTAAGAATCTATTGACCTTCACAGATCCCCAATATTCGATTCCAATACTGAGATATTCAAAAAAACTTTGTGCATTTTTGCCACATTTCATATGAAAGAAGTTCCAATCAGGGCTGCGGATTCGGTCATATTTTAAACGACTTCGACTCCGACTCCGACTCCGGCTTTCTCAGACTAGCCGACTCCGACTCCGACTCCGACTCCGACTCCGGCTCCGACTCCGACTCCGATTCGACTCCAGCTTTCAATAAATGATTGGCTCCGACTCCGACTCCGACTCCACATATTTTTAAATGTTTCAAAAGTTAGTCAACTTTTATTAGGTAATTATTTTTAAAATATTGATAAATAAAATTATTTAAATACTCTCTAAGCGTCATGTTTTTTTCAAAAATAATAAGTTCGAATCACAAAACGAAAAAGAAGTTTCTAGGTTATAAGTTTTATACGTTATGGAAACGGAAATCGAAAAATATCTTCAGTTTTAGAGGCATTTTGAGAAGAACAGTTTTGAAAATAAATTTGGAATTATTTGCTTAACCTCAAATTTGCAAATAATGTATTCAAAGCTTATAAATTTAAATATTAAATTGTTATTTTTGAATGAATAATTAAAAGAAACCTGGCCTTAATGATCTATTGAACATTAAAATTCAATTTGCTCTTTTTGAGGCTGACATTTATAAGAAGCACAGTGACAGGCGCCTTGTTTTTTAAATGACAATTTTAAACGATTTTTTTTTTGTTTTTTTTAAGACGTACATGGACATCACGCCATGGCTGAGATTATTATTGAAAATCAATGTATCTGAACAATTTCTTCGTGGAAAGGACGCTTAAGAGGTCCTTCTCAAAGATCTGTGACAAGGAAAATATTTTACCCTGGAATTTTTTAATTTATTTTAATTTTAAAAATTAATATACATTAAAAAGGAGGCGCACGATACTTCGTGAATCTTCACCTAAAACGAAGCTTTATGAATGATCTTGCGCCTCCATCAAAATGTATGAAAAAACTTAAAATGTAATAAAAACAAATATCCACAAGTAAAATATCTTCTAGGTCATTTGCAATGATTATCACCTTCCGTCATATTGGCGTGGGACATATAGTATGAGAAAATTCTTATGGGTTGATAATATTTTGACTTCGTTTTTTTAATAATATTTGAAAAATAAATTAAATTCCTACATTTTCTTCTATACATTTTTTTATTAGTTAATTTTTGTACTGAAGTCTTGAGATTTGTTCAACGATAATTTGCAACGATATCAAAATAGTTTACCTAATATCAACATCAACATCAACATTCAATGATTGTTTCAAAATTAGTTGCAACTTCTTTTGATATTTTTTGTTAGTTTCAATTATTTTAAATGCAACACTTTGATTTTCTTGTACTCAGTTATAAACAAAATGCGCATATTGAGTTCCAAGTAAGAGATTGTTATTTTCGTTGATTATTTGTTACAAAATTTAAACTGTCAGTGACTCTTTTTTGATTTCCAAAAACAGTAATAACTATTTGTAATCTTTTAATGTACCTCGTAATTTTTTTTCCTAAAAAATGATTTAACTTAAAACCTCCAAGACATTCGCTATCGGGGTAAAAGATGGCTGTGTGTGTTCTTTTTCAGGAAGAACTGGATGAAATTTGGTCAAATTTGAATTGGAAGGGCACATACATATAGGCAAAAGGAAGCAGTCAAGAATCAGTTAGATATGTCTGACTACATAACCAATATTTTTTATTCTTTTTAATTATGATACTAAATATTTGGGTAAGAGGTTGCCATTTAGTGATTTTAGTGAAATAACACAATTAGAGCTTTCCAATAACAATAAAAAGCTTCAAAAACATAATGGCATCTGATAAATCTCTTAAAAAAAATGAAAAAATGGCGACGCATTGCATGCGACGTAAAAAATAATTAAAAACATAAGAAGTTTTGTAAATCAAGCTGTTATATAGTAAAAACTGAACAATAAAAAAAACACAGTTTTTGTTGAATTTAAGATAACTCCGACTCCGACTCCGGGTTATCAGAAATCTTCGGCTCCGACTCCGACTCCGACTCCAGCTCTTAAAATTTAGCCGACTCCGGCTCCGACTCCGACTCCAGCTGTTCGAGTTTTGACGACTCCGACTCCGACTCCGACTCCAGGTCCCCAAAAAGACCCGACTCCACCGGCTCCGGCTCCGACTCCGACTCCGACTCCACAGCCCTGGTTCCAATCTTGTCGTGCTATTTTGACAAACTCAGAAAATTTGATGTAAGTGCGAATACTGACCAAAGAGATTTTATGTCCGTACACATTTTCAAATATAACTCTGAAATCTGATTGCTAGCTATTAAATTAACATCAATATATCAAATATCAGCTCAACAAAAACACCCGCGGAGAGTTCACAGTTCAAACTCGCGTGCATAGAGCGCGGTTATGAAATTCAAATCTACGCATTGTGCTCTCGGTCAATCAATCAGTCACTCAGAAGTGCTAGAAGTGTTGAACCGGCGGGAGTTTGATATGACCACATGTGAACCACCGGCCTCTCGCATCCATGCCAACATCGCGCCCGGCTTGCCGAAAAAAAAGCGGGTCAAAAAAGTGCCACATAATTACAGTGGCAACCCCGGTAGCAGCACCAACCTCTACAGTTGGCCTCCAACGCCTCACAGCTTGGTGGCTCGTCGTGACTTTTAGATTTTCACGGTGGACCAGATATTCGACGCGCCGGGTTCGGTGATTGATTACAGCACTTCTTTGCGCTTTGTGTGAGCTATCGACGGCGATCGATTGTTGGTTTGGCTATGAAAAAGCTGGTTTGGGGGTCTTTTTTCAGCTGTCGAACAATATCCGGGGACTTTTTGCGGAGTCAAATTGCTTCCTTGTAGAATTAGGTCAAATTGCTGTGAGCATGTAATTAGAAGTTTTTATTTAAAGAGTTCACCGCCCTCTCCTTAAATCACTCACCAATCAGAACCCAGAATCGGAGTGAAATTCCACATGTCTTCCGAAAACAGACCCCACCTTAAAAGAAATAACCCTGCTGCAAAGTCATAAATATTCATGCGAAGAAGCTACTCTCTGGAAACGTCTGTTGTTCTGCGGAGCTTCTAACAAAAACTATGCAAAGCACCCAAATCAAACCTTCCCGGCTGGAACTGAGTTGAACGAACTCCTGCTTGGTCCCTCCGACTGGGAGCACATCCAGGGGGACTTGGCAAACCTCGGCCAGAAATAACACTTTTGTTATTATTCATCCTCATCATCGAGCTACGGGCCGAGGCTTCGCAGGTACGTCACTACCCCTCGGTGAACGTCTGTGACTGAGGCACGTTAAGGTAGAGTGAGAGAGCGGCAGATATTTATCTTACATAAGCCATCGGGAAGGCCCAAACCTGTTTTGAACTCCATGGGACGGGGCTCCAGCCAGCGAAGAGGAGTGGAGGGTCACACGCAGCTTAGCACATGGCGGCTAAGCGCGCAAGTCGGTTTATGCACACGTGACACACGGTTAGGTGGTTGACTCCGCGATTCAGGTACTGGCGGACATGACCACGCTAGAGGTCAGCCTTCTCTGCGTCGGGCAGAAGCGTGGGATAAAAGAACGCTTTATTTTAAGGTCTCGTGGGCAGGTTTATGGATATTATGTTTGAAGATGTGGCACGATTCTTGGAGTCGTGATCAAAACGTCACTTGTTCACTATAGAGTAAAAGTCGCAAAAACAAGGTCGAATGCACCATCGCCATCTATTGTGACTCATTGCTGTGAGCCTGAAGGTAGGCAACTCTCTAAGCATTTTTGTATCAATCCAGTGTCTCAGCCTCTCTCGCTGCAGCCATTCGTTTCGCAATCGGACAAATTTCCCTCCAAAATCCTTCGTATAAACATAACTCACATTTCGGAGCCAGAAAGCAGCTCCATTAAGGTGCCCGTAAACGCCTTCACCAAAATCATAAATCTGACAGCTCCGGTAACCGCGGCGGATGCCTTCTTTCAGCACCACTTCCGTAATGGCCGGACGCACGCGAACATTCGGACTGTGGCCAAAGACGAGCAGATTCAACCGATTGTTACTTTGTTGGAAGTTACAACAAATCTTGAAGAAACAACTTCGTTTATCTGTGATGTTAATGTTACACCGAAGGATAATGATGAAAAACGCCAAATATCTTGTTGGCATCCTGGCGTGGGTGGAGTACAGCTTAGTAAAGCGATATATCACAATTGAAGAAGGAAGCTTATCGTTTTCGTTAGGAGATATCCTTTCCTTTCTTTCGATGTTGTCGGTACAAGTTCTTTCTTTAGAAATTTTGGCATATTTTTTGAAGCAAATGTTGTATAGATTATTTTAAAATTAGTTTTTGTTTTGCTTTTTCAACAGTTGTTTGGTATTGATTCAAGAAATACGAGAAGAATAATCGTATAAAAAAATGTATAAATTACAACAAAATACTGAACGTTCAAAAAATATTTTTTATAATTCAACTAAACCAAAACATGCACTGAATTTGGAAGAATGTGTGTTTTTTTAATAGAACTCATGCATTCCTGAGACAAAAAAGAATCATTTGGTATCGATAATTTTTCCAAACAAGTTTCCACACAGTTTCGAGAACTGGTCATACAAAATAGATATAGTCAGCAGTTCAGGATAGACAATCAACCTGATTACTGTCAAAATGAATGGAGAAAAGCTACAATTCATGAGTCAAGTAACGCTGAGGAGAAAAGGAGAAATGGTCTAATAAATCTTGGTGCGTTAGTGTATCGTAACGAATGACTTGGGCAGAAGCTCCATTCTTCTAACCAACGCAAACGTAAGAATGCGGAAGGTTAACGATCGTCTGCAAAGACTGGAACCAGATCAGACAGAGGCACACGTGTCGACCTGAGCCATTCTGCACCCGGATTCCGGCAAACATAATTGTATTATTTATATTTACCGGCTGGTATGGCTGGCCACTGAAATTAATTCACTTTATGGTGCACCAAACTGGTCATTAATTTGTGGTACGGTTGGTTGCCTCTGGAATTATATTCGATAGTATCAGCTGCTTCCAAGAATTCATTAATTATGCTCATATTTTGTTTCGTACGTGCCTTCTTGAAGAATTAGAACTGATAATTAAATCGCGCTTTCTTTTTAAAAAAGGTTAAGTTGTAATGATTTAAAAAACATATTGGTCGTATTGGTTCTGACAAATCATTGCAGCAATCTAGTGCAAACAAGTTAGAAATCCAAACATCTCCAACTCATTTCACCAACATCAGCAGAAAGTGGAACAAACACACAATGTAGCGAGATAGCACTTCTTCCGCTCCGTGAGCAAACAGAGCCCAGGAATGACTTCCATCTGCTAGCAAACACCTAAATTACAACGTCATTCAGTTCCAAGTCAGAACGACGACAAAACTGACAGCAAACAAATAGAACGCAGTGCAAAATCTTGCATCATCACCAGTAGCAGCGCTATGATCTGGCAGAAGTACCAGCTTCTTCTTCACTTCGCCGTGTTTGACCAGCATCCAATTGTTAGCAATGTTACAAGGGAATCACTTTTTAAAAAGGCGTATGATAAAAAAGTAGTAGCTTATGTAGTGAGATTTAAAACGATTTAAAGTCTTTCTTAAGTTTGTGTTTTTTTTTTGTTGTTGTAAGAAATACAGTATGTAAAAAAAGTATTTACACCCCTTGGGCACTATGCACATTTTGTGATGAAACATGTAGAAAATTTAAAGTTTGACAGGAACCTAGTACTACGTTTTGTTCAGAAACTCATGCCAAACATTTTGCTACAAAAAGCTCATGAAAAGATGATTTCAATGAAAAGTTATATAACAAATACTGTTACGAAAATAAAAAAAAGTGCAAAAAAAGTTTGTACACCTTTCGAAAAATTAACATAAATATTGTTATTCGTTGACAAATCACCATAAATCCAGTCTCCCAACTCCAAATAGGCATCCTTGACTGATTAAAAAAATAATTTGGATTGAATATAAAGTTTACTAACTACTTAGTATAAAAGTTTATATAACTCTAGAAATTGTATATATAACTTATCTAAACTTAATTTTGCAAACTTTTAATTCAAATAAATGTTAATATATTACCATATAATTGCTAAATAAACATTTTGGAGTAGGAATAACACCATTTTGGGGGTATTTGTATCGATAGAATAGATTTTTCGTTGGAATTTCGTACCAACCCGGAATTACGTCGTAGGAAAATCCGCCGGCATCTGAACCGGTCCACAATCCACAAGTCAACCTATGTGGCATCGAAAAGGGCATAAAATTTCCGATCTTTTGATACCCAGACATCTAGGTTTTCTTTAAAACCTACGTTTTTAAATACCTGGGCAAATCCAAATTATTTTTTTAATCACTCAAGGATGCCTATTTGGAGTTGGGAGACTGGATTTATGGTGATTTGTCAACAAATAACATTATTTATGTTAATTTTTCGAAAGGTGTACAAACTTTTTTTGCACCTTTTTTTATTTTCGTAACAGTATTTGTTATATAACTTTTTATTGAAATCATCTTTTCATGAGCTTTTTGTAGCAAAATGTTTGGCATGAGTTTCTGAACAAAACGTAGTACCGTAAACCGGGGTGACTTTGATAGGATTTCAATTTGTTTTTGGAATATTTTCGAACAGGTAAGGTTTTTCTCATGATTATTATTTTTAAGACATGTACTGGGGTAGGCCACACAAAGTCCATGCACTATTTCGGAAAAAAAGTTTTTTCAATAATGTTTAGAAAAATAGTTACGTTAAAAAAATTTAGTTTTAATTTCGGGGTGATTTTGATAGTCATAGTTTTTCTTGTTAAAATCATATTTAAGATGTTCAAACTTTATTTGTACGCTAAATGTACCATAACTAAAGTAGCTGATATAGTTTTAAGAAAAAAATCAATGTTTTTATTTAGTTAACTAAGTGTATAAGCTTTTTTAGCAAAATACATATAAATTTTAGGTAAAATTGTTAAAAAGTCGGAATTTTGCCTGAAATTTGTTAAAACTTGTTTTGTTTATAAAATTATCGCTTTATATTGCATTTTATACTGAATTTCAAGCACGAATCAAAGATTTTCACATTTTACATGAAATTTGTTCAACTGAAATTGTCTATAAAGTTTGTGATTTTTTAAATTGTGTTTCAAAAACAAAATATTATATATTATTTATAATTTGTCGAATGATTATTATTATTATTATTTATAAATGTCGAAAGAATCCGAAAATGCATTCCGTTTTCCGATTAAAAATCATGTTCATTGAGAAAATCATGACACTTTTAGAAGTTTAAAATAATTACTTTCATCAACATTTTCTTAACTATACTTAACAAACTTTTTAAACTTGTCAAAATTTTATGAAAAGTTCTTGTTGAGGTACTTCGAACAGTCAGTATGTTTCTAAACCATTCCTTACGTATTTTAACTGTACTCTTCATTTTGCGTAAAAATCGCAAACCTATCAAAGTCACCCCGTTTTACGGTACTAGGTTCCTGTCAAACTTTAAATTTTTTACATGTTTCATCACCAAATGTGCATAGTGCCCAAGAGGTGTAAATACTTTTTTTACATACTGTATAAATGATTTTTTTTAAGAAAAGGTATTTTTATTTTTTTTTAAATTTTATTTAATCAATTTAAAAAATTCTAGTCACTAAAACAATCATATTACTGAGAGTAAATTTAGATGTAGGTAACGGAAATTTGGTGGCACTGTCAATAGTTATGATCTCCTTAGTGGAATTAATTGTTGTCAATTTACTCATCGCTGGATGATATTCTGAAGTTATGTTTGTTTAGTAATAAGGTTGATTATATCGTACCTTGTACGCTGTTTTGTGAAACGCCCAACCTTTTTTACAAGAGACTGTTAACTGTTAAAAATGGAAATACATTTAAAGTAAATTACTCAAAAATCATTTGCCACACTGAAATAAAAAAAAGGATTTTTTAACAAGTTAACCTTTAATTTTTATATTTTTTTGTTTAAAAGCTTATTAACTAAACATTTTTTTTCTATAAAAACTACATAAGCAAGCGCAGTGATGCTAAATTTGGAGTAAAAATAAAGTCTTATCACCTTTAATCTGGAATTCAAACTAAAAAAAATAACTTTACTATTTTTTTAAACGTTATTGATTTTTTTTCAAAGATAGTGCATGGACTTTGGGTGGCCTACCCCAGTACTTGTTTTAAAAATAATAATTATGAGAAAAACCTTACCAGTTGGGAAATATTAAGAATTTACTGAAATCCTATTTATATCGCCCCAGTTGATGGTAAAAAAAAAATTCAGAATGAGATCAAAAGAAAATCTTTAAATTTATCTTTTCATGTTCAAATATTTAATTTTCCTTAGACGTTTTCATTAATTATGAAAAATTACAAAATCAGTTTATTGTGCTCAAATATTTTTGAATAAAAGAAATTTAATAAAAATTACAGTAAATTATTTCTAATTCTCCTAATCTATACCATTAACCATTTCCGAAGATTCCTTTCTCACGGTACAGATTTTTGAATATTTATATAAAAATTTTAAACGGGTAGCTGTCAAATTTGTATTAAAACATGTATGCTCTAGCTGAACAAAATAAAATAAAAAAAATTTCATTTTTTATAAACTACAATAAACAATATTTCATGATTCAACCATTTCAAAAAAAAAAAGTGCTCAACTTTCAAGACACAACCCAGTACAGTCAGAGTGCGGTGGTGGCAACTTTCTTCGGATTGACAGTGTCACGATGATTTTCTGACGTTGATTGTGCGGGCGGTCGGCGATGAACAGAGAGCCAGAGGGAGATGCGAACACATATTTGAGCGGGTTTCTTTGTTTCTTCCCATTGTGTGTGTCCGGGAAATTCCGCTCACCGATTCTTCTGTTGCTGCTGCCGCTTGACACAGTTTTCCTGAGAATTTTCGCCTCCAGTATGGGAGAAATGTCACTCAAAGTCGATTGTGTTGCCAAACGAAGAATTGCTTTTACAGGACGGGGGAGAATGTGAGCAAGCTCGTTAATCATTGGGAAATTGTTACCTCAAGCTGTGAGATGTTGGGAGAGTGTGGATCTTTTATTTTGGGGGGGAAATTTATGAGCAAATATTTACGCTAAAGTTTCAACAAGACAACGGAAACTTAAAACTGTTGGTCTTAAAAGTTGTTCTATGGTTTTACCGTACAAATTGCCACATTCCAGGAGTGTTATCATTCTGGTCTAGACGCGAGTTGTTGCTCAAAACATCACAGAGCGCGTGGAAAGCCGGTGAAGTCGGTGTTATTGTTTTGCTTTTTGAAAACAGCTGAAGCACATTCCCACCCAGTAATAAGAACCAGAACGCGAATCTGTGTGGTTTGTGTGTTGTTGTGCGGTGTATGTTGATGATGCTCGACAAGCCTCTACAAATACAAATAGCTCAGTTTCGTTTGGTGGAAGTCCAAGGGTTTTGTTCCGAAAGGTAAAACTTTTTCAGACTTTAAATGTGTAAACAAAAGCAAGTGAAGGTTTGTGGCGGTGTTGGTGGCTCGAAAGAATCTAAGCATTGAAGAACGCGCTTGAAGCAACGTTTGCCGACAAAGTGTAGAAAATCTACGTTAGCTGGGCCATGAAGTGCAAATTTCTCACATGGACTAAATATCGGTACTTTTGGACAGAGTGCAACGGTAACAACGAGAATTAACCCTGCAAGAGGCGATTTTTTTTTCATTTTTTGTACACTACCAATAAGTGAATTCCACATAATCATCTTCTATCTAAACAGCAATTCCCTACGAAAACAGCATGGAAAAAAACAAAAGTGCTCGAATCGGGCTCAAAATTTTTTTGCGAGTTCCCTGGCCGAAAGAATGAGACCCGTATTTTTTTTTGTTTGGCCATTAGGGACACCTACGCCGTGTTAGGGTGGTCTGAAAAATTGCCATTTTCGTCGATTTACGCAAAACCACTTTTTCCGAAAAATCTTAACTCCTCGCCATTTTAACCAATTTTAATTGTCTTATACGCAAATGAAAAGTGATAAGTTTTCCTTTTAAAGAAAAATAGTAAAAAGTTTCAAAAATATAGCCTAACATATGAAAAGGGCGCAGGAAACTTTAAAATGCCGTTTTGACGCTGAAAATATTATTATCGGATTCTCCGGACATTTTCACGTAACATACTAAAAAATAGGAGGAGTTCATTAACAGGATTCCGAGATATGATTTTTTGAAAATAAAATCCGTGTTATTCGACGCGCCGCGCACAAAAATGGGAAAATGACAAAATCGGCAAAAAATCTACTTTTTTCACTAAAACTGCGATAACTTTAAAATTTCAGCAATGTCCTATACATGTCTGGGTACTTGCGTCTTTCAATTAAGATAATTTTGGTATCCAAACATGTATAGGTCATCGCTGAAATTTTCGAGTTATCGCAGTTTTAGCGATTTATTTTTATTTTTTGCCGATTTCGTCATTTTCCGGTTTTTGCGCGCGGAGCGTCGAAATACACGGATTTTATTTCCAAAAAATCATATCTCGGAATCCTGTCAACGAACTCCTCCCATTTTTTAATATGTTACGTAAAAATATTTGGGGAATCCGATTAAAATATTTTCAGACGCGTAAACCACCGTTGAGATTTGAACACTTTGTTCGTGGTTCCCATTTTCATGAACGCTTGTTTACGATTTTGGGAACTCTTTTTTCTCCGTGCATAGGCTTTTTGGTCCAGATACCGTTAAAACGGCATTTTAAAGTTTCATTCGCCCTTTTCATATGTTAGGCTAGATTTTTGAAACTTCTTACTATTTTTTTGAAAGGCCAGCTCATTACCTGGGTCATTCTCCACCCAATCACACAGCAGTTGCCCCGAGCCCTCTTCGATTTGCGTGAAACTTTGCTCTAAAGGGTTATTTTGGTTCCTGGTCACGAATCCGAGGTCCATTTTTCGATATTTTTTGACGGTGGGGCGGTACGACCCCTTTCATTTTTCTGGTTTTTTTACTTAGACACATTTTTCAGTGATTTGTAGCTCGCAACCGTGAAGAGATAGAAATTTGGTTTCAAAGGGAATTTTGTGTAAAATTAGACGCCCAATTTGATAGCGTACCCAAAATTCCAAAAACGTATTTTTCATCAAAAAAGTAAAAAAAAAAGTTTTAAAATTGCTGCCATTTCCCGTTACTCAACTGTCAAAAATCATGAGACATGTCATTTTATGGGAAATTTAATGTTCTTTTCGAATCTGAAATAACCCATAAGGGTAATTTTTTCATTAAGAACAAAATTATTCATTTTAAAATTACGTCTTTTTTCTAACTTTGCAGGGTTGCATTTTAGAGTGTAAAAATGTTTGGCAAAGTTGTAGAGCAGGCAAAAACAAAAAAAAATGATATATTTTTGACCAGTTTTTCGAATTTTTAACCCCTAAAACTCATTCGTGTGCGTTTAAAAGTATTTGTTTTCGGAAAGTTCAGCTAATTTTGCATAAGAATGACCCCTTGGACGATTGTTGTGACCTGTGTGCTGAATAGTGGTTCGCAAAACGGCCTCAATTTTAAACTGTGAAAGTGGAACCAATTTACTGTTCGCCAAAAGTAGAGAGTATTGTGATCGATCATTGCAAAATTGTATAGGTATTTGAAGAAATGAAAAATGTGTGGCTTTTGAGGACCTGGGGTTGAAGTCAATAAACTTTAAAAAAAAATGAAGGCGAGATCGTATTTTTTTATCATTATGAATAGAAGTTGTTTATGGAGTCGATGCGGTTGTCGATGAAGTTGTTTATGGAGTCGATGCGGTTGTATCCATCCAAGAGGTGTCTTTATTGTTAGATTCCGTTTGAAAACCTGGTTTAGTGAAAATCCTTTCTGTTTGTTGGGTCAGCTTCGCTAGAATGAGCGATGTTTTTTCGCTGGATCAGGAAGAGCTGCAGGATTTCAAAACCAACCAGGGAATTTATCTGCGACATCGCAGAATTACACTCTCGCCGCAGCTCTTCGTCACCCGTATAAAAGAAAAATCTCTTCTAATCGATCGAAACGCGACAATTTTCCAGCAAAAAAATGTCAAAAACTAGACAAAATAAAACACATACTAGGGGAAATTCTCGTATCTTTGGCAGGTTAAGCACTCGCTCCTAATTCCATCCAATTTACTGATTGTCACTATTTAAACAACTAATTTTGCAAAACTTTTTATACAAACTTGCTTGCTCACTTCTTATTGAGCTATTTATTACTCGATTTCAGTTGAAAACGTTTTTAATTAGCTTTAATTGAATGTCAAAGTTCTGACCTGCCAACATTAGAGGCACGCTGGAATTAGATGCTGTTCCCCTACTGATTATAAAACAGCTCATTTACCAGTAAGAAAAAAGTCATGTTTGTGCTTGAACATCCTCCTACATTGTAGATCGCATCGCTTCGCTAGAAGACGGTGATTTTAGCGGATTGCAGACTGGATTTTCGCCATGTGATGTGATGATTGTCTAAGCCCAAGTTGCCTAGGAATCGATAATTGGGAATAGAACCAATTCCACCTGAACCAGATTCTCACCACCATGGCAGCCGTCCATTGCCGGACGCTCCCATCTCCACCGCGCACCAGGGACAAGGATAGGGGATTTGGAAGACGGGAATTGTTGATGCTCCACTTTTTTCAGAGTATTAAGGGAAAATCTCCACGGTATCCTCAAGTAAGTTTCGCTTGGAGTTGGACGGGTTTTGGGAAGGTGATTGGTCTGAGGAGCCACCCTAGGCGAGTGGTAACGACCGTTTGCATTGTAGTTCGAATTCTTCGTGTGTTCTCATTTCTAATGGGAAAGCTTTCAATTCTTCTCATCTCTTATTGGATGAATTCTGTCAGTCGCCCAGGCTATTTATAGCGAGGTATTTTTAGATTCAATTTCAACTGCACTTGCAATCTTGCATGCAATCTTGTTTGAGTTCTGATGTTCAGCTTGCATTCAATTTGATTCTTTGTCCGATTCTTGGATTCAACTATACCAGTCTAATTCCTCCTCAAGCTACCAATGCTCCACGGTTAAATGGAAAGCATTTTGCTTGCCAATCCTAAGGGCAGGGGATCGAACCCCGCCGTGAGCTTCATGTTTTTTTTTTCATTATTTCCAAATTCAATGAGTCCAGAACTTTCTCGTTGGGAGCAGATGGGTATCGAACCCAGAATCATTCGCTTATAAAGCGAACATCGTAACCATTCAGCCACGACCGCTCCTTGAACATCCTCCTACATTGTAGATGTAAACAAAGTGGGATCATTCGAAAATCACGTTACGCATTCTCTCTATTCATCACCCAGGCTGTGACTTGTGCACTGCTTGTATGTGGGGATTTTTCAAAAATAAAAAAACAAACCAAATACACTCACTCATTAGAAACATTTTTTTTTTTTTTTTTTGAAAAAATACCCATACTCTCATAGGTCAAAAGAAAGGTAATTTCATGCACTATAAGCCTACGGTATTAACGTTTTGGCCAATCGCAGGTTTTCTCATAGTTTTTCAATTTTTCTAGATCAAGCATTTTACAACGTTAGTTTTTGCCCTGTATGCCCAGAAGACGGCACTTTTTGGTCTCAATTTCGTCATATTTGGAATCCTCGGACAATTTCACGTAAGTTACAAGTATTGGAGTTGTAATTTTGATTTAAAAAATAATTAAATTAAACATTTTTGAAAAAAGAAATAGATCTTATTTACCCTGTGATCAATACGTCAAATGCTGTATCAAGTAGGCGAAAATCTATTTTACCCTTAATCCAACAAATGGTCAAAAATATTTTAATTCATTCATTCAAAAAGTACCGTCTTCTTGGCCTACAGGGCAAAAACTAACTTTGTAAAATGTTTGTTGTAGAAAAACCAAAAACCCGATTTAATCCCACCAGGGGTGAGATAGAGCCTTTCTTACTAAAGAATATAACTTCTCTCAATTCACAACATCGACTTGATACAAAAAATCTTATGATGAAAGCAAGGTATTATTAATGATGTGTTTTCTAAAAGAAATTGAAAACGCAATTTTCACCTATCGAATATTTTTAATCGTACAAATTCTTAGCTTCCAATGCGCAAGTGACGACACACACCGCGGTTTTGGTTTTTAGTTTTGGTACGAGCCCAAAAACCGAACAAAGCAGGCGCAAAGCAAAACCGAGTTAACCGCACAGTGGGAAGCTTGCCATTCAGCGTCTACGAAAGTGAGAGAGTCAGAGATAGATATTTTTACAACCGCACCACTACACACTCAATCGTAATACCTTAGGAAGATAGCCATTGGCGTCGCGAGCATTGAAAACTTTGAAAACGATATAAAGCTTAGAAGCTTCGAAAGCTCCTATTGGAATCCAATGAACTCCGTTAAATAAAACGACACGACAAATGAAGCCTACTTAAAGGCGATTTTAGGAGCACACGGGAAACAAATTGATTGTACCCGGATGAATGTCCTATGTCAAAAAAGTTTCTGCATAAACATTGGACAGTTATGCAAAAACGGACAGAGCAAAAGAAACCGAAAAGCTACGATATCTTACATGTTGAAGGAAACATCGGTAGACAAGCTACTACGAACAAGTATAAGTCAAGCCGAAACATATGCGCCAGCATTCTCGCGCCAGTATTCGAAGCTCAACTTGACAAATTGTCGACTTGGCGACGAAGCGTCGAAAATCGATGCAGTGTGATTTTTAGCGTTTTTCGGATTACAATTCATGCTGAATCGACATAGTTACGAAGCTGGAAATGACGTCCTGGCTTAAAGTAAAACCTATACCTTTCTTTAGTAAGAAAGGCAAAAGTAAATCGTTCAAAAATTGATCCGGATTGCCGATCGATGTCGAATTTGTTTCAGATGCTCACTCATGGTCTGTACTATGAATGTAGCAAGAAATTTCGAATAAAATCAGAAATGAAAAATGTTGGCGAAGGTCACCAGGTGGGCTTTTACCTTTTTTTAGGGATTTTGTTTCTTATGGTAGGTCAATCAAACGGCTCTAACTCCAGAACCATATTATGAATCTGGATGAAAATTTGGGAGGTTGTAGGGCTCGAAAAATGCAATTTTGAGATAAATAAAAGGTATGAAAATGAAAAATTTTGACCATATTTTCATTTGAAAACTGTGTATTTTCTGGAAAAGTCTGGCCGCATCCGAAAACAGATGGATAATTCGAAATTTGCGCGGCAACTCGCCCAGGTTCAGCACACTAGCTTTCATCTGCATTTAAGAGAATCGAAATCGGATTTATGGGAGCTGAGAACGGCGCGACACAAATTTTTGCAAAATTTTACCACATACGAACATCACTCGACCTCCACGGAATTTATTTTCTCAAAATTCGAGGGTTCGAGATAGACGAGTTCTGTCAAGGTGAATCGATAGAGCGTCGAAAATCGATGCAGTGTGATTTTTTAGCGATTTTTCGGATTACAATTCATGCTGAACCGACATATTTACGAAGCTGGAAATGACGTCCTGGCTTAAAGTAAAACCTATACCTTTCTTTAGTAAGAAAGGCAAAACTATGAGAAAAACTGCGATTGGCCAAAAAGTTATTACCGTAGGCTAATAGTCCATGAAATTACCTATTTGTTGACCTATGGGTGTTGGAGGCTGTTGCAAAAAGATATTGAGGTTTAAAAAAAATCAATTTTTGACAGTAATTTGCAAAAGCTAAGAGAAAAAGTGAAACCAATCCTGGATGTCTATGGCACATTTTTAAGTGCTTCAAAAGAACTTTCGAATGCATCTAAGAGAGTTGGAATTGATGAAGTTTTACGGAAATGCGAGAAATTTTAGGATTTTTTATGTTTTTTGGACCTCAAACTTCAATGCCCGTTTTACCCCACTTCTCTTTGTCGTAGAGGGCTCATATTTGGCATGAGTTCATCTCATGTTTAGATAAACAAACGCTGATAGTTTCATCCAAATCGGAGCACCTGAATACGACCTGTTACACATTGGTGAAAAACTCGCTCTTAAATGAAAAAATGACCCTTCTGGGTTATTTCAGATTCGAAAAACATATAATTTTTTTTTAAACATGTCTCACAATTTTTGACAGTTGAGTAACGGGAAATAGCAGCGATTTTTAAACTATTTTTTATCTTTTTTTGATGAAAAATACGTTTTTTTGGAATTTTGAATACGCTATCAAATCGGGCGTCTAATTTTACACAAAATTCCTTTTGTCCAAGGAATTTGATAACAATAAAATTTGAACCCTAAAATGCCACCTTAAATTAAAGTTTAACGTTTTAAATATTAATATTAAGTTTTGACCAATTTCTTATATTTTTATTTTTTTTTATTTTATCACCATCGTGTTCTTCGGACAATTTTAGAGAATAATCAATGTAAACCTCTAACTAAAATGAAAGAACATGGTGTTTTTTTCAACAAAAAGGGATGAATCCTGCATAGTTCGGTTTTTTATAGGTGGGAAACTTGTTTCGGATTTGAATTCAAAGGACAGAGTGAAAAAATCAAACTTTTTTCAGTAAAATCGCTGTATTTCGCCAATAATTCATTTTACTTTGAGGTTTACATTGATTATTTTGTAAAATTGTCCAGGGAACATGGTGGTGATAAAACAAAAAAAAAAATAAGGAATTGGTTAAAACCAAATTTTAATGCTTAAATCGGTGAAGGTCGAGTCCAAAAGTGTACTCGTTTGACATGGAATGTCCCATATATTTGAAAAACCCGGGTGACATCCCTGGCTTGATTCTTTAGGCTTAGAAACGAATCTGTGTTAATTTTGAACAAAACTGGTCATGGTTTAGGGGTCGCTGTCTAGCGCTGACAAAATTTAAGTCCCTGAATCCTCATTATTAGTACTAATCGAGAGGTTGTTCTGTTTTGGATGATGTTTGTGATTCTTGCATGTTTTGATAGTTTTAAATAAATTTCAACTTGATCTTGTTTTGACTCACATAAGGTAAAATAGTGTTTTGTATTAATTTAATAATAGAAATCTCTTAGGATTGGAAGGGTTTATTACTTGGCAGTTGGAGAATCACAAGCAGAACACATAAAGGCACCGGTTAATGATGTGATTTTACTCTGCTACCGTCATATTAAATGTATGTTCGTACGCACCAGTTTTCCAATGTGATTTATTTATTTTGTGTTCCTGCATCACCGCTTGTGAGACTGTTTTAATTGATTAAATTTCCTTCCCGTGAGAAACATTACTTACAAGTTTGACACTTGTTTAAACCATTTTTCCTTTTTTTATTTCCAGATATTGAAATCCCGTAAGTATCAACCACCTTATAAATCAATCTTGATTTAACAAAAAGCCATCAAATCAACAAAGTTTCCCCGAGAAGGCACGATTTCCCGCAACGAGGCGTCAAATCATCGCCTCATGTAATCTAATATCTGCGAAACGATGTAATCGTGAGCTATGGCTTTACCCTACAATACCTCCTCCCCTCCCCCGCGCTTGCTCAAACGGGGGTGAGAGAGGTTTCATAACCCATAATCAACCCCTCTTCTGGCAGGCAGTTATGGGCCCACAAACAGAGGAAGAAGGTTTCGAAAGAGTGTGTCTCTATCTCCAAGAAAAGCATAATCGTGATGACATCTTAGACGAGGGGTCCAAAGAAAAGGTCTCGCTGAAAATGAGCCCAATTAAGGCAGTCATTGTGTGAATTGGTGAATTCCTGCTTCGATTGGCATCGAATCGTCGTTATGTTGGGGGGGTGATGGGGTCTCAACGTGAGGGTATTTCGTTGTTTTTTTTTTGGTTTATGAAGAAACAATTGTCAGAAATAAGAAGTATTTTTTTATTGGGAAAATAAATTTGAACTGATCTCAAAATGTAAATTATTGATTGGCACTGGTATTTTAGATTTCATGTTACCTCTCAAATCGATTTCAAACATTCATGTCACATTGTTACTTCGGATAAACTATGAATGCCAAATTGAAAAGCTTGATTCTTGTTTGTGAAAATTAGTCAACCCCCTTCATTGTTCGAAAAACCAATCCCCCTCAAAAGCAAAAATCCCATTTGTTCCAACAAGGTACAGATCAATGTTCGTCTGTGATGGGTTCCAAAAACAAGAAATCCTCAGGATTACCATCCACCAGAAGTATGTTTCGCATCTGTGACTGCTTTCCATACCCAGAGTTCGACAGAGTGTGTGGATTTGCCTCGGCCGAGAGAAACCCGAAATTGATCAGCTTGGAAAATGTGAGATGAAAATTAAATTGAATTTTCCCTCCCCCCGCGCTCCTCACACTCACCCACAATCCAATCATCGATTGGTTTTTCCTCTTCTTTTTTTTGCTGAGAAGGAATAATTTTGACATTTTCGGTTTGAAAGCCACTCTTCAGGAAGGCAAGTGGTAAAAGTGGCTCCGAAACGTAACGCGAAATGACATGCCATGATATGTTCAATCAAAATGATATCCACCACCCATCGAACGCCCCCGCGTGTTTGCTGTGTCTGTGGCGTGGGTTTTCCGGCTCAAGTAAAGTTTTTCCAAGGAAATGAGGAGAACGGCTTACCTTCGACGGGGCAGGCCGGTCTGGTAGAAAAAATATTGGCTGCATGTGGTGCCCAGACCGAAAATGCCACGTGCTGAAACTTTGATACGTTTCGATCAAATTTTTTATTGAACTTTTATCATTTTTTTCTATTGCTGAGGGGTTTCGCTGTTCCTGGTTTGGGGAAACGTTTTTGCAGCAACAGTGAACTAGTTGTGCATGAAAAGAAAAAAACAGTGTTGCTCGATTTCTGTATTAGATAAGTGGATACTGTTTCAGATTCTGCTCAATTTGTTTCTTGAAATTTTCATTCGGAGAAATTATAGTTTGCTTGGCTTGTTAAGTACTCGGTCTTAATTCCGTCCAACTTGCAAATTCTCACTATTTGAATAATTCTGTTTACAACAGTTTTGATAGAAACTTGGTTGTTTACTTCCATTAGGCTATTTATTGCTCGTTATGAATTGAAAACGCTTCCTCAAACCCCCGCCCCTCTCTCCTAGAGCGTGATATACTTTATGGATGACGCCTTAATGTAGAGTTTACAAATCTTTGAAATTTTGTTAAAATAACTAAACGAAACGAAAAATAACTAAATAGAATTTAATTACAACACCCATTTTGCCATTAAACAATGTTTAAAATAGTCGTACTGGAATACCACCCTAAAGAATGTGTCACAAGTTTTTATACAAATCTGGTAGCTGTCCATGAATATCAATTTATTTTTATTGGCTGAAATTTGGCTGAAATTTTGTATCTTAAGAGATTTGTTTTTACTTTTTAGTGTCCAAATATAATGCAAGAAAAAAATTCAGAAAATATTTGCATTCTAAAATAATAGGCAATACACTATTTACACAAAATGAGACTTTTCAACCTTAAGAACACCTTAAGAACACAGAAAAAAATGATGGTAATATTCATCAGGTGTCACCATTTTTGTGGCAAAAAAATGTGAAATAATACATCAGGAATTGGTGAATTTTCATCAGTTTTTGATAGAGCGTCCAATTTCTCGTCCCGGGAATTCCCGGGATTTCCCGGAAAAAAATATTTCCCGTTTCCCGGGAAATTTGTAATTTTCCCGGGAATTCCCGAATTACAAGCAGAAGTATACATTGTCCTACCTTTTTGGCACCAATGTTTTGAAATTATACAAAAAATAATAATTGGAGAACCTGATTTGATTTTATTTATTTCCATCTACTGTTCATATTGGTGGCAGTGCGTGACCGAATGGTTACGCTGTCCGCTTTGTAAACGGATGATTCTGGGTTCGATTCCCATCTGCTGCAACCTTCCATGGGATGAGGAAGTAAAATGTCGGTCCCGGCCTTGGTTGTTGTTAGGCCGTTAAGTCATTCCAGGTGTAGGAGTTGTCTCCATGCCATAAGTACAAACAACACACCAAACCAAGCCTACTCCGGTGAAATCGCTGGCGGCGGTTGGACTCGCAATCCGAAGGTCGTCAGTTCAAACACTGGGGTGGAAGGTTCCTTGGAGTAAAAAGAGGTTTGGGTGCTCTCCCCATTCAAGCCTTCGGACTCCTAGGTTCGAGCAGAAACTTGCAATAGAGACCACAAAAGACCCGGGGGTCGTTAATGTGGATGGTTTGTTGTTGTTCATATTGAACGAATCAGCTTGTCTGTAAATTTCATGTCAAGGTTTAATTCAGATAATATTTATTTCTGAAGCATTCACTGTTCAAAAAAGTGCAACTGAGAAAAATGCGATTGAAATTTTTCGACCGATTTCTGTGTTTCTACGCATAATTGTCCCGTGGGTTCCTATTCGCGCTATGTGTCCCTAATCGCCCCAGTTAGTAGTTTTTTACCCTTATTTGTGATCCTCTTGCTATACAACAGGTAAACAAGGCATAATGCTCAGTAAAACTAATGATTCCGTGTAAGAAAATACTTGGTGGGACAATTATGCGTAGAAGTTCAACGATGGGACAAACAGACTTGGTGTTGTTTTTTAAGAGTTTCCGAACAAAGTACCAGATTTTATGTTGTTTTTCTTAAAGTACACATCAGACTAAACTTAAAAATGGCATAAAGTCAAAATCGTCAAAAACTGACATGGGACAATTATGCGTAGAACGGCAGTTCACCACTAGGAATATTGTTTGCTTATATGTTGGACCACAAAACTTACGCTGTTACGGAATGAATATAAACTATTTTAATTTTGACAACCTTTTTAAATGTTTTTTGTAATATCATTTGAAAATATGATATTTACATCTTCCGACCAAGATCAACATTGAAATTTGTTTGACTTTTTTTACCTTGAACAAGTTGGATGGAAATTGAACTGATGTAAAAAAGGTTTGTGTTAGAAGAATTTGTTTCTAAGTATACGAGAAATTACAGATTGAAGATATAAATTTATGAAGCACGTGAGCTACCAAGGGCGTAAGAGGGTTATATATGAAAAAAATATCGTTGAATTTCAACCACTTTGAAATGCTCAAAATTATTTTAATCTAATTAGTTTATTGGGCTGAATACCATGTAATTAAAATTATATCATAAAACTAACTTAATCCACCTATGTGGTTGGAGCCTTCCTCACAACAATGGCTGTACACAAGTTTCATCTATTTTTTATATCCGGCTTCCAAAAAGTACATCGATATCACTTAAGTGGCCATGTCTCGAGACAGGGTTGCCAGATCTTCAATGTTTTGGACTCGTTGGAAAGGTCTTTTGATAACCTAACCAACAATGGGTCGGATAGTGGATCCGTACATAGTTTACATACATTGAAGTGAGATCCGGCTTCAAAAAAATACATCAATATCACTTAAGTGGCCATATCTCGAGACAGGGTTGCCAGATCTTCAATGTTTTGGACTCGTTGGAAAGGTCTTTTGATAACATAACCAACAATAGGTCGGATGGTGGATCCGGACATAGTTTACATACATTTAAGTGAGATCCGGCTTCAAAAAAGTACATCAATATCACTTAAGTGGCCATATCTCGAGACAGGGCTGCCAGATCTTCAATGTTTTAGACTCGTTGGAAAGGTCTTTTGATAACCTAACCAACGTTGAGTCGGATGATGGACCCGGACATAGTTTACATACATTTATGTGAGATCCGGCTTCAAAAAAGTATATCAATATCACTTAAGTGGCCATATCTCGAGACAGGGTTGCCAAATGTTCAATGTTTTGGACTCGTTGGAAAGGTATTTTGATAACCTAACCAACAATAGGTCGGATAGTGGATCCGGACATAGTTAACATACATTTAAGTGAGATCCGGCTTCAAAAAAGTACATCAATATCACTTAAGAGGCCATATCTCGAGACAGGGCTGCCAGATCTTCAATGTTTTAGACTCGTTGGAAAGGTATTTTGATAACATAACCAACAATAGGTCGGATGGTGGATCCGGACATAGTTTACATACATTTAAGTGAGATCTGGCTTCAAAAAAGTACATCAATATCACTTAAGTGGCCATATCTCGAGACAGGGCTACCAGATCTTCAATGTTTTGGACTCGTTGGAAAGGTCTTTTGATAATCTAACCAACGATGGGTCGGATGATGGACCCGGACATAGTTTACATACAGTTAAGTGAGATCCAAATATATGTGAAAACACATTTTTATACATAACTTTTGAACTACTTATCGAAACTTCAATCTGTGTAAAACTCGATCTATGGGACCCTAAGCCAAGTCGAATGCAACAAATTCGGGTCAATTCGGTTCAGCCAGTGCCGAGAAACATGAGCTAGTTTGTTGGTCACATACATACATACACACACACATACACACACACATACACACACACATACACACACACATACACACAGACATTTGTTCAGTTTTCGATTCTGAGTCGATATGTATACATGAAGGTGGGTCTACGACGTTTTTATACGAAGTTCATTTTTAGAGCAGGATTATAGCCTTACCTCAGTGAGGAAGGCAAAACCATAAAAACCATAAAAAACAACTTCGTATCATAAGAAATTTCAAAAACTCGCTCCAAATATTTGAAAACTTTCAGCTGTGATTTCATGAAATAGTGTTTTTAGTTAAAAGCCTTAGAAATTAGATTTTTAAGGTAAATTCAATGATTATTTATTTATTCACAAGTTGAATTTTTTGTTTGTTTTTTTTTTTTTTTAATTTTAACTTTATGGTCACTGAGACAAATTTAAAAAAACTAACTTAATCCACCTATGTGGTTGGAGCCTTCCTCACAACAATGGCTGTACACAAGTTTCATCTATTTTTTAGATCCGGCTTCCAAAAAGTACATCGATATCACTTAAGTGGCCATATCTCGAAACAGGTTGGCCAGATCTTCAATGTTTTGCACTCGTTGGAAAGGTCTTTTGATAACCTAACCAACAATGGGTCGGATGGTGGATCCGGACATAGTTTACATACATTTAAGTGAGATCCGGCTTCAAAAAAGTACATCAATATCACTTAAGTGGCCATATCTCGAGACAGGTTGCCAGATTTTCAATGTTTTAGACTCGTTGGAAAGGTATTTTGATAACCTAACCAACGTCGGGTCGGATGATGGACCCAGACATAGTTTACATACATTTAAGTGAGATCCGGCTTCAAAAAAGTACATCAATATCACTTAAGTGGCCATATCTCGAGACAGGTTGCCAGATTTTCAATGTTTTAGACTCGTTGGAAAGGTATTTTGATAACCTAACCAACGTCGGGTCGGATGATGGACCCAGACATAGTTTACATACATTTAAGTGAGATCCGGCTTCAAAAAAGTACATAAATATCACTTAAGTGGCCATATCTCGAGACAGGGTTGCCAGATCTTCAATGTTTTGGACTCGTTGGAAAGGTCTTTTGATAACCTAACCAACAATGGGTCGGATGGTGGATCCGGACATAGTACACATACATTTAAGTGAGATCCGGCTTCAAAAAAGTACATCAATATCACTTAAGTGGCCATATCTCGAGACAGGGTTGCCAGATCTTCAATGTTTTGGACTCGTTAGAAAGGTATTTTGATAACCTAACCAACGTCGGGTCGGATGATGGACCCAGACATAGTTTACATACATTTAAGTGAGATCCGGCTTCAAAAAAGTACATAAATATCACTTAAGTGGCCATATCTCGAGACAGGGTTGCCAGATCTTCAATGTTTTGGACTCGTTAGAAAGGTCTTTTGATAACCTAACCAACAATGGGTCGGATGGTGGATCCGGACATAGTTTACATACATTTAAGTGAGATCCGGCTTCAAAAAAGTACATCATATCACTTAAGGGACCATATCTCGAGACAGGGTTGCCAGATCTTCAATGTTTTGGACTCATTGGAAAGGTCTTTTGATAACCTAACCAACGATGGGTCGGATGATGGATCCGGACATAGTTTACATGCATTTAAGTGAGATCCGGCTTCAAAAAAGTACATAAATATCACTTAAGTGGCCATATCTCGAGACAGGGTTGCCAGATCTTCAATGTTTTGGACTCGTTGGAAAGGTCTTTTGATAACCTAACCAACAATGGGTCGGATGGTGGATCCGGACATAGTACACATACATTTAAGTGAGATCCGGCTTCAAAAAAGTACATCAATATCACTTAAGTGGCCATATCTCGAGACAGGGTTGCCAGATCTTCAATGTTTTGGACTCGTTAGAAAGGTCTTTTGATAACCTAACCAACGATGGGTCGGATGATGGATCCGGACATAGTTTACATACATTTAAGTGAGATCCGGCTTCAAAAAAGTACATCATATCACTTAAGGGACCATATCTCGAGACAGGGTTGCCAGATCTTCAATGTTTTGGACTCATTGGAAAGGTCTTTTGATAACCTAACCAACAATGGGTCGGATGATGGATCCGGACATAGTTTACATACATTTAAGTGAGATCCGGCTTCAAAAAAGTACATAAATATCACTTAAGTGGCCATATCTCGAGACAGGGTTGCCAGATCTTCAATGTTTTGGACTCGTTGGAAAGATCTTTTGATAACCTAACCAACAATGGGTCGGATGGTGGATCCGGACATAGTTTACATACATTTAAGTGAGATCCGGCTTCAAAAAAGTACATCAATATCACTTAAGTGGCCATATCTCGAGACAGGTTGCCAGATTTTCAATGTTTTAGACTCGTTGGAAAGGTATTTTGATAACCTAACCAACGTCGGGTCGGATGATGGACCCAGACATAGTTTACATACATTTAAGTGAGATCCGGCTTCAAAAAAGTACATCATATCACTTAAGGGACCATATCTCGAGACAGGGTTGCCAGATCTTCAATGTTTTGAACTCATTGGAAAGGTCTTTTGATAACCTAACCAACAATGGGTCGGATGGTGGCTCCGGACATAGTACACATACATTTAAGTGAGATCCGGCTTCAAAAAAGTACATCAATATCACTGAAGTGGCCATATCTCGAGACAGGGTTGCCAGATCTTCAATGTTGTGGACTCGTTGGAAAGGTCTTTTGATAACCTAACCAACAATGGGTCGGATGGTGGATCCGGACATAGTACACATACATTTAAGTGAGATCCGGCTTCAAAAAATTACATCAATATCACTTAAATGGCCATATCTCGAGACAGGGTTGCCAGATCTTCAATGTTTTGGACTCGTTGGAAAGGTCTTTTGATAACCTAACCAACGATGGGTCGGATGATGGACCCGGACATAGTTTACATACAGTTAAGTGAGATCCAAATATATGTGAAAACACATTTTTATACATAACTTTTGAACTACTTATCGAAACTTCAATCTGTATAAAACTCGATCTATGGGACCCTAAACCAAGTCAAATGCAACAAGTTCGGGTCAAATCGGTTCAGCCAGTGCCGAGAAACATGAGCTAGTTTGTTGGTCACATACATACATACACACACACATACACACACACATACACACACACATACACACACACATACACACAGACATTTGTTCAGTTTTCGATTCTGAGTCGATATGTATACATGAAGGTGGGTCTACGACGTTTTTATACGAAGTTCATTTTTAGAGCAGGATTATAGCCTTACCTCAGTGAGGAAGGCAACAATTTTATGGTTGTGGAGCATACATTTTCACTATCCAAACACTTTGATTTAAAAAAATCCTTCTGGACAATAATACTAATAATATTTTCTTTCATTTGGCACGATTTGTAAGATTTAAAAATTAGAAAGCTTATATATTTTCTCAAAGTTGCATGATTTTTTACAAGCAGTCAAGTCATTGATTGATCCTCACACTCATTTTGACCATTAAAGTTGTTGTTCTATACAATTTCGTTGCAGAAGATTAATCAGAAACAGGATTAGAATAATTTTCGTTAAATTTCAAATTTCCCGGGAATTCCCGGGATTTACCGGGAAATTTGTTGAAAATTTCTCGGGAATTTTGTAACCCCGGGATATTGGACGCTCTAGTTTTTGATGAATATTCATCAGGTTCACATTTTTACACATTTCTTGAGTAATATTACTCAAAAAACAAGTAGTATTCAACCTACCAATTTTTCAACATTCTAAAATTCAACTGTTTTTTTTCTGTAAAGACTAATTTGTTTGGTGGCGTTGATTTTTTTAAACGTGGTTGAAATATTTTAGTACATATTTTAAAATTTGCAATGTATTTTTTCAAAGAGATAAAAAATTTTTAAGAATGATTCACTTTTTGACATTAAAAATCGTCCCTTTGTTTCTAAGAAATTGGCATTTGAAAAATTGATCGTTGTGTGGGTGATTCCTGCATAGCAAAAAAAGTTGAATTTTGGAATGTTGAAAGTTTGGTAGGTTGAATTTTACCTCTTTTTTTGAGTAAAATAACATAAAAAATGTATAAAAACGTGAACCTGTGAACCATCAAAAGCTGATGAAAATTCATCATTTTCTGGGGCAAAATTAATCTTTCTTTTTGATACAAAATTTGCCACCATTTCCTGATGAATATTACCATAATTTTTGTTCTGTGTGAGAAACTAATATTTTTATATTTCATTCATTTTTTAAAAATACAAATCTTCACTGTTTCTTAAGGGGTTACAAACATGTAGAAAATCACAAAATTTCATATTACAGAAAATGTATTAAATCCACTCAAAAGGTGATTTTTAGTCACTTCTGAAAGTTTCATGATTAAACTGATTTAGAATCGATTTAGCCATGCGCAAAGTGAACTGTCAAGTTTTCTGTTCTTTTTTCTCTAAAAACCGACTTGATTAACGGGTACCACGATATCTCGAGAAGGGATGTACCAAATTGGCTGAAATTTGGGGTGAAGACTCTCAAGACATATCCCGTGTGCATAACGAAGCCCGATTTCAAAAATTTTGCTTTTATGAAAAATACATGAATCAAAACTGAAGGTATTTTTTAAATAACCTTTTTGAAAATCGACCTTCGTCATGCACACGAAATTTGTAATGCAAGTCTTCACCAAAATTTTGAGCTGTTTTGATCAAATAGCTTTCAAATAGCTTTATCTCGGCATAGATACAATCAAATGTCTTAAAATTTGTTTTGTTAATAGATGAAAATATGTATTTTAATGTCTTCAAAACAGAATTTTAAACAAGTTGAAATGTGTGCTCATACCGACCTATGACTTTTTGGCGATTTACATGTATGTAACCTCTTTTAAGAATTTTTAGGAAATTTTGTCAACCTTTTGAATATTATACTGTCAGAAATAAACACAAATTGGTTGCCTTTACCATAAATTTTGACGATTTTACCCATACAAACTTAAAGTGATTACAGGGAGTGGTTCCCGTGGTTAGAATAAGCTGAAATTTGGATTTTTTGATGATTTTACTTCATTTTAAAACATAATATTTTGCTTGAAATTTAATTCAGTCAAAAAAATCAATATTTCTTAAAGCGTCCAATTTCCCGTCCCGGGAAAAAAATTCCCGGGAATTCCCGGGATTTCCCGGGAAAAAATATTTCCCGTTTCCCGGGAAATTTGTAAATTTCCCGGGAATTCCCGAAATTCAAGCGGAAGTATACATTTTCTTAAGTTTTTGAATCTATTTTTTGAAAATGCTCTAAAAAAATAATAAACTAACAAACTCAACATGATTTTGTTCAATTATCAGAAATTATGATATCAGAATTATTTCTGATAATATTAATTTTGGAAGCAACTGGGAATAGATCTTGCTTAATGAGTATTAAATTATTACAATTAGGTAAGCTTTTAACAGATTTTTTTACTTTTTTGTTTACCATGATCAAATGAGATAAAAATCGAATTTGTGCAAAAAGAATAAATTCAATTGGTTGAATACCTAGTACTAAAGAAATTACAATTTGAAGAAATAGAATTATGTAGCACTGGTGCAACTACATGTGTTAGAGGGTTAAATGTGAAAAACTAGAAGACTTTTTGTGGAATGATGTTAATTTTTCGTATAATTTAAATCATGTTGCATAACAATACAAAAAAAACCATTGAAAAATTCAATGGTTTTTTTTGTATTGTTATGCAACATATTCATAGAAAGTCACAGAGGCAACTTTAAAATTTCTCATCAAAAATACCAAAATACATTTTCTTGTAGTTGAATGATTTTTTACATGCAGTCAAGCTGTTAGATCTTCACACTTATTTAAACCATTAGTGTTGATTAGGCCGTCCCAAAAAAATGAAAAGTTGTCAAATCTTCGGTGCTCACCCCTAGAATGATAGATTAGGATGTCAGGAACAATGTTTTCATACAACAAAAAATTCCCAATAATGGTTTACAACTCGCGCGCGGAGCTTGAATGAAAAAAGTGCATTTTCCGAGTATTTTTCAGATATGCGCGTAACAATCATACTAAAGTCATTCAAATTTGGTCGCCTTGGGCTTCAAGTTATAGTTTAATGTCCCGTGAACAAATTCCTGTACAGACATAGTCCATAAAAGCTTGTGTTTTGGCATGGCAGGGCGTTTTAGGGAGAAAAAATTGTATTTTTTAGCCAAAAAATTTCAAAAATTAGGGGAAATATGCCCATTCTAATCACTCTAAGCCGTTCGACCAATTCTCATCACTTTTGCCGTTTTCCTCTATTTAATCAACATTTTCAGATGTATCAACAATGGAGAGTTGCTTGCTCACTTTTATTTGAGCTATTCATTACTTTGGAACAGTCAAAAACACTTTATGAAAGCTGTAATTAATGATCAAAGTGCTGATAGGCCGATAATAGAAATAGGCTGAGAAAGGGTATAGTTCCCCTACTCCCCAAAACGAGCCAAAAAATGTTGCAGCCAAAACTAATGCACTCAGCTCATAGGAAATTTTACGGAGATCATTTTGCTTTTTTAACATTCAATTTATGTCCACAAAAAGCCGAGATATTTGCATTTTAGTGAACAAAAAGTGAAGAATTTTCAAAAATTTTGGTATACAACCGTTTTTAGCATAAAACATTGGCTACTATTATTACAAACGAGAAGGCATATATTTTGGATATATTTATTTTGTTCACTCAAAAACGATATTTGTTAATAACATTTCATGCAAAAAACATGAGATTTTCTCACAATGTGACGTAAACCACATATTTATAAGTACTGCTCTGTGCTCTTCTCGATATGAACAAATAAAGCTCTAATGGGTAACTTTTTTTGAAAAACGCCCTGCCATGCCAAAACACAAGCTTTTATGGACTATGTCTGTACAGGAATTTGTTCACGGGACATTAAACTATAACTTGAAGCCCAAGGCGACCAAATTTGAACTTTAGTATGATTGTTACACGCATATCTGAAAAATACTCGAAAAATGCACTTTTTTCATTCGAGCTCCGCGCGCGGGTTGTAAACCATTTTTGGGATTTTTTTGTTGTATGAAAAAAATGTTCCTGACATCCAAATCTATCATTCTAGGGGTGAGCACCGAAGACTTGACAACTTTTCATTTTTTCTGGGACGGCCTAATGTTGATGTAATAGACAATTTTGTTGCATAATATTAATTAAAACCAAGATAATAACAATTTTCAATAAATTTAAAATTTCCCGGGGATTCCCGGGATTTCCCGGAAAATTGGCTGAAAATTTCCCGTTTCCCGGGAAATTTGTAACCCCGGGAAATTGGACGCTCTAATATTTCTTCAAAGACTTGAATATACTTTTGCCCGTAATATACATTTTCATGAATATTCATTATTTGAAATGGACTACCGGTTGCTGAGAAACAGAATAAATGATGTTTTCTAGATTACCTAACATCGCCCACGTTCAATGTTCAGAAAACGAAATCTCAGGAATGTTAATAAATTAGGCAATATTAAAAAAATAGCAAAGCAAAAATAGCATAGCATAGCATAGCATTGGTGTTTACCCGTAAATGCTACTTCGTTATTGAACAGGTGCTACGTGGACCACAGATGAAAAGTAAGAACCAATCATCACCCCTTCGCAATTTTCAAAGGTCCCTATCGTGCTGATCAATACCGACGCCGGCCACGACCAGTGGTAAGACACGGGGAAGTGGATGGAAATGTTAGCCGATACTTGAGTGATGGAGACCGCTAAATCGGCTGCGTCTCCGACAAAGTATCACATAAGTTTTGAGGGGTTGGTAAGATGGGTATGCGGTCAGGATTCACTGGGGTAGGTGATGCGACCATAAGCAATTTGTTCATCGGTTGAAATTTTAAAAATCTTAGGCAGCCGGTTAGGGACCATCCATAAACCACGTGGACAATTTAGGGGGTAAGCGATTGTCCACGCTCCATACAAAAAGATTTTTTTTGTATGAACAATTGTCCACGAAGGGGGTTGAGATTCCCAAAAAAGTGTCCACGTGGTTTATGGATGGTCCCTTACTGAAAGATTGCTAGGGATTTAAATATAGAATTAATTCTTCGCCGGCGTACCTTCTGAGCAAAGGTGATGTAGGAAGGGCTTCATTCATTGAAATGATTTTATATCATAAGCCTTAACACATATTCGACGGCATGCCTTCCGATAATCGATGATATAGAAAGGTCTTAATCGTTTCGTTACGTTTCTATCGAAAATTATAGAAGAGAACAACACAAAAAAAAACTTATCGACCAACGAACGCGCTAAAAAAACAATACAAAAGAAGAAGGAGAAAAAACAGAACTGCGCGTCCCCACTGGCACCGCACTAATGACAGATTCATGGTTTTCTTAAAGGTGAATTGTGACACCTAACAATTTTTTTCACAAATTGCTCACCTGTCCAAACAATTGACAGCAAACCCTTTTCTTGATCGTTGCCAAATTCCTCAGCAATGTTTCCGACCGTCACCCACAATGAGTAGGTTAACTGCCTGTGTGGTACACCTGAACCATGTCTGAGTGAGTAACACATTAGGCAAACACAAACCAGAGGTGATGTGCTTCTCTCTACATTTTGGCATTAATTTGGAAGTGACCTCATCACGCGTAAATAGCATGTTTTTTATTGTTACTTTAGTTAATTCTTCCCCAGAAACCCACTTGTTTACCGAGTTGCTGTATGACATTGTTGTAAAGTGAGTTCCTTAACCGACGACCCTCCGAGGAGGTTTCGAGCACTTTACTCGAACTGAGTATAGATGTAACCCTTGATGCATGAGATATTTAAAAATGTTTTTTTTCAATATTTATAATTTTTGAACGAAATTGTTTTTTTGCATTTAGCAATTCACAAAATTACAAAGCTTGTCAAACTATTTCATCAAGGGTTACCTCAAAAGCTCAGCCAGTCGCAAATTAATTTCGGAACAAATGAAGCCATTTTTGCACGTTAATTTGTTGTTTTTGTACCCCCTTACCCGTTGTTAAGCGACGATGAAGTTGCATGTTTTTTTTTTGGCTCGTCGTGCAATTTTTATATTCGCGCCATTTTGGCGTGACTAACGATGCTAAACAATTTGTGGATCCGTCGACGGTTTTCACCTACTTGAGTTATGACGGCGGTGGAATGCCGACTGTGGTGGCATTCACCTTAACCTTAAGGGGGCATGAGCCGGAGTTTGGCGAATTTGGCTGCGTGTACTGAATGAAGAGTTGTTGAGAAAGACGTTTGGGAGAAAATTTGCCGGGGTTTGACATTCATTTACTTTATAGTGCTAAGTAATGTTAAAAAGTTTGACATTATTTTACTTATTAGGTCTACTTACGTGGCATATATTTTGAAGATTGTATTATTTTTTTATGTTTGAATATTACACCATCTACTTTACCAAACTGAGGATCTGAATGAAGTTTTATGAAAGGGATTTGTCTTAAATGCTTTAATATCGTTTCAACAAAATTTAAATTTACGAACAACTTATCAATTAAAAATAATGTTATGGAATAACGATAGAAATTTCATTTCTCATAAAGAACAGCTCTTCAACATACCTCATGGGAAAAGGGTCACCTCTTAGCTACGTTTAACTTTCGCTTATACAAATAGTAAAAGTTCTCCAAATATTCGCAAAAAAGCATACCTCGACTTCTGAAACATCATTCAAGTGCAAAGGACTTCAAAACATGCCAGCCAGCTTCTTCCGTTGAAGTAGGGACCAATCCAGCTGAAAAGTACTCCACAAAACGCGAAACCCAGATGAATGGAAGTCGAATGAGAGTCTAGAAATGACGAGCCGGCAGCCGGCCAGTTCCATCAGTTTTCACACTCGATAGGGCACCAATGATGTCTGAAATTGATACAGTCCGCTGGGTACTTATGGCCATCGATTCCCTTGGCAAGGAGGAACCTCCCCGCTCCGTAGAACCAGACATGTTTACGACCGGTCTCAGGTCCAGACGAAGCTGAGTGGCTCTTATCCCGGGCCGGAATGTTCCGGCTAAGTATATGGCACACTACTGCTGCTGCTGCTGCTTTTCCTGGGGGCCATTCCGATGAAAGGCCATTTATCATGCCACTCTATATGGGAATTGCTTCTGCGGAACAATACGGAGCTGCGTTGTGAGGAGATTGGACGCTGGGATGCTGACTGCCCAGGAAAAAGAACTTGGAATGTGTTTGCTTTTTTTCATGAGGAGAGTTAGGGACCATCCATAAACCACGTGGACACTTGAGGGGGGGGGGGGGTATGGCGATTGTCCACGATCCATACAAAAAAGTTTTTTTTTGTATGGACAATTGTCCACGAAGGGGGGTGGGGGGGTAAAAGATTCCCAAAAAAGTGTCCGCGTGGTTTATGGATGGTCCCTTACTTAGAAATCTTTACTGCGGTTTCAAAATGTCGTAACTAAGTTTTTATCTGAAATTTTAAATTTCTTTTATACATTAATATTTATGCCTTAATTTTATTTTAATTTTTCTGGAACTTTTAGTAAATCTTTGCATCAATAGCACTCTTTAAATAACAGCTAAACTATTGCACACGCTGTTTCTATAGGAAGCAATCAGGGTGAGTATAGTTTTAATCTTCTCAATTGAGACATGGCGTAGTGATCATGACCTTCGACGTTTGCTGTCAATGCTGGGCAGATTTGTTTCGATTTTTACTGTGGTATATGTATTCGCTTTATGCTAGTGGCAAAATGAAGATTTTTTTTATGAAAACTTCAAACTTTAGAGGATACAGAAGTGCAATTAATAAAACACGATTCAAAATCAATTTTTAGTTAGTATTTTACCCTAGGTATATTTGAACCCATTTTTATTTTTATGAATATGACCAAAGTTATGGCAGCAAAACGTTTTTTTTTTACAATGAAATTATGCGATGGTCAACATTTACAAAACTGATAGTTAAAAAAATAACAAAATGTATTTGTTTTTTATTTGGTAATCTGATTGTGTTTTTTAATAATTTGAAACCTGAAATGGTGAGACTTTTTATTTAAAAAATATGTATTTAAGAATTGCTCCTGTATTTAAACTTGATTTTTTTAAATTCAAATTCTCTTCAATTTTTTGAACTGGCATCTTAGAACTTTTTCTTTGAGATATAATGTTCATTACAGTATTCAGCAATTCCCCACGAAAACAGCATGGTTCGAAAAAAAAGTTCTCCGATCAGGCTCAAAATTGTTTTGGGGGTCCTTTGGCAAAAAAAAATAAGACCCGTATTTTTTGTTGGGCCATTAGGATCACCTACGCCGTGTTAGGGTGGTCCGAAAAATTACAATTTCGTCATTTTTCGCAAAAACCACTTTTTTACAAAAAAAAAAAATCACATCTCCGCGCCATTCGATCCGATTTTAGCTGTCTTAGACGCAGAAGAAAGGTGATTAGTTTTGCTATTTGGAAAAAATAGTGAGAAGTTTCAAAAATCTAGCCTAACATTTGAAAAGGTCCTATGAAAACTTAAAATGGTGTTTTGAAAGTCTCGGGACCAACGAACCTATGTCTGAAATTATTTTTTCCTGATTCCTCAGAAAATTTTACTTGACATATCAAAAAATGGTGAAGTCCTGTTTTCAATTTTCTGAGATGCGATTTAAAAAAAATAAAAACTGGGTTTTTTCGACGCGCCACGCGCAAAAATGGGAAAATGACGAAAACGGCAAAAAATCGACTTTTTTAAACTAAAACTGCGATAACTTGAAAATTTCATCGATGACTAATACATGTTAGGATACCAAAACTTTCGTAATTGAAATAAGCAAATTTTGGTACCCTAACATGTTTAGCTCTTCGGTAAAATTTTCAAGTTGACGCAGTTTTAGTTAAAAAAAGTAGATTTTTTGCCGTTTTCGTCATTTTCCCATCCTTGCGCGTGGCGTGTCGAAAACCCCAGTTTTTTTTTTAAATCGTATCTAAGAAAATTGAAAACATGACTTCACCATTTTTTTGATATGTCATGTAAAATTTTCTGAGGAATCAGGAAAAATAATTTTAGGCATGGGCTCTTTGGTCCCGAGACCTCCAAAACACCATTTTAAATTTTTAATACGACCTTTTCAAATGTTAGGCTAGATTTTTGAAACTTCTCACCATTTTTTCCAAATAGCCGAACTAATCACCTTTCTTTTGCATCTAAGACAGCTAAAATCGGATTGAAGGACGCGGAGATATTATTTTTTGAAAAAAGCGGTTTATGCGAAAAATGACGAAAATGGCGTAGGTCACTCTAACGGCAAAAAAAAAAATCAAGACTAATTATTTCGGTCAAGAAACCCCCAGAAAATAAAGATGCAGATAAATTATCGTATTTTTTCTCATTTTACCTAGAGTTAAAAAAATGATAAATCAAATAACAAGCCATAGTAGGGGAAATTAGGGCAAGTGTAACGAGCTAAGGAAATGCTCGTTATAACCCATTAAAAACGTTAAAAAATCTGTCGGATTTTTTATAATTATTTTATTCATTTGATAGAACAATTTTTTTAAAAAATCTTGTTTTTTAATGTAAAAAATTGATTTTAAAATTTTTGATTTTCCGTACGTTCTACACAACTAGTGGGGCAATCCGTTGGGGCAAGAGGAACAATGCCTGAAACAACATGTTGATTTGCTAAAAAATGAAATTTTATCACTTAGATACATCACATTAGAATGTATTTGAAACGTTTCTTTCATTTTTATATTAGATAATAACATTTTACAATAAATTTGATCGTTTTTAA
The DNA here is from genome assembly GCF_015732765.1 of Culex quinquefasciatus. Taxonomy (NCBI): domain Eukaryota; kingdom Metazoa; phylum Arthropoda; class Insecta; order Diptera; family Culicidae; genus Culex; species Culex quinquefasciatus. The sequence goes on along the minus strand of NC_051862.1, from coordinate 131,963,250 downwards.
GAAAAAAAAAATACAGAGATGATAAATAGTAAATTTTCATAATATCACTATATTTTGGGTGGACAATTTTTTTTTTTAAACTGTTTATCAGTTTTTAAGTACTTTATGCATTTATTTCCCATATAAATATCTTGTTACAGCAATTCAAAATAAAAATTTATATGGTACACTTGCCCCACCTGAACAATATTTTTTAAAAGCTCTCAACAAAAATAACCAAAACATAAATCATACTTGCAATACGTGCAAGTCATTGATAGGGACACTTCTGATCTAGGAAAAATAGCATTTTGATAAAATGAGCCATAAAACGAAAAGAAAAGATTTGAAAAAACTTCATTCAATCTTATGCTCAGTGGCGTTTACGTCGTTTTGGAGGTTATGTGGTAGTAGAATCAGCTAATTGCATTGCAAGCAACAATTCCTCATACTGGAAATAATCAAAATTGTCAAAATTACGGCCGTACGAGCGATTGTTCCTCTTGCCTCATATGGTCGTCTTGCCCCACCTTCCTCTATCAACATTTGAATGCAAATACTGTTTTAAAATGCATTTTACACAAGTTCAGTTGTTTTGTAATCAAGATTTGACGAAAGCAAACATTTTACCAAATAACAATTTGATGCTATACTAAACATCGATAATCCAATCCAAAAGAATTTCAAATCAATCCAAACATGTTTAAAATGATTCTAAATGCAAGGAAATGCATTTTAAATCAATTTAAACTGATTGCACTTCAAATTCAACTGAAATTTTAAATTTTGCTTATTTTTTTTTATTTTGGAAATATCATGACAAATTAAATAGGTTGTAACAAAAATGACTTTTTGGCGGGCATTCAGGGGCTGATTCCGGTTGGCGTACTGAGCCCAAATCCCAAATATTAGTTTGATTGGACGTAACAGGAGCTGGCGCTCCACCCTTCAATTTTAAATTGGAAATGTATATTTTTGAGGCACTTTAGCCACCAATGCGTTTACCAAAAAACATCACTAGCGTGTAGGCCAGATCCTTGTGCATGTTTTGGTATATATAACATTGAAAATTTGAGCATGCTAGATCTCGGTACAGGCCTTCAAAGTTTGGCATTTTTCGATAAATCGACCCCGTAAATATTGCAACAGGTTAGATTGAATTATGGTTTTCAATTTATATAGTTAACATAAAAAGGTTTTATGGAAGAATTATTCGTTGAATATTGTAATTTTTAAGCATCGCTTTAGATTTAAGAAAAATGTTGAATTTCACGGAATTCCGCTGCAGTTACCAAATTTCATGAAATTAGGCCGATGCAAATATTTAAAAAAGTTTTTGTCCCTCGGCCCTGGCCGAGGTCAAGGGGGGGGCAAAAAAATAAAAAAATATAAAAATTTAAATAACAAGCCATAGTCTTCACATTTAAATGAAAAAAGTGTTTTAATAGTAGTTTATGCAACAAGTTGCAAAAAGAGGATTTTTTCAGCACGAGTCGTACATTTATCCAACGAGGTTCACCGAGTTGGATAAATACGAAGAGTGCTGAAAAAATCAAGTTTTGCAACGAGTTCCATACAACATTTTTTGCAATTCCGAAAAACACCCATTGAGTGAAATTTTATGTCAAATTTTCATGTATTTTGTCAATAAATCGTTTGAATCAAAAAAATGTTGAAAAGTGTTACTTTTCGAAACAAGTGCTGAAAAGTTCAACTTTTCAGCACCCATTTCAGTGCGGAAAAGTAGAACTTTTCAGCATTTATATTGAAAAGTGTTGCTATTCTATTCTGTTATTTTTGGTACAGAAAAGTAGGCTATTTCGTCGTTCAAGAATGACAGGAAAAGTAAGTAGTTTCACGACGGAATTGCAAAAAATACATTTTACACTAGTTCAGTTGTTTTGCAATCTCTAGTTTTCAAAAAATCTAAGATCTGACAAAAATAAAAATTGTATCGAAAAAAAAGATTTTGCATCGAAAATTTTCAAAAAAATTTAAGATTTTTTAATAAACCCAAACATGCTTAAAATGATTTTAAACGCAGAAGAATGTATTTTAATTTGATTTCAGCTGGTTGCACTTGAATTTTCATTGAAATTTTGAAGTTTATTGTAAAAATATTTTTTTTTGCCCCCTGATTTTTCGGGCCAATTTTGAAGGGGGGGATGACAAAAACTTTTAAAAATATTTGTACCAGCCTTAACGCTATCCAGTAAAATCGTGGAAATTCACTAACCCTAGTGATAATTTGGAAATTTGCCCGATTCGATAACGAACTGAAAATTTCAAAAATTCGTATTTTTTCTGCGAAAAAAAAAAACAAAACTAGTTATGAAACCTATGCCTAAACCTAAAAAAAATGTTGATGCTCAACTCTGAGGAAATGTCATTAGAAGAGAAATGCTATGTACTTTTCGCATCTGCAATAACCAAGAAGGGTCATTTATCAATTCAAAACAAAACGTTTTATTTTAAAATGTGTGTTATTCCAAGTTGTAGAGCGAACAGTTACAATAATTTTGATGTGTTAACAGAATGGGTTTACTTTCAATTTGATTTTTTTTTGATTTCTTAGTTATTTAATCACAAGAATTTTGATCATAAATATACTGATTCCGGTCTTCGTTAATCTTTTACATGGAGCAACTCAAATAAAACCCTGCAATTATGGATTCACCTTCTCGTGCAAGCTCACTGGGTCACCAGCGCTGATCAACGGTTTGATTTCTGCTTACGCCCCATCTTTATGACCTCTCACGGAGGTTTCCCATTTCAACCCCAGACGAACTCCGCGATGCAGCGCCTCAGAATTCCTCACTAATGAGCCATCCAAAAAAATACAACTCCACCTTACCAATTTTAAAAAAAATCGTAACCAAACCAGCCAGCAGTGTGTCAATCAAAAACTCTGTTGGTCGCCCTTTCACGCCCGTCATCATCTTGCTCAGATTGGCCTCTTCTCGATAACCCACAAAAAACCAACCTCAAGACAACTCTGTTTTTGTCCACGTGTCGTGGCTTCTTCCCCCCTTGTCAAGACGATTGACAGGCAAACCATTACCAACGATTCTGTCGTTTTCTTTTTATTGGGATTTTTTTTCTGATATCATCAGATTTGGTAGTCGGTGGCCCCGTTACGCAACTAGTTGGTCAACCAAATTTGTTTAGGTATTTTTTGTTTTCACAAGATTTCATAAATGTTATTAATATTCTTTTTCTTTTATTTTTTTGTAACAGAATCTTTTCCACGAACAAGAATCTCATCATGGTCCAGCAAATCACCATTTCATAAACAACCTAGTTTTGAATGAAATGGCATGCAGAAAAAAAGCAAATCTTTCTTCGTAAAACGTGAAAAAAACCAACGATTTTATTCGACGACCAACAACAAACAATGCGCGCTTCGCTCGTAATCCATCTTTCTTCAGAAGCATATCGTCACGAGTTGGCCATTGTTCAGCGATGATGGAAGAAAAAGTGAGAAAAAAGGAAAAGAGAATCAACACCCTTTCATCGCGGAAAAAAAGGATTTCTAGGGTAATTCGTTCGAAATCGGTATTTTTAAATAGCTTTTTAAGCTGAATATATGTTGCTTAAAATAGCAATATTTCGATTGAAAAAAATCAAGTCTTGAAAAATTTTACACTTTTTCAGCAAACTGATCTACGAGCAGCCACGTGGTCCACGTTCATACCATTCGTCCAGGTTCGTGATGATACAGTCTAGGTTGGTGTGTGCAACCAGTTCTCCTCGCTGACAGTGCGGGGTTTGTTTGTGCAAGTCCTAGTTTTGTGTGTTTCCAACCTAGGACAAGGTTGCAACATTGTTTTCTAGCCAGATTGTCGTTTCACTGGATTTGTATGTTCGTCTGTGTTTTAAAGTTTTTAGTTCAGATCACCCGGGCTACAGTTTGTAGAAGCAACTTCTACTGTCAGGATGTTTTGTTGTTGGAGAAGTTTGTGTAACGCCGCGGCGATTCCGCTTTAAAACTGTCAACTTTGCTTGTCCTTTGGGAGAAACGAAATGGACTACTTTTCCAAAAAAAAGGTGAAAAGTAATAGGTACTTTTCAACACTGTTTTTGGTGCTGAAAAGTAAAACTTTTTAATTTATGATTTTTAATATAAAACTCATAATTTATACATGCTTTGATAAAGATCATCAATCAATCAATCAATCAAACACTTATCATCGTCATATCGTCACTTCTGTGCTATCTTGTGACAAACGCCATTTAGTACTTTTCGAGTAAATCGATTTTTAAAGTTTAAAGTTGAATATTTTCACATCAGTTACTGATAGAATCATTATGAATGAACTGATCGGTCCAAACACTATCACTCAACAAACGCTCCAAGTATGAACTCATTTAGTAACACCTACTAAAAGATATAGTACAGAAAGTATACAAAAATCAGAAAAGCACGTGTCACAAGTGTGCCCTGAAAGTAAAAAATGTACTACGTGTCACAAGTGTGCCCAAAATTCCCATACAAACTAAGTTAACATTATATTGATGTTTTTATGAACTTAAACAACATTATTTTTAAATCCAATGTTGTCATTCATCAGAAACTATTTAAATTTTTATTATTTGGAATAAATGGTTAAAATTTTCCCGATTTTCTTGGATTTTCCAGCTATTTTCGTGATTGCTGGTAAAATGGCTCTATAAGCAATTTTAATCAACTAAATTAATACAAAAAATATTGAAAAATATAAAAAATCAAACCATTAACACGCTTTAAACAAATACAATCAACAGAAAGTTGGAAAAATCAAGAAAACCCCTGAAAATCAAAGGTTTTCCCCCATATCCGAAAAGCACAGACAATAAACCCGGATGGAAAATTATTTCATTCTAGACACGAACCTTTTATGATTTATGGCAGATCAACGTGTAACAAGATAGCACAAAATTTTCGAATTGAAAATGTACTACGTGTTTCAAGTGTGTTCCTAAGAATTAATTAAAGGGCTCGTTGAATGTTGATGGTGATTTGTATGGCGGTTGTCACAAGTGTGCCACCAATATTTTGATGGCGATTTGTATGGCGGTTGTCACAAGTGTGCCACCAATATTTTGATGGCGATTTGTATGGCGGTTGTCACAAGTGTGCCACCAATATTTTGATGGTGATTTGTATGGCGGTTGTCACAAGTGTGCCACCAACATTTTGATGGCGATTTGTATGGCGGTTGTCACAAGTGTGCCACCAGTATTCTGATGGTGATTTGTATGGCGGTTGTCACAAGTGTGCCACCAATATTTTGATGGAGATTTGTATGGCGGTTGTCACAAGTGTGCCACCAGTATTCTGATGGTGATTTGTATGGCGGTTGTCACAAGTGTGCCACCAATATTTTGATGGAGATTTGTATGGCGGTTGTCACAAGTGTGCCACCAATATTTTGAAGGCGATTTGTATGGCGGTTGTCACAAGTGTGCCACCAATATTTTGATGGAGTTTTGTATGGCGGTTGTCACAAGTGTGCCACCAATATTTTGATGGAGTTTTGTATGGCGGTTGTCACAAGTGTGCCACCAATATTTTGATGGCGATTTGTATGGCGGTTGTCACAAGTGTGCCACCAATATTTTGATGGAGTTTAGTATGGCGGTTGTCACAAGTGTGCCACCAATATTTTGATGGCGATTTGTATGGCGGTTGTCACAAGTGTGCCACCAATATTTTGATGGAGTTTTGTATGGCGGTTGTCACAAGTGTGCCACCAATATTTTGATGGAGTTTTGTATGGCGGTTGTCACAAGTGTGCCACCAATATTTTGATGGCGATTTGTATGGCGGTTGTCACAAGTGTGCCACCAATATTTTGATGGCGATTTGTATGGCGGTTGTCACAAGTGTGCCACCAATATTTTGATGGAGTTTAGTATGGCGGTTGTCACAAGTGTGCCACCAATATTTTGATGGCGATTTGTATGGCGGTTGTCACAAGTGTGCCACCAATATTTTGATGGAGTTTTGTATGGCGGTTGTCACAAGTGTGCCACCAATATTTTGATGGAGTTTAGTATGGCGGTTGTCACAAGTGTGCCACCAGTATTTTGATGGAGTTTTGTATGGCGGTTGTCACAAGTGTGCCACCAATATTTTGATGGAGTTTTGTATGGCGGTTGTCACAAGTGTGCCACCAATATTTTGATGGAGTTTTGTATGGCGGTTGTCACAAGTGTGCCACCAGTATTTTGATGGAGTTTTGTATGGCGGTTGTCACAAGTGTGCCACCAATATTTTGATGGCGATTTGTATGGCGGTTGTCACAAGTGTGCCACCAATATTTTGGTGAAGATTTGTATGGCGGTTGTCACAAGTGTGCCACCAATATTTTGATGGCGATTTGTATGGCGGTTGTCACAAGTGTGCCACCAATATTTTGATGGCGATTTGTATGGCGGTTGTCACAAGTGTGCCACCAATATTTTGATGGCGATTTGTATGGCGGTTGTCACAAGTGTGCCACCAATATTTTGATGGCGATTTGTATGGCGGTTGTCACAAGTGTGCCACCAATATTTTGATGGCGATTTGTATGGCGGTTGTCACAAGTGTGCCACCAATATTTTGATGGCGATTTGTATGGCGGTTGTCACAAGTGTGCCACCAATATTTTGATGGTGATTTGTATGGCGGTTGTCACAAGTGTGCCACCAACATTTTGATGGCGATTTGTATGGCGGTTGTCACAAGTGTGCCACCAGTATTCTGATGGTGATTTGTATGGCGGTTGTCACAAGTGTGCCACCAATATTTTGATGGAGATTTGTATGGCGGTTGTCACAAGTGTGCCACCAATATTTTGAAGGCGATTTGTATGGCGGTTGTCACAAGTGTGCCACCAATATTTTGATGGAGTTTTGTATGGCGGTTGTCACAAGTGTGCCACCAATATTTTGATGGAGTTTTGTATGGCGGTTGTCACAAGTGTGCCACCAATATTTTGATGGAGTTTAGTATGGCGGTTGTCACAAGTGTGCCACCAGTATTTTGATGGAGTTTTGTATGGCGGTTGTCACAAGTGTGCCACCAATATTTTGATGGCGATTTGTATGGCGGTTGTCACAAGTGTGCCACCAATATTTTGATGGTGATTTGTATGGCGGTTGTCACAAGTGTGCCACCAATATTTTGATGGCGATTTGTATGGCGGTTGTCACAAGTGTGCCACCAATATTTTGATGGCGATTTGTATGGCGGTTGTCACAAGTGTGCCACCAATATTTTGATGGCGATTTGTATGGCGGTTGTCACAAGTGTGCCACCAATATTTTGATGGCGATTTGTATGGCGGTTGTCACAAGTGTGCCACCAATATTTTGATGGAGTTTAGTATGGCGGTTGTCACAAGTGTGCCACCAATATTTTGATGGCGATTTGTATGGCGGTTGTCACAAGTGTGCCACCAATATTTTGATGGAGTTTTGTATGGCGGTTGTCACAAGTGTGCCACCAATATTTTGATGGAGTTTAGTATGGCGGTTGTCACAAGTGTGCCACCAGTATTTTGATGGAGTTTTGTATGGCGGTTGTCACAAGTGTGCCACCAATATTTTGATGGAGTTTTGTATGGCGGTTGTCACAAGTGTGCCACCAATATTTTGATGGAGTTTTGTATGGCGGTTGTCACAAGTGTGCCACCAGTATTTTGATGGAGTTTTGTATGGCGGTTGTCACAAGTGTGCCACCAATATTTTGATGGCGATTTGTATGGCGGTTGTCACAAGTGTGCCACCAATATTTTGGTGAAGATTTGTATGGCGGTTGTCACAAGTGTGCCACCAATATTTTGATGGCGATTTGTATGGCGGTTGTCACAAGTGTGCCACCAATATTTTGATGGCGATTTGTATGGCGGTTGTCACAAGTGTGCCACCAATATTTTGATGGCGATTTGTATGGCGGTTGTCACAAGTGTGCCACCAATATTTTGATGGCGATTTGTATGGCGGTTGTCACAAGTGTGCCACCAATATTTTGATGGCGATTTGTATGGCGGTTGTCACAAGTGTGCCACCAATATTTTGATGGCGATTTGTATGGCGGTTGTCACAAGTGTGCCACCAATATTTTGATGGTGATTTGTATGGCGGTTGTCACAAGTGTGCCACCAATATTTTGATGGCGATTTGTATGGCGGTTGTCACAAGTGTGCCACCAATATTTGGATGGAGTTTTGTATGGCGGTTGTCACAAGTGTGCCACCAATATTTTGATGGAGTTTAGTATGGCGGTTGTCACAAGTGTGCCACCAGTATTTTGATGGAGTTTTGTATGGCGGTTGTAACAAGTGTGCCACCAATATTTTGATGGAGTTTTGTATGGCGGTTGTCACAAGTGTGCCACCAATATTTTGATGGAGTTTTGTATGGCGGTTGTCACAAGTATGCCACCAGTATTTTGATGGAGTTTTGTATGGCGGTTGTCACAAGTGTGCCACCAATATTTTGATGGCGATTTGTATGGCGGTTGTCACAAGTGTGCCACCAATATTTTGGTGAAGATTTGTATGGCGGTTGTCACAAGTGTGCCACCAATATTTTGATGGAGATTTGTATGGCGGTTGTCACAAGTGTGCCACCAACATTTTGATGGAGTTTTTTATGGCGGTTGTCACAAGTGTGCCACCAATATTTTGATGGTGATTTGTATGGCGGTTGTCACAAGTGTGCCACCAATATTTTGATGGCGATTTGTATGGCGGTTGTCACAAGTGTGCCACCAACATTTTGATGGAGTTTTGTATGGCGGTTGTCACAAGTGTGCCACCAATATTTTGATGGTGATTTGTATGGCGGTTGTCACAAGTGTGCCACCAATATTTTGATGGTGATTTGTATGGCGGTTGTCACAAGTGTGCCACCAATATTTTGATGGAGTTTTGTATGGCGGTTGTCACAAGTGTGCCACCAATATTTTGATGGTGATTTGTATGGCGGTTGTCACAAGTGTGCCACCAATATTTTGATGGCGATTTGTATGGCGGTTGTCACAAGTGTGCCACCAATATTTTGATGGAGTTTTGTATGGCGGTTGTCACAAGTGTGCCACCAATATTTTGATGGAAATTTGTATGGCGGTTGTCACAAGTGTGCCACCAATATTTTGATGGAGTTTTGTATGGCGGTTGTCACAAGTGTGCCACCAATATAACATTCATTACACCGTAACATTCGTTACACCGTAGTTTGGTCACACCGTAATATTGTTACACCGCAATATTCGTTACACCGCAGTATGGTTACACCGCAGTATGGTTACACCGTAACATAGTAACACCGTAATATGATTACACCGTAACATTGTAACACCGCAACATTCGTTACTTCGTAGTATGATTACACCGTAACATTGTTACACCGTAACATTGTAACAACGTAACATTGTTACACCGCAACATTCGTTACACCGTAGTTTGATTACACCATAAAATTGATACATCACAACATTAGTTACACCGTTACACCGTTACATTCGTCACACAGTTACATTCGTTACACCGTTACACCGCATCATTCCTTACACCGTAACATTCGTTACACCGCTATATTCATTACACCGTGACAAAGTTACACCGTAATATGATTACATCGTAACAGTGTGACACCGTAATAGTCTTACTCGTAACATTATTACGGTGTAACGAATGCCACGGTGTAATGAATGCTACGAAGCAACGGATGTTGCGGTGTAACAATGTTACGGTGTAACCAAACTAAGGTGTAATGAATGTTACGGTGTAACGAATGTTACGGTGTAACGAATGTTACGGTGTAACGATTGTTAAGGTGTAACGAATGTTGCGGTGTAACAATATTACGGTGTAACGAATGTAGCTGTGTAACGTATGTGACGGTGTAACGAATGTTGTGGTGTAACAATGTTACGGTGTAATCAAACTACGGTGTGAGGAAATGTTACGGTGTAACGAATGTTGCGGTGTAACAATGTTACGGTGTAATCATATTACGGTGTAACTATGTTACAGTGCAACCATAATGCGGTGTAACCATACTGCGGTGTAACGAATATTGCGGTGTAACAATATTACGGTGTGACCATACTACGGTGTAACTATGTTACGGTGTAACCATGCTGCGGTGTAACCATACTGCGGAGTAACGAATATTGCGTTGTAACAATATTACGGTGTGACCAAACTACGGTGTAACGAATGTTACGGTGTAATGAATGTTATATTGGTGGCACACTTGTGACAACCGCCATACAAATCGCCATCAAAATATTGGTGGCACACTTGTGACAACCGCCATACAAATCGCCATCAAAATATTAGTGGCACACTTGTGACAACCGCCATACAAATCGCCATCAAAATATTGGTGGCACACTTGTGACAACCGCCATACAAATCTCCATCAAAATATTGGTGGCACACTTGTGACAACCGCCATACAAAACTCCATCAAAATGTTGGTGGCACACTTGTGACAACCGCCATACAAAACTCCATCAAAATATTGGTGGCACACTTGTGACAACCGCCATACAAAACTCCATCAAAATATTGGTGGCACACTTGTGACAACCGCCATATAAATCACCATCAAAATATTGGTGGCACACTTGTGACAACCAAAACTCCATCAAAATGTTGGTGGCACACTTGTGACAACCGCATTACAAATCTCCATCAAAATATTGGTGGCACACTTGTGACAACCGCCATACAAAACTCCATCAAAATATTGGTGGCACACTTGTGACAACCGCCATATAAATCACCATCAAAATATTGGTGGCACACTTGTGACAACCGCCATACAAAACTCCATCAAAATGTTGGTGGCACACTTGTGACAACCGCCATACAAATCTCCATCAAAATATTGGTGGCACACTTGTGACAACCGCCATACAAATCTTCACCAAAATATTGGTGGCACACTTGTGACAACCGCCATACAAATCGCCATCAAAATATTGGTGGCACACTTGTGACAACCGCCATACAAAACTCCATCAAAATATTGGTGGCACACTTGTGACAACCGCCATATAAATCACCATCAAAATATTGGTGGCACACTTGTGACAACCGCCATACAAAACTCCATCAAAATGTTGGTGGCACACTTGTGACAACCGCCATACAAATCTCCATCAAAATATTGGTGGCACACTTGTGACAACCGCCATACAAAACTCCATCAAAATATTGGTGGCACACTTGTGACAACCGCCATATAAATCACCATCAAAATATTGGTGGCACACTTGTGACAACCGCCATACAAATCTCCATCAAAATATTGGTGGCACACTTGTGACAACCGCCATACAAAACTCCATCAAAATATTGGTGGCACACTTGTGACAACCGCCATATAAATCACCATCAAAATATTGGTGGCACACTTGTGACAACCGCCATACAAAACTCCATCAAAATGTTGGTGGCACACTTGTGACAACCGCCATACAAATCTCCATCAAAATATTGGTGGCACACTTGTGACAACCGCCATACAAATCTTCACCAAAATATTGGTGGCACACTTGTGACAACCGCCATACAAATCGCCATCAAAATATTGGTGGCACACTTGTGACAACCGCCATACAAAACTCCATCAAAATATTGGTGGCACACTTGTGACAACCGCCATATAAATCACCATCAAAATATTGGTGGCACACTTGTGACAACCGCCATACAAAACTCCATCAAAATGTTGGTGGCACACTTGTGACAACCGCCATACAAATCTCCATCAAAATATTGGTGGCACACTTGTGACAACCGCCATACAAATCTTCACCAAAATATTGGTGGCACACTTGTGACAACCGCCATACAAATCGCCATCAAAATATTGGTGGCACACTTGTGACAACCGCCATACAAAACTCCATCAAAATATTGGTGGCACACTTGTGACAACCGCCATACAAATCGCCTTCAAAATATTGGTGGCACACTTGTGACAACCGCCATACAAAACTCCATCAAAATGTTGGTGGCACACTTGTGACAACCGCCATACAAATCTCCATCAAAATATTGGTGGCACACTTGTGACAACCGCCATACAAATCTTCACCAAAATATTGGTGGCACACTTGTGACAACCGCCATACAAATCGCCATCAAAATATTGGTGGCACACTTGTGACAACCGCCATACAAATCGCCATCAAAATATTGGTGGCACACTTGTGACAACCGCCATACAAATCTCCATCAAAATATTGGTGGCACACTTGTGACAACCGCCATACAAATCTTCACCAAAATATTGGTGGCACACTTGTGACAACCGCCATACAAATCGCCATCAAAATATTGGTGGCACACTTGTGACAACCGCCATACAAATCGCCATCAAAATATTGGTGGCACACTTGTGACAACCGCCATACAAAACTCCATCAAAATATTGGTGGCACACTTGTGACAACCGCCATATAAATCACCATCAAAATATTGGTGGCACACTTGTGACAACCGCCATACAAAACTCCATCAAAATGTTGGTGGCACACTTGTGACAACCGCCATACAAATCTCCATCAAAATATTGGTGGCACACTTGTGACAACCGCCATACAAATCTTCACCAAAATATTGGTGGCACACTTGTGACAACCGCCATACAAATCGCCATCAAAATATTGGTGGCACACTTGTGACAACCGCCATACAAATCTCCATCAACATTCAAATAGCTCTTTAGGAACACACTTGTGACACGTAGTACATTTTCAATTCAAAAATATTGTGCTCTCTTGTGATACGTGGTGTTATAAAATTAGACATAAATGTGTAGTGACATCTGTTGGTACCATACAGTTTTATAGCTTGCTTTTGCCTCTGCACGTGTCACAAGATAGCACAGAAAATTTGTTGAGAAACTGGTCTATGTCACAAGTGTGCCCAACGATATCCCGGAAACGGAAACGAATTTCAAAAATCGGGTGATGGCATCTTGTAGCGTTTGTTAAATTTAATGAAACGCCATCATTAACTCATTTTCGACCAAAATGGCGTTTGTCACAAGATAGCACAGAAGCGACGATATGGAGAGTTTGATGCTCGATTAAAGCTCCAAAAATACTATTTAAGCTATAAACTTACCAGCAACAGAATCGCCTCAAGTAAGCACGCAAATGCATGCCACTTACTGGCCGAAAAGATCAAGTTTAATGCACCTTTGATCATAATTTCTATTTTGCGAGACCATTTCTCACCGTTTTGTTGGCACACACAGTGACACACGCGAGAAAACTTCAAACGCCTAATGTATATCGCCAAAATCAACTTTTCTCTTTCTCTTACTTTTTCACTGCGCTTTCAATACAAAACTGCCCCCAACATTCGGCAACATGTTCTTTTGCACATTAGTTGATCGCTCACTTGAAAAATAATCCCGAAACATGTAAATAATTAGCAAGCGCCATCAAAAAACAAACGCGCCAAGTCTTTTGACGTTTCAATTTTGACTACCCATTCCAATCGAAGGCTGAAGAAAACCGAGCGAGAAGCAAAGGCAAATAAAGAACAAAGGGTGGCCAGCCCCACCACCAGCAGCGTCTGTTGGAGTGAGCTAGTGATGCCAGGAAATATTATCTATAAATGCTATTATTCGTGAGTGTTCACACAACAAAAAAATACTCTAAATTTAAAAAGATCGTTCGTTGGATTAAAAAATCGCGTTGGTGAATATTCGTAGAAAGTTCAAACTTTTCAATTTAAAAGTTGGAAAGTGTTTGATACTACCATGCATTTATGGAACAAAATCGTTGTATCGGTTAAAGTGATTTACTTTTAATTGGAAAAGAAACCTTTTATAGCAAGAATAAACAACATTTAATACTAGTGATAATTTCAACAAAATTAGCTTGATTCTAGGCTTGATTTTATATTTATTTTTCAAAGCTTTAAACAGTATGTTAAAAAAATACATTTTGTTATTGTATTTAACGCACCACCAGCACCATCAGACCCACCAAAAAATTTGTTTACATTTGGAACTTAGTCGTACACGGTTATACGAGAACTTCAAAATGAAAGAAACTCTACAGTCGTATTAAAAGTTAAGACTTTTAAACCAGTTAGTAAGGAGATTTTCAAAAACTATACCATTAAAAGTGTTCATTTTTAAACAAGAAAAAACTGTCCCTCGAGCTAATTTTAGCAACTTTTTAAATCAAAAATAAGTCACTATTGCCATTACGGTAATATTTTTTTGTGTGTTCGCTTAAAATTTCATCAATTTTGCTGAAAATAGAAAAATGGGCGTGGCCCAATGCATTCTCGTTTGATTAGAATACATTTTGGAAATATTTTTTTTCAAATGCTTGTAGAAGGAATAGAAAAGCTTTTAGTAAAAGTGAAAGTAAACAGAAATTTTCACAAAAAGTTGCTCTACTCGTTGGTGTACTTGGTTTTAGTAAATTTCAAGGAACACTCCAGATTATCCAGCATCATTCAAACAAGCTTATTAGGCTTAAAATAGGTTTATTTCCCCTACCTCATGACAAGGGCTAATAATCCGTGCCATGTCATCCACGAAATGTAGTAAATACAAGGAAATGCCGCAAAATTCGAAATAATGTATTGCCAATTTGCTCCACATTTTCCTAATTTTTGTAGTTGTTGATTGTTACAATAATAAATGATAATTGATTGAAATTTCTAAGCATAATTAGCTATGGTTTTAACATGCTAGTTTGAAGCATGCTTATTACATAGTAATGTTAAAGAACGTTATTCAAATTAAAAAAAAAATAAAAAGAATCTTGAACAACTGCTCACTTTTTAAGTATCAGACAAAGCACTAAATTATTCCTAAATTAAACAATTTTGGGTTAACTTTTAAGCATAGTTTAAGAGAACCGTGAAATTGCCGTGTAATTTCAATGTTTTGAAATTGGCATGCCGCCTCAATTATTTTTTTTTTTTGCCATGGAAAATCACAATCCCTGCTCATGACATTTGGGCTACAAATCTGAGTGCCTTTAACACTTGTAACCCCAACGGGGTCAAAAAAGTTGGAAATGCATTTTCACCCGCTCATACAACCCTTGGGAAAAAAGTTGGAAATGCATTTTTTATTATAACTTTAGATAGACGCGTCTGTTTTGGATCTACCTTGTTGTACATCTTTCCGGATCAAATGCAAAAAGAATAATCCAAATCGGTTGGGTTTTCGCCGAGATACAGCCTGATGAAGTTGCATTTCCAACTTTTTTGACCCCCTTGGTGCTTCGCGTAAGTTTTGACCCCTTTGGTGCTACAAGTGTTAACATCTGATTCAGGCAGACCAAAATTTATTGCATTACATATTAGGAAATAATAAATTTCTGGGAAAAAAGTGCTTTCAATTTCACCATTTCAATATGTTTATGAAATTTCGATTGTCTTCAGCCACAAAATGTTTTACCATTCCTTGACCTTGACCAGACAAAAATATTATCTAACCCATGAGGCATGGAAATTGCAATAAAAAGCATATACTTTTATCTAGTTTTGAGTTTTGATGATTTTTGTATTTGTTGCAACTTTTTTTTCCGATCTGTGTGAGTTGGCGGAGAATGACCTTGCAATCAAAAAGTACTTGAGTGAAAATGTGCATCATTTTAAAATTAAAGATATTAAGATATTTTTTTTAAATACTCAGTTTTTCAATTAATAAAAAAAAGTAATTGCATAAATCCCTCCATTTTGCCTTTTTGAACTTTGTTCGAAAAACAAAAAATACAATAAAGGAAAAAAATGATCGTCTCGGGAACTAATGGTCCAATATTTAACTTTAAAAAATGATCTGGTCACAAAAAACTATTTGGGAACTTAGGATTCAAGATTAACATTACAAAGTATAGAACAATAATCAGATCTCTTTTCAAGCGTTTTTATTAACTTATTTGTATGCGCTTATTATCGTTTGCAAGTTAAAGTTCAATATTTTTCTTGAAATTAAAAAATAGTGAGTTTTTGAAAAGTTGGGGAATGTGGACTAGGATGTAACAAAAAATACATTGTGCTGGCACTCATGGACTGATTCTGGTAGGCGTTGATTGGGCGTAGAAGAAGATGGCGTTCCTCCTTTTGATTTTAATTTGAATTTGAACCGTTGAAATGGAATTTACCAAAAATTTATTTTTTAAAGTACTATAGCGTTTTTTAAAATGATTGTCTAGATCCTTGCGCAAGTTTTAATATATAATATATATTATATATTACATAGAAGCACTCTGAAGCTCTTTGCATGCTTTTAAATGATTTTTTTAATTTGCCAATTGATTTTGCCGGACCGTTTCTCTTACATCTCCTGTTGTGGACATACTTAGTGTCAGAAAAACATATTATATATCGTCGCCATTGTGCTAACTTGTCATACGTGCATTTTGGGCCAAATTGAGTTAAGAACGCCATTTTGTGCAGCTCACAATGCCTCACCTTTTGACCGTCACAGATCCCCAAAATTCGATTCCAATCCTGAGATATTCAACAAAAACGGAAAAATCTCCGTGAATTTTTGTCACTTTACATATGAAAGTAGTTTCAATCTTGTCGTGCTATCTTGTCACTCCATGAAAATTGATGTAAGTGCGACAAAAGGCCAAAGGGATTTCAGGCCAGGAAAGTCAGGATGCGTTTGTCGCACGTACAAGCTAGACTACCGTAAACATTTGTAATTATAACTCGGGACTCCAGCAACCAACTTCAACCAAACTTCGGGACAATGCACAGAATGGTCAGCCAAACAAAACGTGTTTGTTATTGTTCACATTGCGTGCTCTAGTTTTTGTTTATTCAAGGTCAAACATTAAAACGCGTTTTTCTCGGAACGTCAAAATGGCGGGTGCGACAAGATAGCACGACGACGTCGATATACCTGTTCTTATTTGTAATTGATCTTAACAGTTAATTTGAGATAAAACTGCAATTCAAAACAAGAAAAAATAATGCATTAAACGATAACACCCTTCCTAAACGCTCTTTTGCTGTTTACTGGCGTGTTTAATACATAGCGTACTCTTACCATAACATAATCAACTCTGACCTCCTGACTTGATTCTCTGTATCATGACAACGCCATCCTCCCACTCGCAGCGGAAGCGTCGTAGAACCAAACCATCGCGTTTATTAGATTGTCTTGCTTCCGCGGCACCGGAAGAGCCAACTCGCCCGGAAAGCTCACACCAACTTCCTGCTTGCCCTCTGGAACAAGGATAATGACGGCCCACAAACCACCAACGCCGACTGACTGACTAGCGAGTAATTGTTGTTGCGGGTGGCAAGAACTTTCCTCCAAAGTGATTACCTCGTTTAATATTTATAACAAGTTTTTAAATTATGGCGAGCTTTCGCCAACTTTTCCCAGCCCTCTCTGAAGAAGAAGCTTCCGAAAAGCTGTTATTAACACTCCTCCGTCCAAGGCATCTCGTACTTACACGAACGACCAAGGCGGAAAAAAAGTTGGAACGCTAACTTCAACTCGCTGATTCTCAGCCAAAACTCAACCAATCTGGATGATTCCTTTTTCCAGAGATTTGTACGGATCTCCAGATGAGCCTAGAACTTTGCAGATCTCGATTTGATCAATCCTCTAATTACTACGACTAAATTAGTCGGAGCAACTTTTTTTCCGCGTGTTTTTCCGAAAAGCGTCTCAAGCGGGAACGTTTTTGCTACGCTGCAAAAATACAATAACTTTGCTAAAATGTTAGCAAAACCCATAAAATTATACATCAAAATTTCCGTTATGATCTCAGGATTATGATGAGCTTCTCAAATTTCCATTATTTTCTCAAAAAAAAAATCACAAAACTACGTAAAACAACAGAAAAAATAAAAATGCCTCGTTTTATGACTAGAACTTTATGGCAAAATCATTGATCTCATTGATTTTTTTTATAAAAATGTTTCAAGTGATCTAAATTATATGTTTCAGATTCATTCTGGGTGTGTTTCTTCCTAAATACTAAATTTTTTTACCAAAACTACGTAAAATACAGAAAATTTTATACATTCCTTTAGAACTTTATTTGCTTCATGGTAAAATCATTGATTTATTTATGAAAACGTTTCAAATGATCTAAATTATAAGTTCCCGAATCATTCTGAGTGTGTTTCTTACTGAATACTACAAAATTTTACCAAAACTACGTAAAATACAGAAAAGTTGATACTTTCCTTTAGAACTTTATTTGCTTCATGGTAAAATCATTGATTTATTTTATGAAAATGTTTCAAATGATATAAATTAGAAGTTTCCGAATTATTCTTAGTGTGATTCTTACTGAATACTACAAAATTTTACCAAAACTACGTAAAATACAGAAAATTTGATACTTTCCTTTAGACCTTTATTTGCTTCATGGTAAAATCATTGATTTATTTTATGAAAATGTGTCAAATGATCTAAATTATAAGTTTCCGAATCATTCTGAGTGTGTTTCTTCCTGAATACTACAAAATTTTACCAAAACTACGTAAAATACAGAAAATTTGATACTTTCCTTTAGAACTTTATTTGCTTCATGGCAAAATCATTGATTTATTTTATGATTTTTTTTTAAATGATCTAAATTATAAGTTTTCGAATCATTCTGAGTGTGTTTCTTCCTGAATACTACAAAATTTTACCATAACTACGTAAAATACAGAAAATGTTATGCTTTCCTTTAGAACTTTATTTGCTTCATGGTAAAATCATTGATTTATTTTATGAAAATGTTTCACATGATCTAAATTATAAGTTTCTGAATTATTCTGAGTGTGATTCTTACTGAATACTACAAAATTTTACCAAAACTACGCAAAATACAGACAATTTTATGCTTTCCTTTAGAACTTTATTCGCTTCATGGAAAAATCTTTGATTTATTTTACGAAATTTTATAAATGATCTTAATTATAAGTTTCCGAATCATTCTGAGTGTGTTTCTTCCTGAATACTACAAAATTTTACCAAAACTACTTAAAATACAGAAAATTTGATACTTTCCTTTAGAACTTTATTTGCTTCATGGAAAAATAATTGATTTATTTCATGATGTTTTTTTCAAATGATCTATATTATAAGTTTCAGAACCATTCTCAGTGCGTTTCTTCCTTTATACTAAAAATAAATTACCAAAACTTCGTAAAATACAGAAAATTTTATAATATTTATAATTTTATGTTGGTATTAGAATGTAGAGCATTGTTTTGGAAGCTTATTGTATGGGAGCAGTTCTCTACAGAATCGGTATTTTTTCTTTAAATTAATTTTTTGTATTTTTTAATTCGGCTGAAACTGTTTTGGTGTCTTCGGTATGCTCAAAGAAGCCATTTTGCATCATTATTTCGTTCATTTAATTTTCCATACAAATTTGTCAGCTGTTCATTCAAAAATGATATGTGAAAATTCAAAAATCTGTATCTTTTGAAGGAATTTTTTGATCGGTTTGGTGTCTTCGGCAAAGTTGTAGGTATGGATAAGGACTAATAATACACGGTAAAAAAAATGATGATGCAAAAAACACTATTTTTAATTTTTTTATTTTCTGATATGTTTTAGAGGACATCAAATTCCAACTTTTCATAAATTTCCAGAATGGGCAAAAAATCTTTGACCGAGTTATGATTTTTTGAATCAATACAGATTTTTTCAAATAATCTAAATATTGTTCGCAAAAAATTTTCAACTTCATTTTTCGATGTTATATCGAATTTGCAATCAAAAAGAGCTTCTGTGATTTTTTTTTATAAAGTGCACCGTTTTCTAGTCAAGCCATTTTTAGGTAAATTTTTTGAAAAAAATCGCAGTTATTCAATTTTAAAATTAGTGCCCATGATTGCCCACCTTTGAAAAAAATATTTTTGAAAAGCTGAAAATATTTTTAAAAGGGCCAAACATTCAATATTACGCCCTTTTGAAATATTAGTCTTGATTTTAAGTTTTTGAAAATATTTTTTTCGAAAAGATCGGAAAATTTCACAATTGTTTCATACTTCAACATTGTTAATCGGACCATTTGTTGCTGAGAAATCGACACTAGAAAATGGTGGGTTGTTTGGGTGAGACTTAGAAAACATAAATTTTCCTGTGTTTCAACCTTTAAATGGCAATATCTCAACAACTAAGGGTCATATCAACAAAGTTCAAAAAAGCCAAATATAGAAAATTTTCTCAACTTTTCAAAAATAGTTTTTTCAAAGGTGGGTAAACATCGACACTAATTTTTAAAAATGAACAAATGCGACATTTTTCAAAAGAAGTACCTTAAAATGACTATAACTTGTAAACGGTGCACTTTATAACAAAATCTCTAAAATAATTTTTGATTGCAAGTTCGATATTACATCGATATATAAAGTTGAAAAATTTGTGCGACGAATATTTCGATTTTTTGAAAAAAATCTGTATTGAAGTTTATTTTGTATTTTTTTTCAATATTACTTTTCGGATGAAAACATAAATATAAAGTTTTGAAAACTAATAATTTAGAGTGTTTGAAACATTTTCACAAAATAAATCAATGATTTTACCATGAAGCAAATAAAGTTCTACAGGAAAGCATAAAAATTTCTGTATTTTACGTAGTTTTGGTAAAATTTTGTAGTATTCAGGAAGAAACACACTCAGAATGATTCGGAAACTTACAATTTAGATCATTTGAAACATTTTCATAAAATAAATCAATGATTTTACCATGAAGCAAATAAAGGTCTAAAGGAAAGTATCAAATTTTCTGTATTTTACGTAGTTTTGGTAAAATTTTGTAGTATTCAGGAAGAATCACACTCAGAATAATTCAGAAACTTATAATTTAGATCATGTGAAACATTTTCATAAAATAAATCAATGATTTTACCATGAAGCAAATAAAGTTCTACAGGAAAGCATAACATTTTCTGTATTTTACGTAGTTTTGGTAAAATTTTGTAGTATTCAGGAAGAATCACACTCAGAATGATTCGAAAACTTATAATTTAGATCATTTTAAAAAAAATCATAAAATAAATCAATGATTTTGCCATGAAGCAAATAAAGTTCTAAAGGAAAGTATCAAATTTTCTGTATTTTACGTAGTTTTGGTAAAATTTTGTAGTATTCAGGAAGAAACACACTCAGAATGATTCGGAAACTTATAATTTAGATCATTTGAAACATTTTCATAAAATAAATCAATGATTTTACCATGAAGCAAATAAAGTTCTAAAGGAAAGTATCAACTTTTATGTATTTTACGTAGTTTTGGTAAAATTTTGTAGTATTCAGTAAAAATCACACTCAAAATAATTCAGAAACTTATAATTTAGATCATTTTAAAAAAAAATCATAAAATAAATCAATGATTTTGCCATGAAGCAAATAAAGTTCTAAAGGAAAGTATCAAATTTTCTGTATTTTACGTAGTTTTGGTAAAATTTTGTAGTATTCAGTAAAAATCACACTCAAAATAATTCAGAAACTTATAATTTAGATCATTTGAAACATTTTCATAAAATAAATCAATGATTTTACCATGAAGAAAATAAAGTTCTAAAGGAAAGTATCAAATTTTCTGTATTTTACGTAGTTTTGGTAAAATTTTGTAGTATTCAGGAAGAAACACACTCAGAATGATTCGGAAACTTATAATTTAGATCATTTGAAACATTTTCATAAAATAAATCAATGATTTTACCATGAAGCGAATAAAGTTCTAAAGGAAAGCATAAAATTGTCTGTATTTTGCGTAGTTTTGGTAAAATTTTGTAGTATTCAGTAAGAATCACACTCAGAATAATTCAGAAACTTATAATTTAGATCATGTGAAACATTTTCATAAAATAAATCATTGATTTTACCATGAAGCAAATAAAGTTCTAAAGGAAAGCATAACATTTTCTGTATTTTACGTAGTTATGGTAAAATTTTGTAGTATTCAGGAAGAAACACACTCATAATGATTCGAAAACTTATAATTTAGATCATTTTAAAAAAAATCATAAAATAAATCAATGATTTTGCCATGAAGCAAATAAAGTTCTAAAGGAAAGTATCAAATTTTCTGTATTTTACGTAGTTTTGGTAAAATTTTGTAGTATTCAGGAAGAAACACACTCAGAATGATTCGGAAACTTATAATTTAGATCATTTGACACATTTTCATAAAATAAATCAATAATTTTACCATGAAGCAAATAAAGGTCTAAAGGAAAGTATCAACTTTTCTGTATTTTACGTAGTTTTGGTAAAATTTTGTAGTATTCAGTAAAAATCACACTCAAAATAATTCAGAAACTTATAATTTAGATCATTTAAAAAAAAATCATAAAATAAATCAATGATTTTACCATGAAGAAAATAAAGTTCTAAAGGAAAGTATCAAATTTTCTGTATTTTACGTAGTTTTGGTAAAATTTTGTAGTATTCAGGAAGAAACACACTCAGAATGATTCGGAAACTTATAATTTAGATCATTTGAAACATTTTCATAAAATAAATCAATGATTTTACCATGAAGCAAATAAAGGTCTAAAGGAAAGTATCAAATTTTCTGTATTTTACGTAGTTTTGGTAAAATTTTGTAGTATTCAGGAAGAAACACACTCAGAATGATTCGGAAACTTATAATTTAGATCATTTGAAACATTTTCATAAAATAAATCAATGATTTTACCATGAAGCAAATAAAGGTCTAAAGGAAAGTATCAAATTTTCTGTATTTTACGTAGTTTTGGTAAAATTTTGTAGTATTCAGGAAGAATCACACTCAGAATAATTCAGAAACTTATAATTTAGATCATTTGAAACGTTTTCATAAAATAAATCAATGATTTAACCATGAAGCAAATAAAGTTCTAAAGGAAAGTATCAAATTTTCTGTATTTTACGTAGTTTTGGTAAAATTTTGTAGTATTCAGTAAGAATCACACTCAGAATAATTCGGAAACTTCTAATTTATATCATTTGAAACATTTTCATAAAATAAATCAATGATTTTACCATGAAGCAAATAAAGTTCTAAAGGAAAGTATCAACTTTTATGTATTTTACGTAGTTTTGGTAAAATTTTGTAGTATTCAGTAAGAAACACACTCAGAATGATTCGGGAACTTATAATTTAGATCATTTGAAACGTTTTCATAAATAAATCAATGATTTTACCATGAAGCAAATAAAGTTCTAAAGGAATGTATAAAATTTTCTGTATTTTACGTAGTTTTGGTAAAAAAAATTAGTATTTAGGAAGAAACACACCCAGAATGAATCTGAAACATATAATTTAGATCACTTGAAACATTTTTATAAAAAAAATCAATGAGATCAATGATTTTGCCATAAAGTTCTAGTCATAAAACGAGGCATTTTTATTTTTTCTGTTGTTTTACGTAGTTTTGTGATTTTTTTTTGAGAAAATAATGGAAATTTGAGAAGCTCATCATAATCCTGAGATCATAACGGAAATTTTGATGTATAATTTTATGGGTTTTGCTAACATTTTAGCAAAGTTATTGTATTTTTGCAGCGTAGCAAAAATGTTCCCGCTTGAGTCGCTTTTCGGAAAAACACGCGGAAAAAAAGTTGCTCCGACTAATTTAGTCGTAGTAATTAGAGGATTGATCAAATCGAGATCTGCAAAGTTCTAGGCTCATCTGGAGATCCGTACAAATCTCTGGAAAAAGGAATCATCCAGATTGGTTGAGTTTTGGCTGAGAATCAGCGAGTTGAAGTTAGCGTTCCAACTTTTTTTCCGCCTTGGACGGAGGAGTGTTAACGCGTTGAGCCCGCTGTGAGGCGAGGCTTAAAGTTTGGTTGATTAAATAAGGATTCTAATTTGATTTGAAATTCATGAAGCGTACTCTGCGTAAAACGTGTACCGCCCTGCCGGTGTTTACCAACCTCTCCAACTTCAGTCCTCAGGTCTAAGGTACTGCAGGAAGATTGTAGGTTATGCATAGAAAGTGCTCCTCTTGGGGACGTCCCCGTCGCTGGATAGATGCCATCTAAAATTGAAAGCCAATCAATAAGGTCAAACCGGGGTTTTTCGGCCACGCTGGAGCGAACCTCACTTTTTACGACCCCTGCTGGATGCTGCTGGTTGGGCTTCCGTCCACCTTTTCCTCTCTATGATGATGCCATCGAATGATGCTTTGTGTTCCAGCCAGTAGTAGTTTTAACCCTTTTTTACGTTTTTTTTTCTCCATTCCAGGTTGACCCAAACTCTGCTAGAGGATCGTAAAATTTAAGCATCAGCTACTCGCTCGGTGTTGCCGTTGGAGACCAACCTGGACCATCCGGTAGTTTAGCACATTGGCCACAGAGCGGCGCTAACGAGAAGGTAAGGCATTCGTTGCTATCGTTTTAACCCTTTGGATTGGGATTTTTTTGCCGATATTTAAGCAATACTACCCGGTCTCTTCAGGGTTAACGTCGATATTCAAATTCCCATAGAGGGTAATAAAGTTTGAAATATTTGTTTGCCGGGCAAACGTGGTGGTGAGGGTGGAAATTTACTCGAAATCGTTTAGAGATGGGTACCTCTTGTGCCAGCAACTTTATTGGTAGCATGTATGGGATCGATTTCAGAGAACGATGGTCAAATCGTTTAAACGTTTCAATATGGAAAATTGGATTGGGTTAATTTCGGGTGGATGGATGTTCTTCTAACAAAACTGGAAAAGTATGGAAATTTCCGTTATGAACCATCCATAGACCACGTGGACACTTTTTTGGAAATCTCACCCACCCCACCGGTGACAATCGATTTGCCATTCGAATCGGTTTTGAAGTGTAAATTAAAATGGTTCCATTTTTTTAATTTTCTTCTTCTGTCTACTTCTATCTAATTACGATAGTGTTTTTTAATAAGTGTAAAATAGTTCAAAGTAACCGAAAATGTAGTGTTTATACTATTCGCACTTGTTTTTGTAGAGAAAATCATACAACTGTGAGATTTAAAAGAATTATAATCTCTACATCACCAAAAAGTAAGCAACAATAACTTAGCCAAAAAATGTCAAATCTTTTGATTATAACATTTTTTCAACTTTTCAAACCAATTAAAAGGACCAAACAAGAATTTATTTCAACGATATGAGAATAGTTTCATAATACTTTAATTTTTGACATTGTCGCATTGTAAAGCTATCGTCTCTTAAAATTGGACGATATTTTGAGTATTCAGAGAAAACTTTCAGAGGCAACAATTGGTCGATTCTTCAAAGGTTTCAAGCAAATTTGTAGGAAAATTCAGATATTTTTGGTTGATAAAAAACGCTCTTAAAGATGGTCAAGCATGGTCACGACTTATAAAGGTAATAAAAAATATGACTATAACATGAAAACGAAACACGATTTCAAAATTTATGTACGTACTTTACATTAATTTGGATTGCAAATTTCATTTTAATGCTTTAAATGATTTTTAAAAAAATTCACGATTTTTAAACCATATTTCATAATGATGCAAAATAAATTCTTTGGACAAAGAAAAAGTTCACAAAAAATTCATTCGAATTAAAAAAATACGCAAATCAATTTTTCCAGAAAAAAAACTCATTCTTAAGGAAATGGTTCACTGCGTTCGGCCATTCATTTTTTTTAACTAGGTGTTGCATTGCGTATTATATTTAGTTCCGGGGTGACTTTTATAGCCCTTACTTGTTGATTTCAGATTAAAGGTATTCAAATTTATTGGTATACGTCGAATAGATCATTACAAAGGATGCCTAATCATGATTTTTCGGAAATCAATCTATTTCATTATTAATTTCATTTTATTTTGAGGTAAAATTGTTCAAAAGTTGCAATTGAGCCTACATCAATATTTTCAATTTTGAAATCAAGACCAACATTTCAAAAGGGCGTAAAATTGAATGAATGTTCTTTTTTTAATCATTGAAAATCGAACCCTTAGTTGTCGTGATATCGACATTAGAAAATGGAGGGTTGTTTGAGTGAGACTTAAAAAAACGTGAATTTTTCTGTTTTTAAATCTTTGCATGGCAATATCTCAGCAACTACAGGTCGTATTAACCAAGTTCAAAAAATCAAAATATAAATAATTTAGTTTTTCAAAACATTGACACATATTTAAAAAATAAATGAATTCAAATATTTTTCAAAAAACTACCTAAAATTGGATATAACATGAAAATGGTGCAATGTATCAAAATTTCACTACAGTACTTTTTTAATTGCAAATTCGATTGTACATCGAAAACTGAAGTTGAATATTTTTTGCTATCAATATTTGGATTGTTTGAAAAAAACATACAAAATTATATTATTAAATTAAATTATTGCATAAAATATAACAAAATTAAAAATAATGTTTTTTGCAATTCAAGTTTCAGGGAAAAAAACAAAACAAATTTTAACGTGATCATTTATTTTCAGTATAGTCCTTATCCACACCTAAAACTTTGTGGAAGACATCAAATCGATAAACTATCGACTAATTTGTTGAATATTTTAGTGTTTCTAGCTAAAAAAATAGGTGAAGTGGCAAAAAAATATTCATTAGTAAGCATTAATTTACCCAGTATCTAAAAAAGGTGTATGCATAATTAAATATCATTTTTTAAATTTTTGCGTATTATTTTTTTTAAATTTTAATCAGTATTTTTAAAACTTCAACAACGATGTTATATTTTAACGTGAAGACTTCCATCATTGCCAAAATTTTTCGCTCAAAGATATAATATTTTTACAAAATTCCTTCTACAAGTTGTTCAGAAAAGAACCCTACACATGCTGATTCTTTTTGGTAACGATTATCCCATTCCTCAAAATCATATAAATTTTGAAGCACAATTCAAAAATCAAAAGATCAAAAATTCTTTCAGTGTCTTCAAGAAGGCAACAACCGGCAGAAGCTGATTAATTTTGGTGCAGTAATTCGTTAAATTGAATGAGATACAGAGCATTTTAGACTGAAGATCAATTTTCTTCGAAATTTTTCAACGGCTTCACCTTAAAGCTTTTAATACTAATATATATGTTAGGAAATTCATACCATCACAAATCAAATTAAATCAGATCAGAACAAATCAAATAAAAAAACAATATTATGAGAAAAATGATAATTTAACTCGAATATTTTCAAAACATATCCCCATTCCTACTTAAATTGCCAAATTACCACAAAATTAGGGAACCAACAACAAGATCATGATTGGATTGTCACGTTGGCTGGCTACTCCAAAAGGTGGTGTAAATTTTATTGGCAAGCAACACATTTTGCTGCAATCTCCGCGTCTGCTGCACCGTGGATGGCCACTTTATGGCCACGGACGAGGAGACAGCATCCAACGACGACGAAGAAGCTCCAATTGGATTTGTTGTGGCAATATTTTTCTCGTTCAACGGCGAAATCCATCTCCGTTTCTTGCTCGAGGGCTATCCAAGGATTCGTTTGCTTTTCCAGCCATCCTCCGTTTTACACGAATGAACGAATTCAATTTGTGTTGGATTTATTTTTTAAGTTCACCTCGATTTTATTATGAGCAGCATGTTTTACGAGCTTTGGGGAAAGGTTGATCGGTTCGCTCTAGTTAAAAGTTGATCCCTTTTGGTTTGATGCGGATTTTGAAGCATAATCCATGATTTATGAGATTGGAATGCATAGAAATCTGCAATGGAATCAATACATTTTATTATTCTATATGTTCTATTTCATTTCAACTAAAGATCTGAGACTAATTTCTTTAATAATCTCAAATTATTTTACGATCTCTGGAATCACCAACATTCTTCGAATGGTCACTTCCTAATCAAACTGAAAGCCTTGACAGAAATAAGCCAACCAGGGATAATTAAATTTGCTCAGCTCTTGACATCTCGGCCGTTCTATGGTAACAACCCTCTAACCAGCTTCGAATGCTTTTACGTCAATGAAAATTACAAGAAGAGCTCACCGAAGGTAAAATTATATCTGATCTTGTACAGGAGTTTGCCTTCCCAGAACAGCTTATTTATGGATACTTCCTTGCCGAGTTTACTGGTGAAGTGTTTTACTTGCGTCATAATTTTACCTCCAAGGTAATCTAAAGTAAAAACGGTCGTTCAAAAATTTCTGAGTAATCTAAAGTAAATATACCCAACGTGAGGTTAAACGGAATTCATGAATAACTAAACAAAACGGCTCACTTGAAAAAAAAACAAGTGAGGCGGAAAATTATTTTTCGTCGACCTTAAAGAGGAAAAACATTGAAATAATTAAGTATGGGGTGCAAAAAGGACTTATTCCTGTTTTCAACTTTTTAACTTTATAAATTTTCAACTTTTCAAATTTTCAACTTTTCAATTTTTGAATTTTTTAACTTTTCAACTTTTCAATTTTTCAATTTTTTAACTTTTCTTATTCCTGTTTTCAACTTTTTAACTTTTCAAATTTTCAACTTTTCAATTTTTAATTTTTTTAACTTTTTAACTTTTCAATTTTTCAACTTTTCAACTTTTTAACAATTCAACTTTTCAACTTTTCAACTTTTCAACTTTTCAACTTTTCAACTTTTCAACTTTTCAACTTTTCAACTTTTCAACTTTTCAACTTTTCAACTTTTCAACTTTTCAACTTTTCAACTTTTCAACTTTTTTAACTTTTGAACTTTTCAACTTTTCAACTTTTCAACTTTTAAACTTTTCAACTTTTCAACTTTTCAACTTTTCAACTTTTCAGCTTTTCAACTTTTCAACTTTTCAACTTTTCAACTTTTCAACTTTTCAACTTTTCAACTTTTCAACTTTTCAACTTTTCAACTTTTAAACTTTTAAACTTTTCAACTTTTCAACTTTTCAACTTTTCAACTTTTCAACTTTTCAACTTTTCAACTTTTCAACTTTTCAACTTTTCAACTTTTCAACTTTTCAACTTTTCAACTTTTCAACTTTTCAACTTTTCAACTTTTCAACTTTTCAACTTTTCAACTTTTCAACTTTTCAACTTTTCAACTTTTCAACTTTTCAACTTTTCAACTTTTCAACTTTCCAACTTTTCAACTTTTCAACTTTTCAACTTTTCAACTTTTCAACTTTTCTACTTTTCAACTTTTCAACTTTTCAACTTTTAAACTTTTCAACTTTTGAAACTTTTTTACTTTTCAACTTTTCAACTTTTCAACTTTTAAACTTTTCAACTTTTCAACTTTTCAACTTTTCAACTTTTCAACTCTTCAACTTTTCAACTTTTCAACTTTTTTTCTAGTTTTATGTCTTGTCGGATTTTTGTTTTGCATATTTTTTCATTAGATACTCTATTTTCATACATATATTTTTCTCATTTGCTTCCATTAATACTAAAATAAAAATAATCTGAAAAAGAATCAATTTGTTCAACGCCACCTCTTGTGCTCGTGAGACACGTGCTTTCCATAATATCGCCTCAGGAAACAGGCAAAATGAATCTTCAAGATGGGATCATCGTTCGTTTCCTCCCCCCTCCCTCCATGCCATTAAGGTATACCTTTATCGATTTATATAGATCAGTGGCCACTTTAACACTGATACAGATAGGCGGTCCGCCCCGGCATAAAAGTGGCATCACGTTCTGCATACATTATCACACACCAAAGTGCTTTGTCGAAGCAGTCCTACAGATTTATGTTTCATGGTTTTGACAAAATTTTATTCCATCTCAGTGCTGGCAAGCTTCTTGTTGTAGATCTAATAAGCAATTCCATTTCCTCGTTGCAGATTGTTGCTGAAAGCATCTCGGATGGCAGCTCGGTGGTATTGAAGATTCTTCTGAAAAGCAAGAAAGCGAGCCCAAAGAAGGTGACCTCACGCAGCACAAAAGATAACTTCGAATTCTTCAAAGGTAAGACATTTTAACCAGTTTTGGTGGTGCGCTGAAAAGGTCATCGAACCTGCTGCAGCAAACTGGTTGCAATCTTGGCTCACACTGGTGGCAATTTCGTGTGTCCCTTCAAAGGAGGAGGTCCCTGCAAGAGTCAATTATCTCATCGTTTTTCGATGCTGCGGTCTCGCATAATTCAGAGATGGGTGTCAGTTCTGGGGTTTTATTATGGGGTGGAACCTGCTCGAGGAAAAAAATCTTCCAGCGACATGGAACATGCTGCATGAGGCGGTGGTGACGATGTGAGTTCCAAAAAAGGGTTATATTTTGGCGTTAAAAAGAAGACGAGCTCGGTGAAGATGGTGTGCTTTTGCACTGGAAGATTGATCTCACTTTTTTTTTGTGTAATGAATTCTCTTCATAGATTTTGATGTATTTCAAACTTGATTTTATTCAGATAAGAAACTAAAAAAATCAAATTATTCGGTCCACAGCATTGCCTAGGCGTTATCGATTGCGAGATTCCTACTCGAAACTAAGTGTCCGAAGCAGGGCTTGCGAAATTTCGACTTTGTTTGTGATAGCTGACCGAACACTCCAATCGTCTTCTCCACGACAACCTGATTTTTTCATTCTACTGTCGTTCGTTTCACACACAAAGGAATGAGTGCTACGCAAAGTTACTCACACAATCATTGACTTCCCTCCAGGAAAAATACTGCTTAGAGAGCGGTCGTTTGACATTCTACCGAGATTCCGATCATCTCTCGAATGATAGCAATCATATGACTTCTGTCTCCACGCAGCATACACTAGGATGAGAGAGACAAAAATGAGAGAAAGAGAAAGAGCACGTTGTCTCGTTTGGGCGGCTGCTTGAGAGGTGCTGATTTTTCGTTCGTTTCGTCTTCGTGTTTACGTTCACCGACCGTCGCCATGCAATGGCGATCATAATAGGCGTTGTGTCAGCGATCAAATTTCGTTTTGGGAAATGATCGCTGACAGAAAGTTCTATCGAATATCGAGCATACCCATTCAGATCCCTTTTCAAGCATTGGTCAGAAGGCTTGATTGTTGAGGCAATGGAGCACCCGCAGTCGAGTAGTTTTTGACAGTTCGCTCCATAAGAAATACATCGTAGAAAAAAACAAAAACTACTCGAATGGAAGTGCTCCATTGCAAACCTCTTTTTACACCTTAGCTTCCAACCACCCGGGATTTGAACTGACGACATTTGGACTGTAAGTCCAATTGCCTACCAGCGACTCCAACGAGGCAGGGAGACCCAGGGAGACGACTACTACACCTGGACTGAGCTAACGACCTAATCATTTGAACTATTTAAAATGTTTGTAATTTTAAAAGTAGTTTATGAAAAAAGCAGCAAATGATGATTTTCCTAGCACAGGTCATAAGACGAGTGCAAAAACATCGTTTTGTTTAGATTGGCGTACGTGTGTTTGATCAACTCAAAAACCAAAATTATGTAGAAAAGTATAATTTTTTGAAACTTCAAAAATTTAACATTTCAGCACTCAACTGAGTGCTCTTATGAACTTTTCATCACTGTTAATTTAAGTAATGAAAAGTAGGTAATTTCATCAACAGTTACAGGAAAAGTAATCATTTTCCAATCCGTATTGTGAAAAGAATTTTTTTAAATGTGCTATTTTTATGAAAAGTTTAATATTTTCTGCAATTTATTGAACTTTGTTGGTCTGATTTTGGTCAAAGGTTATACCCTCATGTTCCAACCACTTGCAAATCTTCATTAGTCCTGAAGGATCATTTTTTTATTTAGAACAAAAATTGTTTTTTTCATGGCCTAACTCAGGGTCAATAATAAAAGAGTAAAAAAAAGCTAAAATTTTCCATTTAAAATTTCTTGTTTTTTCTTACTATGCAAGGTTATTTTTTAGAGTGTAGCAATAATTTACAAAGTCTCAGATTAGATAATTACAAAAATTGATATACAAACATAAGGGGTTTGCTTATATCTTGGAAGCAATTGATGCTATTGATTCAGTTCTATACTCAATACAAACAAAATAAAGTGTTGAAATCCAAAAGAAATTTAAGGTGAAGCCGTTGATCATTTTGGTAGATAATTGATCATCACTCTAAAATATTCTGTACAAAATTTACTTTAACGAATTTCTCCACCAAAATGAATCAGCATGTGCCGGTTGTTGCCTTCTTGAAGCCACTCAAGGAATTTTTGATCTAAATCAAATGTGTCTCAAAATTTATATAATTTTGTGGAACAATCATTGACGTCCTAGTTGGCAATCATTGATTAATGACGATTTCCATAATTTCGCAAGGAATGGGATAATCGATTCCAAAAGGAATCAGCATGTGTATGTCAGTATTCTAAACAACTTGGAAGTCTTCACGTTAAGCAAATTCGGGAAAAAATTAGATCAGCTGTGCCAAATTTGAAACCAAGACATGTTACTGTTATTTTCATTCTTCATATTTTTAAAAACATTTTTTCAGTGGGATATATTTGCATTTTTAGCATTGAACAAATTCATATTTTATTTCATTGTACGTACCATAAACAGTAACATTTCGCAAAAAAATCTTTAAATACTTTTGATTTTTGTTGAAATATTTCCACAGCCAGCTGTCAAAGATTATACCAATAAGCTAATAATAACAGCAACTAAACGGGAATTATCTCGATAACAGTATCATGTTGCCTTGAGAATAGTACATAGATGTCAAACTATAATATATTCAAGAGTGTCAAATAGGAAGTGTCTTGACAGCAGTATCCGATTGCTTGCCTTGAGAATAAAATCTTACCAGCTTAAAAAAACATACCAATGCATTGGTATTAAATTGTCTTGCAATGGTCGCATCGCTTGCTTAGAGCGTATCCTATACCTAACCAAAAAACGTCCAACTCCAAGCAAAACAGACTGGGAGATAACGTGGAGATATTGTCCTTACTCCCTTAAAAACGTTGTTTAATCCACCTTTAGGTGGTTGGTGCCTTCCTCTCATTTATAGTGATTCCAACCCCCCTAAAGAGTCCACATGTTTATGGATCTCCCCTAACGTTCGCAGCACCTAAGAGGTCCTAATAAAAATAAATGATAAGTAAAAAAAACAGACTACCTACAGACTTTTTGTCATCATTATACAGACACGGCCTTTGAGGAAAATGGCATCCCTCTACACGGCTTTTTCGTGGCGATCAGACCCAACCAGTTGAGGTTATGTGAATTCAGACAATTTTTTAAAATGCTTGTTATTTAAGATAGGTAAGTCAGATCTTAAAAATTCTTACTCCACCTAAAAGGTCTTCTCATATGATTTCTAAAAATATATAACATGTGAGGGTTTCTTGAAAAAAAAAAACACCCTTTTTACCATAATTTTAATTGAATATGAAACAGTTTTTTAACATAACTTTTTAAATACACGATAAAACTGCATGAATTTAAATAGCAACTTAGGGGACGTTAAGACGGATCGATTAAAACCATTCCAGCCAAAATCGGGAGGGGATATTCCAGTGACATTGATATGTACAAATGAAGGTAGGTCTAGGAGGTCTAATTAAAAAGTTCATTTTCCGAGTGATTTTATAGCCTTTCCTCAGTAAGGTGAGGAAGGCAAAAAAAGTGGAGCATCGACACATTCCATCTTCCAAATCACTTTCCTTTTCCATGGTGCGCGGTTTCAAGGTGTTGAGAATCCGACTCAGATGGAATTGGTTTTATTATAAATTATAAATTCCTAGGCAACCTATTTAAGAAAATCAGCGCATATGCACATGACGAAATCCGTAGTAACGAATCTGCATTTGTAAACAAGCAGTCTGTCCCTTTCGCTCAAGTGACGGTTCACGTCAAGTAAGAGGGGGATATACTGCTTGTTTACAAACGCAGATTCGCCCTATTGAACTGTTACTACGGAAATACAGTC
Organism: Culex quinquefasciatus; assembly: GCF_015732765.1. NCBI lineage: Eukaryota > Metazoa > Arthropoda > Insecta > Diptera > Culicidae > Culex > Culex quinquefasciatus. The sequence continues at coordinate 131,929,568 of NC_051862.1, read as the reverse complement.
TGCAATCGGCTAAAATCACCATCTCCAAGCGAAACAAAACAAAGCAAAATAAAAATTCTTCAAAACAAAGAAGTTTTTCAACCTTATGATTCTAGTGTATAAAGATATTTTATATGAGCAAAAGAATGGTTCACAGAATGTGTCAGATAAGGATTGCCGTTTCTTCTGAACAAATTGAAAGGAGTTGGATTTCTTTTGTATTCTCATTCTTCCCCAGAAAGATCAGAATGTTCTCACCGTTTGTAATTTGTGTTTTGATAGTTTGCAATCGATTTTATAATTTTTTTGTTATATTGTTCTAATTATTTCTAGCAATATTGTTTTGCCTACTATTTTTTAAGTTATTTTTAAAATAAAATTAGCATTGGCCTATTTTCAAAACTTCAAGCTTGCAGTGCCTGAACTACAGGTCAGCAATCCAAAAAACTTAAAACATGCAAAATAAAAACAGGTCTGAAAAAGCGGTCAAGCAACCATCCTCACGAGAAGCTGAGCAGGGCTATTAACTCATCTTGGCCGGTGTCGTCCTGGAATGGACTCTGGTCAGCAAGGACAATGCCATACTTTGGACAAAGTTTGTGTACAAAAAGTAATGATATGTTTGCGAGTGCTGCTGCAACTGTTGTTGATGATGTTTTATGATAAGTTAGTTCAAAGTTCTATCACCTTTGAAGAGAGTTTTTGAGTGGGTAGATTTGTGTAATTTGAATTTGGTAGCATTCATTCCATTTCAATGAAGCGGAACGGTGAATTCACCGTGAAAATTAATTCACGAATTTTAAAATATGATAAACCCGGGCTCCTAGGGCATCTGAATTCAATGGTAAATTCGCAATTTACCTAAAAGGGATATCATTATCCCACCGAAGACGTAATTAATCAGCGTCTGTAAATTCGCCGGAAGCAAAAAGTATAAACGCTAATCCTAAGTTGCAAGCTGGTTTCCGAAAGGGTTCCTGGACGGTGAGATGACTGCTTCTCGTTAAGGGGGGAAAATCTCTCTCATTTATCTAGCCAAGATAAGCTGGAGCGTCTGCTGGAAAGG